>NC_088808.1:11189531-11515365 GCF_011386835.1 Chrysemys picta bellii
CCATCTATACCTCAGTTTCCCCAACTGTAAAAATGGGTAAATTATACTTTCCTCCTTTGTACTCTTCATTGAGAGCTATGGATGAAAACTGATCGATTACAGCTGGTTATTATTATTTATTGAGGTACAGAACAACTCCTTCTCCCCAGGAAGGCTCAGCATCTGCCTTCAAAAGGTCACCCTGTAGTTCGCCATGAACCAGCCAGTTCCATTTACATTAAATCACTTTTAGGGGGAGGGATTTGAAATATTCCCAGGACTTTCCCCCACATTTCCCAGTCACTCTTCTTGGCTGACTTCCAGGTGGGACTAAATTGGGAAGTTCCAGCTTCTTCCCAACGATTAGTGTCTGGACTGGATCCCTCCACATGAAGGAACCTGAACTAGAGCCCACACTGGATTCCTCCTTGGTGCTGAGTTTGTGCTGGATTCCACCTGGCCACACTAACCCATGCGGGATTCCTCCGAGGTGCCAGATAGGGCCCTCTTGGGCACGAGTTCCAGTGCCAAACAGATTATCCTCTGGGCACCACATGCCCACATCACAGATTATCCCAAATGCTGGATTCTTTTAGCATGGTGGATTCCTCCTGGGTAACGAAGCAGATGGCAGCATACCCCCAGGTACTGGATTCTTGCCAATTGCTGGAGCCGGAGCCTACGTTGGACTCCTCTCTGGCATTGGAGCCTGCATCAGACCTGTCCCAGGCACCGGAGGCCATGCCTGATACTTCCCAGACTCCAGAGCCTTTAGAGACGCACCAGCGAGCCATTCCAGAGTTCAATAATTTCATTTTTTAAAAGCTTTCAATTTCCTTTGACAGGTCTGGAGTGTTTAAAAATGGCAAAGTGAAGAAGATAAATAGATTATTGATTGAACAGGCTTGTAATTCCTTAGTGAATTGGATTTAGCTCCTTCACTGAGATCAGGTCTCTGCCATAAATCTCCCAGGGAATCAATAAGATGGAGAGCGCCTGGTAAGGAGGCCTTTGTTTGTTACCATGGACACAGCGTGGGACCGGGAGCAAACCTCCCGCAGGAGGGGAGGACGGAAACATGGAGTCGCAGCTGAGTCAGCCTTGGCAAAGAATAATTCCACTTGCGTCAAAGTTTTAACTGCATCGGGAATCAGTCTGGAGCTCTGGAGCCCTTACACACGTGGCTTCCATTTGTCATGCTGAGAGAATACTGTGTCTAGTCATTACTATAATAAGCTATCCCAGCACTAAACAGTGCTGCTCCAGAGAACGGGAGCAATTTCACCTCCTCATGACAACGAACTGGGCTGGAGGCCACTCATCAGGTGCATGTGCAGTTCATGTCAGCTCCATGATCTTGATCTGGGGCGGGGGCTGCTGTTTGTTGGCGGCCATCAGACGTAGATGGGGGGTGGCTTCGGAGCCTTCCACACTTTACCAGGCTGGCTGACAGGGGGATTCCAAATGGGTTTAGAAACACGGAGGAGGAGCAGCAGAGCGTGCAGTTAGCTCTCACGGGCCTGCCCGGCAGTACCAGAAGAGAAAGGAAACAGACTGGAAATGCTGCAGCAAATCCTAATTGTCCCTAAGCACCATATACTGGGAGTCTCTGAGCATCTCTAAACCGTAAAAAGCTGTTACCACCTAGGAAATGTGTAGTGGCCCTGGTGCTGCACATCATGGTCATTTGGAATGTTGGCAGGCCACATAGTTCCACCTGGTCCGAAAGCCCAATCTCTTGGACTAAATGACAGCCTGTCTAGTTCTGCCGGTTATCTGGGTCTCAATCATACACTGTTGTACCGTTCTGACCCCATCCAATAGAGATCAGGGGTACACACTCCGGCCTGCCCAAATCACCCAAGATTACAGACAGGATGGCAGAAAACGTTCAAGATGAAACCTAACCCAGGTGAATTTTTACCTGCGTTGGAGTTTTCTTACCCAACTGAAAAGTCAAGCCAGGCTCACCGAGGTTCACGATCATTTTGACAAGCCTGAGCCTAGGGAAACATACAAAATGCGGTGCCTTCAGCTCTGTTTTGCTGAATGTATAACTTGGCATGCATCCCCACATGAACAGATGTCCCAGCCCCAAAAGGGTTGCAAGTACCCCTACAAACTGGGATCCCAGAATGGTACGCAGCTCTACCCATAAGTTCAGCCACTTAACAGAACTTCCATAGCTGTAGGGCTTGACAAACTAGACTGGAGGTCTTCCAAGAACAGGCTTTTTTGGGAGATTTCCAGTACTTTCTGTTTCCAATTGAGCTGGCAAGAGCTAAAATAGCCTTTTTCATTCTATTTTGTTCCCCTTCTGGTCCTGGCTGGACCCAAAAGGCACAGACAGAACAATGAGTGAGAGAGAGGAAGGCAATTAGCTGAACGTTTGCAAACTTGCAAAAAGGCCCGTGGCTCTGCAAGTTTGGTTCCAATTTGGGGCGTGACTTTGTCTTGCTTCCACCTGCTCCGCTGGCCACATGTGCACATTAGAAAACATTTGATCTAGCTTTAGTGAGAAATGTTTCCCCCCCCCCCCCCCCCCATGGAACATTTTGATGAAAAACATACCCCTCCCTCCCTGGTTTCAGCAAACAGAACCCAAGACACGTTCATTCAAAAACTGTGTGGGGGGGGGGGAATGGAATCTGAAACCAAAATCGATTTTTGGCTGACCATTTTTTGAGTCTTTTCTGACAATTTTTTTGGAGGCAAGCAGGCACTTTCCACCATTTGCCTTTAATCTGAAACTCAATTTTCCATCCAAAAAAAAAAAAAACCAATGGAAAAATTTTGACTAGCCTTAAATGTATCTGAATGTTCCCAGAACTTTTGGTGGTTCAGAAGAAAGAGAAACCATAGTTACTATACAAAACCAGCCCAATTTGCCCATCACAGACAACCCTCAAACCTGCTATCTAGGATAACCCATGCAAGCTACCGCTTCCATCTCTTTTAGCAGAAGTGATAGAGGCTCACGCTTTTTTCCCCATGGTTCAAATGTCACTGTGGGCTTAAGTGGGGCCAGTTAGACCAGTATCTCCTTTCCCCTCTGTAGTACTGGTGGTTAGGATAAAAGGGAGCCCCGCTCTGAACTGTTCCTGCTTTGAGACAAGGTTTTGCTAGACCTTGGAGGCTCACCTCTAGCATGGACTCCCATGCAAATGGTTACGAGGCATCAGCATGCAGGTGGATGCATGAGAAGGATTATATGGGCTCAGAGAGCTTGAGGGTCTGCAAGAAAGGCATGTGGTTTTGAGCTGGAAACAAAAGGGGGAAGGTTATTTAGAGCCAGGTTCTCTAAAGTATGGAGCAGCTGTGACCTAGAGAAATATACTGGTGCCGTGCTGAAGGTCTGGTCTTCCTGACCCCAGTCCTGTACTCCTGTGACTCTCTGCCAGCCCTGACTTGTAGGCTCTGATAATGACTTTGGCATTGCAAGGAGCAGGAGCAACTTCTTGGTCAGCACTAGTTGCAGGGCAGGGCTGGCTGAGGGGAGCTTTGACAGCTCAATCCCCTGGTACTTCCCAGGATAATAGATCAGAATTAAATGAGACTCATGTGCCCCCGCCCCCCGGAGCGTTGGCGGCTGAATTCTGGCAGCACACAGGCTGATGGCTGTTTTGAATCAAAAGCTGTCCCCATCCCTTCTATCCCCTCACATCCTGGCTCCCTTCTCCTCCCCGAATGCCTTTTCCCGTGAGATTAGCACCCGCTGCCTCTGTGGTTTCTTTAAATAGTGTTTGGAATTAACGGAGTGCATGAGATGGCAGCCCGGGAGAATGAATTGCTCTACAGAACCGAGAGAGTGCACGCAGCCACGATGCAAGCTCTCCCTACTGCCTGGATGTCTTTCAGACCTGTCCCGGAGGTGCAACTTCTAAGGGTTGCGAAGGTAGTGACCCATTTGAAAGCGCATTCACCCCTTGGCTTTTCTGCTGATGTGCTTTAATAATAATAACACCTAGCTCTTATGCAGAGTGTATTGTCCATAGATCTCAAAACTCTGCCCATAAGGGAGTATCATTGGCTCCATTTTACAATCCGGGTGACTTGAAGTTCAAATGTGTGTTACTCACCTAAAGTCACACAGTAGGTCACGGGCAGAGCCGGGAAGAGATTTTTCAGTCTCTTGGCTCCTAGCCCAGAACCTGCTCCACCAACTAGACCATGCTGGTCACAGAGTTAATCCAGCAACAAACGGGTTAATGAATTTGGAACTCGACGCAGGTTTAATTCAAATCGCCGTGCTCCTATTGGCTAGCAGAACCTGGGACCCGTGAAAAGGTGAATTGTCACAGCTCTAGTGCTGTGCACCTGCTGTGGGAAGTCTCATCTCAAGCAGGAGCAGATGCTGCTCCAACAGGAGTTTTGCCATTGATTTCCATGGGACGCAATAGATTGGATCGTGTGATTTGGAAATGGAACACCCTGGACTGGGGACCGTGGGCCAACATTTACACCACAGCAAGGGGTGGGCAAGGTGGTATAAAATGCAGCTGCTCAGATCAGCCAGGTTTCTACACTCACGTTGCACAAGGGTAAATGGTGAGTCCAGGTGAGTTGCACAGTGTCAATGTAACAATGTTGGTCCCAGGATATGAGAGAGACAAGGTTGGGGAGGGAAAATCATTTATTGGACCAACTTCTGTTGGTGAGAGAGACAAGCTGAAAAGACCAGAAGAAGAGCTCTGTGTAAGCTCGAAAGCTTGTCTCTCTCACCAACAGAAGTTGGTCCAATAAAAGATATCACCTCCCCCACCTTGACTCCAGCTGAATAAGGCCCGTCTCCCACCATCCATCCCAGGCAGGCAGACCCCATGACATCTACTTTCAGTGCAACCCTATCCCCTCCCTAAGATCTGAAACAAGTGAGGGTGGGGGGGGGGTAGTGGGTGATTATTAGAAAGCAAAAAGGCAGAGTGAGCTAGTTTAAAGGAGAGGGGAAGATTGCTCTGAGATTGGTGCTGAAACGGCAGGGAGTGAATGAAAGGGCCGAGAGCATGACTGTAGGAAACAGGAATGGCTTTATGTGGAAAGCTGTGATCCAATTAAAGGGAGAGCTGCCAGGTTGGCTTAATTCCCCCTGAATAATGGGATGATCTATCCCAAGTGCTCCATCTGAACCCACACACAGCCATTTCCCCCCTGCCGGCGTTTATAAACATGGAAGCCAAAGCAAACACCCCCGCCACTAATGAGACAGGCCTCTCTGTATGAGAACCATCATCTCCCTCTGCCCTGCCATGCCTTGCCTCGTTTACATATCTTCATTTGTCAAGCATCCTCTGAACATTTTGTAGGCTGCATCCTCCTTTGCCCTCCAGAGCGATGAAAAGGTCACCCATCTAACAAGGAACGGTGCTGGAAATAAACGCGTGTGTGTTTCTCTATTCAAACATCAGATGTGACATCAGGAGATGAACCAGCTGCCAAGAACCTGCTTGGCATGTACAGTGCCATGCAGCAGTTTGTCCGGGCCCCGTCTCTCTGCCACAGATCATTAGCTGTTCCTGTTTCAAGGCTGTTTTTCTCCTCACTGTCTTGATGCCACTGATGCATCATTTTCCCTCGGAGACATTAACAAATGGGTGCAGCTAGAAATCTCAGAGAGGCACACAGACATCCGCTCCAGGATTTACCGGCGACGGACAGCACTGAGGGCTTGGTGTGTCTGGCAGGCAGAGGGCTCACTTGGTCCATGTATTCACTTAGTATCCAAATGAGGCACTTGAGATTAAATTTCTGAGCCCTCCTTGAAGTGAATCTGGTTATAGCTCCCAGGAGGAGAAGAACCCGAGCGGGATTTCAGGGCCACACCTGGAATAAGCTCTGTACACAATGCAAACCGTGCAAACTTGTTTTTCTGCCTCAGTGCAGTACGCATCCCAAGGCAGATTTCTGCGCCCACTTGGGTTGGACTGACTTTATATGACTGTAGGAATCATGCAGTGGAGATTACAGGCCAATGCAGGGCATGTGCATGTGGTGGTGCAGTGAAATTCCTAACACTTGCATCTCAAGCTGCCCAAGGGCCTGGAGGCACCTCTTTGCTCAGGGTAGGAGGGTGTCCGCTCCCTACTGCAGGGATGGGTTTAGCAATGTTGGGATAATTAACGCCACATTTATGAAGTGCCTCTCTCCCTGCCTTTCAGGATGGGAGCCCAGACCCAATGCCAGATCCAGACCTACGCCAATTTACAGCAGCTGAGTATCTGGCCCAGCTGATCGAGTTCTGGAAGCTGAACTCAAACTCTGCTGAGGGGAGAAGAGGTGGAAGTGGATGAAGAAATGGAAGAAAGTTGCTGGATCTTTGAACAGACTCAAGGAAGCTAATTGGATAGATCCTTTTCTTTTCCCGTTTCACACAAATGCCCCTTTTATTTTACACCTTATTCAGCTTTTAAATGTAAATATCATAAATCTGTCATATCTTTAGCCAAACTCCTTCTACCACAAGTACAGCAAGGCTGTCTCCAGGGGAGCGAGAGAGAGAGACGTGATAAGGGCAGGTGGGAGACCGAGAGCAGTGGAAGGGAGAAGGACACTGGGGTGGGTCAGGTGTTATCAGCTGTTCAAGGGTGGCTGAGGAGACTCGGCATCTTGAGACTCATATTCCTTCTGTATCTGTCATACCACATGACAGGCATCCCTGGGAACTTGTTCGCTGTCGTGCAGCGGCTCTTGGTGCCCACAGGATTATTGGTGATAAACACTAGTCTTTTCAGGTGGAAGCTAGTAGCGCTGATCCATTCTGCACTAACTACACAGCACCTGCGGAGATGGGCCCCAAGAGTCTAGACTTCTCCCTACACAATGATGCTTTACATAATTGACAGCCACTATGCAGCCAGTGTGTTAGGATCATTGCTTACCACGGTGACCAGTGCTGTTGCATTCTTTCCATGTATACCCTGTCGGTCTGTCTGTCTCCAGCTGTTGTCTCTTGTCTCATACTTATATAAGCTCTTTGGGGGAGGGACCATCTTTTTGTTTTTTGTTCTGTGTTTTCACAGCACTTAGCACAATGGAGCACTGGTCTGGGACAGGGACTGCAAGGCGCTACCATCGGGCAAATCAATAAAGAATCAATATTAAAGAATAATAATGAATAATGAATAACCATGTGAATATTGCTACAGATCTGGTCAGGCTTCCCCAGCCAGGGCTTCACCAGATTGCTGTGAGGGGATCCAGCCATTGTGTTTTAAGCCTCTGGAGTCTGAAGAGAGTCCAGGCACCGTTACTGTCTTAAAATCCCCAGGTATAGGCTTGTAGTGCAGATCCTCTCTCTAGCACCCCATCCTGAGAGCTCAGACAACAGGCTCCCTCTACCCAGCCCCCGGAAGCAGTGCTGATTCCTGACTCCCCTTTAGCTTACTCTTTTCCCCTGCTAGAACTTCACCTATAAGTGTGAGCCTTCTGGGTTACCTTGTCCAGGGCCCACGGGGTAGGCATAGCATATCACACACACGGACACTTTGCATGGAAGCCTAACACTCTAGTGCTCTTTACTTAATCAAATGAGAAGTACACAGAGCTATACAAACTAACAAACCCTACACGCATTTCCCTGTCTCAGTTTCTTCACCACTCCAGCTTAGGGTCCCTTCAGACAGGAGGATGGAGTATTTCCCCCCAGCACAAGCAATGCCCCTTAGCACATCTATTGTTCAGTCAAATCATACTCATAAAAGTTACGTACGCCCCCTTGTCATTATGGTGTGTACCTGTTGCAGGTTCTACTAGCAATAGAGGATCCCAAATTTCATAGAGGCATTCAGAGCTACAGTAATTTTCATAGAAACAACTTCGTAATATCAGCAAGGATTCATAAGTTGTACACACGGAATCCCCACATCATCACAGCTATGTATTTTAAACGTCATGTCCTCAGGCGTGAGACATCTGCTAATAGTAAAGTGCTCAATCCTGAAGTATTTGTTCATGTAGAATTCCCAGACAGTGAGAATCTTGCCTGTACAGGATTCAGAATCAGGCACAATAATAACTAGCACGTAAAAGGATCATGCTAGTGGTTAATACCATTTAGCAATTTTCATTAGTGCACCTCACAAAGGTGGGTAAATATTACAGATGTTCAGAAAACAGAATTTCCACCCCACGGGAAATCCTGATAGTTCAACATTTGTATTTGTCCTGCGACATGCTGAAAAGTTGAAATGCTGAAAATTTGCACAAAGTCAAAGATTCTAAAAAATTCCAGTTTCCAGTTGTCGAGATGAGAAATGTCAACGTTTCCAAGTGAAATGAACCACTGACATTTTCGACAGTTCAGTGTGTTAACATTTTCAAATGCTGAAATGTCAATTCAAAACTAAAATGTTTCATTCCCATTGGAAAACTGAGTCGAACATCTTCTCATCCAAAAAAGAAAAAAGAAATAAAATGTACAAAAATCCATATTTTTGTATTCCTTGGGAAAAGTTTTTAGTAAAAAATGTTGATCAGCTTTAGTAAATAGAACTGTCTCTATGTTAGAGATAGGGGATCTGAGACATGGTAGAGGTTATGTGACTTGCCCAAAGCACAGAAGTTTCAGAGCCAGGGTTAAAAGAACAGGAGTACTTGTGGCATCTTAGAGACTAACAAATTTTTTGGGCATAAGCTTTCGTGGGCTAAAACCCACTTCATTGGATGCATGCAGTGGAAAATACAGTAGGAAGATATATATACACACAGAACACGAAAAATGTGGGTGTTGCCATACCAACTATAACAAGACTAATCAATTAAGGTGGGCTATTTTCAGCAGGAGGAAAAAAAAATTTGTAGTGATAATCAGGATGGCCCATTTCCAACAGTTGATAATAAGGTGTGAGTAAAAGTAGGGGAAAAATTAGCATGGGGAAATAGTTTTTACTTTGTGTAATGACCCATCCACTCCCAGTCTTTATTGAAGCCTAAATTAATGGTGTCCTGTTTGCAAATTAATTCCATTTCTGCAGTTTCTCATTGGAGTCTGGTTTTGAAGTTTTTTTTTTGTTGGAATTGCGACTTTTAGGTCTATAATTGAGTGACCAGGGAGGTTGAAGTGTTCTCTGACTGGTTTTCGAATGTTATAATTATTGACATCTGATTTGTGTCCATTTATTCTTTTGCGTAGAGACTGTCTGGTTTGGCCAATGTACATGGCACAGGGGCATTGCTGGCACATGATGGCACATATCACATTGGTAGATGTGCAGGTGAACGAGCCTCTGATGGTGTGGCTGATGTTATTAGGGTTAAAATGTACAAGTTCTTAGCTGCCAGACCTGTGCTCTGTCAATGAGAATGCACCAACTAGAAGATGTTCATGCCCTGTCCAGAATCTTCATTTGCTTTGTGGTGAGAGTCCCCTGTTATATGAGAGTCCCCATTGTTGTGAGTCCCACACCCTTTTGTTGTTACAGTTTTGTGCACGGTTGTCCCAACCAGGAGAATACACCAATAGCAGAAGAAGCTGATAGTAACTGTGCTGCCTAAGGTCAGTACGAGACGCACAGAGATTATGGTCTCAGAGTTTGACTCCAGTAGCAGCTGTGTAAGTGCAACTGAGAGCAGTATTTAGCTCTTTGGAGCCCTATTTTCGGACATTAACACCTCAACTCCACCCTGGTTGTCTTCAGTTGCCATGCTACCTCAGGGGCTCCAGCATCTCTGGTCCCAGGCTTGGCACAGCATCCTATCCTGCCCCATCACCGTAGAAAGGAGTTGGGGGAAGGCAGGCAGCCTGCTTCCTCTCTATGTCTTAGGTACTTATATGCCCACCCTTCCCACACACGATATCTGAGTCATCTCACACTCTTTAATAAATGCATGTTCTCAATCCCCTTCCCCCCAGGAAGGCAAGGCAGTGCTATTATCCCCATTTACAGATGGGGAACTGAGGCACAGAAAGACCAAGGCCAAGTCTACATAACAAAATTGCCAACCTAACTTATGTCGGCATACGGCCACCACAGTTGTTAAACGGCTTGTGTGCACGCACCTTTGGCTCCTTCTGTTGGCGGTGCACGTCCTCACCAGGAGCTCTTGTATCGATTGTATGTATCAGACCAAGAAGCCACCACGTCTGCTGCTAAACATAACGATGTAGTGAGGCGGAGTGGAACTGGAACAAACCTCTTTCCTAGGGCGGGGCCATCAGGGCTGTGAGGAAGAAGCTGAGGATGAAATCAATTAATTCGTTCATTAGAGAGCTGCAGCGGCCACAGAGACATTTCAGTTGTGCTCCCTGGGAGATCATTGTGAGATACATATCTCCTTTTCATCAGCGTCCCAGTGGGGAAGCAGTCGTACAGTCTCACTTCTACTAATTGCAGGGCAACACAGACAATGGAATGCAGGTGATTGCATCAGAGATATCAAACAGGCCCGGGTGGCTGTTCTCTCTGCAGTGGCAAAGCCTCTTATCGCAGGGCACCAAAAGTGTCTTTTTAAAAGAAACAAGGAACTGCATTCTGTCTTCTCCACCAAGGGGATGTAGGAGAGAGAGAGAGAGCCTGAAGCACTGGGCCAGGTTTAAGATCTGAGGCCTAGTAATGTTAGGCCATGCCGTGAACCAAAGTCAGACCAGTAATAAAGCAGCTGTTTACAAGTTTGCTGTCCGATACACGACCTTGGCAAAGGTATTGTTAGTGTTGCTAGAACACAGACACTCCTAAGAAGCAAGAGATACTGGGCATGTGTGTGAACGCACTCCGAAAGATTAGCATAGGGACATCCTGACCTAGCACAAGATAAGAGGGTTTGACAGAAGTGATGAATAGGGAGGTTTTGCCCGAGACACCTGGAGCAAGATACAAGAGGAGGTAACAAGCAGATGTCAGGAAACACGTAAGGTGGTACGTAAGTTGTCTGTCTCAGTCTATAAATGTCAGGGTACTTGGCCTTAACCCTTTGTGTGGCTGAGGGGACAGCAAAGACTCCTGCTGCTGACTGAGCCCCTCCTTGCCACTGGGCACTCATGTGTTAGTGTACCAGTAACCACAGAGCCAAGGCGCTAGTACTGTGCCTTGTGGTCAATAAACCTGGCCGAGTGCCTTTGTCACTGAACTGTGCTCGTGGTCTTTCTTTCTGGGTAGTACTATCGAGGTCTGCTGAACCAACTACCTGCGCAGGCCTGGGGCAGCATGCGGTGAGAGCACACACACACACACACACACCAACAGGCAACAGGGGGTTGGAGTAAAGGTGCAAGGACTCTCCCACCATTGTGCTCCAGCATAGGTGGGCAGCAAGAAGCCTGCACCTTGCACAACCTAAGCATTAGATAAGAGGCAGACAGAAGTCAGAGCATGAGCACTAACAGGAGACAAAGGGAGTAGGCCTAGCTTTGCTCCCATTCCCCACTAGGGGGCATATGTGCATCTAAAGTGTAGTGCTTGCTGCTTCTGCATAAGCTTCTCAAAGGGCAAGAGTACTTTTCTTCTCTCCTCCGTGGCTCAGAAAGCCATTACCATCCCCATCGGCAGGCCCCCTGCCTCAATGTGGCACCGGCTTCTAGAGGCACAATCCATCTGTTTTAATAAGACAGCTAGCTTATTATTTATATTACAGTAGCCCTAAGAGGGCCCTACCACATTCAGGGCCCTATTGTGTTAGGCTCTGTACACACATGGCAAGAAACAGGCCAAGGAGCTTACAATCTAAATAGATAAGAAAAGCTGTGGAAATCCTACCCACATTCTACAGATGGGAAGTTGAGGCACAGCCAGGAGATTTACCCCAGGGTACCCAGAGAGTCTTTGGCAGGGCTAGAAATTGATCACAAATCTCCTGAATCCTAGTTTAGCGTCTTAACTACAAGGTCATCCTGCCTTGCTCTTATTTTTCCAGCTGTTTGGGCCTGCTATTAAAGCAGTGTGGAATGGTCACAACACAACTGGAATTTGACTGTTTCTCAGGATGTGAAATCAAAAAATCTGGCCTGTTTTCTCTCCCTGCCTCAAAAAATCAGTATGTTTGTTTCACTTGAAAATGAATACATTTTAAGTAAATTGATCCTCCCGCAAGAAGAAAAGGACTAAATGTTCTCTTCAAAATAGATAACATTTTGAGTGAAATTTACCCTATTTTCAGCCAAAAGGAATTTGTGAAAAAGCCCATTTTGTGAAATGCGTTTCAAGTGTCCAGGAATGTGAAATTACCATGGAACGAGGTTGTGAGCAGTTTCTCATAATGAATAAAAAAAGTTTGCAGTTTGGCAGCGCTCTTTGGGACAGATTTTCAGAAGCCCTCTGCACCAGATTGTTGTGACGTTAGAGCAAAAATTTTAGAACAAGATCATTCTAGAGCTGGTGAAGTTATTTGTCCCCAATAATATTGATTGTGAACTTAGCTCTTTTTTCTGTTTGTGAATCCCTCACAAACCGATCTGGACTCCTACAAATGTATTTGTAAGAATTTGTCGAAGTTCTGGAAGAGGCACATGGATTGATGGGTTGATTGTACATGGTTTGCTATTCATGACATGTTACTGGCCAGCTAATGTCACATGTTGCTCATTGTTCCTTGCTTGGCAGTGCTGGTCAACAGTTTTCAAATTTCAAAACTGATCTATTTTTTCCTAATTTTAACCAAAAACAGGGACAAGAAAATCATGAAAATGTTTGACTGGAATTTTTAAAACCAGGAAAGTACGGAATGATGAACAGCAAAGGAAGCACACTCTGGTGTGCACTTTTGCTGAATAATCAATCATTCATGCCAAGAGTCAAGAGAGAGTCAAGATTAACAAACATTTTTTTGCCAATCTTTGGTAGTTGTCTGAATACTAGTTAATGGCAAATAATATAAGCCGATGTGTAACAATGAATCAGACTAACTGCTTGTATATGTGAAAATGTTTGTGTTTTTTTTTTCAGTTAGTTGCACATGATCCACATCATGCACTGTCGCAGGGTAACATGCACCAGACAATGTGACTCATTTTTTGTTCTATCTATGTGTGGACCAGTGAATGGGACAACGAGGTAGGATTCAGGAGATCTGGGTTTTATTCCTGGCTCTGCCACTCACATATAGGTGCTTGGGCAAGTCACTTCAGACTTCTGTTTATCTCAGTTTCCCCATCTGCAAAATGAAAATAACATCTGACTGTTTTAAGATCAATGGATGGAAAATAAAATCTGATTGGCAGGATGCAGCTTAAATCCTTCCCACCCTCCACTTAACTATCATGTGCTTTTTTCCTTCCCTCACCCTCACTTTCACAGTTTTCAGTCCTCAGTTCCCCTGCCCCAAGCTTTCTCCAGCTTGATCTCATATCAGTAAATACATAAAGGCGCAGCTGGAGAATTGCTGTCATAACCCACAATGCAAGGAGAGCAGCTTGAATTTTAAAATGGTTTTCAACCCTTCTTCCTCTGCTGCAGTCTGGCCGCTGTGAGTTTCCCACAGCAACTCTCAGCTCATCAGTGTCCCGACAGCTTGACGCTTTAATGATTTAAACGATTTACATTCCCCAAAGTGCATCAGAACAGATTTATTACGAATGTTTGCGACCTGTTCTCCTAAGCACTTTTCTGACGTCTGTTCCTCATTAGAGTTCACCACCCAGGTCCACTCTGGATGGTAATAAGAAGGTAACTGCTATTCCTTGAAGCTTATCACACACGGGAACCCAGGCACATTAAGATAAAGAATACACTGGGGTCTGTGTGTATAAATGTATTCTGCTAAATGCGTATGTATCCTAGAAAGAAATTCTAAAATAAGATCAAGCTGAAAAGTTGTTCCATTTCCCCCCGCCCACACACAGGAATGTGACATTTTCCATCATGAGCTGTGGCTCACTGGTATCACTGCTCCTCTTTCTACCAGTCTGCTCTGTACCACCCCACCCACTGTGGGTACAAGTCAACCTCATTCTCCACCAGCCTGTTCAGCTCTTAAAGATTCCCGTTTGGCTTGCTCATCAATAACAGCCCTGGTTGAGGTCTGCAGCCTCATCCTTGACCCCTGAATTCCTGTCCTGCTATGGGATCTGAACGGTGCTTCATTTGCTCCAAAGGAAGAAGATTCCAGGGTCATTTTTCACTAATAATGACTAGAATGGCCAATCTGCTGTCTGTGGAAGGGTGAAAAGTCAGGCCGGGTCTGCTCTGTGGCTACTTGTTTCTCTCCACAGTGACCAATTTCAGACGGTAATAGGTGCATCAATTATGTCTCTGCCTTCCCCTGCTGTTCAGGTCTTTTTTTTTGTCTTTTATTGATTGAAATATTGCAGTGTTCATTCGCTACAACAGACCCCATGAGGCAGGCTGAAGTAGTCACAGCACATCTCCCTGGAAGTGGGATGTGATGAGCTGGTCTTATCTGGGATTGCAGTGGTGTCATCCACGGGCTCCAACTTCCAGCCTCCTTATTTTGTGCTGCTCTGTGGCTAAGGCCTGAGAGGTTGCATGAGCCCCTGGTACTCCCCTGGCAGGGAAACTGCAGAAAACATGCTTGCCTGCTTGGACACAACAGATGGAAAAGCCTCTCTGAGGGCTACGTGCTGCAACCGAGCCGCAGGCACAAACCCCTGGCTTCCACTCTCAGAGCTGCAGCTGAGGATTGAGGGCAGGCAAAAGCCCAGGGGACATGAGCTTTCTGACATGTACTCTCTGAGTCAACCTGGATGTGCCTCTGTTCACCGTGTGCTGAAGCGTCAGGTAACCAGCAAGAACTGAGGTATAAGAACCTCTTTGGGGAGTTACTGAATGGTCCATCCAGGAGGAATGCACCGTGCCTTCATCCCATTCTCAGAGCTGTTTTGGAGAGGGGGCGACAGGAGATGACACTGGCTCATTGTGTCACTTTTCTCCCTGGGGAAGGCTTCCCAAGGCACTAGGACAACTCTTCCCTCGCAAGGGCCTTCATGAGCTATCAGCTATCACTATCAAGGCGTTGACTCCTGCCTACGGTCGGCCCATGATCCCAGCTTCCATTGCCCACGTGCTAAAATTTGAAACACAGACCTTTGTTCCTTCTCCCATGCTGGGCCCCCTTCCCCGGAAGAGCTCCCCATAGACATCCAGATTCCTTCAAATCCCTCCTTAAAACTCCCCTTTTCTGTGATGCCTACAAAAAAAATTGACACTAGGAAGGGCACTGCTGTGCTGAGACGACTGCCTGTCATGCTGACCAATACTGTTTCCTTGTACTCCCCCATCTGTCCATATTGTATCATTGGTTGTCTCTTGTCTTGTGCTGAGACTGTATGCACTGTGGGGCAGAGACTGTCTGTTTGTTCTCTGTGTGTACAGTACCTAGCACTATGGGGTCTTGCTCCATGACTAGGGCTCTGAGGCACTACAGTAATAATCATAGTAAAGAGGATAGATAGGGGCTGCGTAGGCCTTGCGGTGGGTTTCATCTGGCACCTGTGAGAATGTGCAGGGTTATTTATTCTGGCTGTGACACACCCAGTGTTAGGCTGCTGGGGCACGGATCCCACTGCCTAACATGCTGATCGATACCGTCAATTTGTTTCCTTATACGTCCCTGTCTGTCTGTCATGGGTTCGCTTGAGACAAGGGAGCCTCTGGGAAAGAGAGCTTGTCTAATTTTACAGCAGGCCAATGAATGTTTAACTCAAGAAGGACCACGTGGGCCTTGTTCCACAAGGGAAACAAAAGTCTTTCATTGCAGTTGGAATCAGGCCTTGACCAGGCCTGGCTTCTTGGTTAAGGCAGAGGGAGGATCCTCCTTCCCCTGTCCCAGCTTCGCCCAGAACTGCCCTCTGACAGCAACAGCCTGCCCTTTTTATTTGGCCTGCTGGGCCCTGATTGGCCTCTGCCTGCTGGAGGACCAAGTCTCTCTGGTTCCACCCACAGCTGATCCTGGAAGGCCTCTCTGGGCAAGCCCTGGAGGCCCAGATTTGCTTCCCTTCTCTTCTTAAAAAACAGCTGCTTAGGGTGAGGTGAACCAAGGCAGCGGGGTCTCCAGCAGGGGGCAGCAAACGCCTGGTACATCCCATCATACTGTATGCATCTGTTGTCTCTGTTCTTATACTTAGAATAAAAGATGGCCCCTGCTCCAAAGCTCACAATCTATCTTTGTACAGCACCTGGCACACTGGGGTTCTTGGCTAGGGCTCCTAGATGTTCTTGTGATACAAATAGTATATGGTCCATTGAGGGATCTTACACCAGTGGCTTTGCTCCAAGCTGATCCACAACCGCATGCGGGGCTAGTGAAGGGTGTGGCAACTGGCCCAGTGGCACTACCCTTGTGAGTAAACATTCACCAGTGTGAATAAGGGCTGTCTACAGTCTGTCCCTAGCATATCCCCGAAGAGCAGGGATTAGGTTTTTAATTAAATGTATTCTCCCCCAATATGGACAACACATGCACTGTTTATATTCTATTAGGCAGTGTAACTCTTGGATAGAAAGTGAAATTTATAGCTTCTGTTGCTAATTTCCCACTGGAAAGGATTTTGTACCGTGCTGACTCTCCAGTATATTCTGCAAGAACTGTTTAGGGTAATTGATATTCAAGTGATATTAGTTCCTTCCTTCCATTCAACGAGGCTGGAATGGAATGGCAACAGCCACTGCATTTATAAGAGAGGCCATTGTTTATTTGAGAAATTAAAACACGAATTTAAATTAAATTGCAAACAAGAGGAGGATGAGACGCCTGGATAAAAATGGAAGAGTTATCGGGAAAAGCTCAGTGAGGAGGTCTGGCTGGGGGCGGAAGCATTAAAAACAAAACCACAAACCAGATAGGAGGTTGGGTTCGTTACAATGTTGATACAAAAGAAGAAAGAACCACATTATAGGACTGATTTGAGTTCCCTTGCGGGCTGCTTGACACCACTTTCACAACAGCAGAAGGATAGGCCAGTGGTTAAGATGCTAGCTTGGGGCTTGAAAGGACTCTGTTCAAGTCCCTGATCTAGCACCGACTTTCTGTGTGACCTTAGGCTAGTCACTGTGTGCCTCAGTTTCCCCTCTTCAAAATAGAGATAATAGCATTGCCCTACCTGTCAGTTATTCTGGTAAGGGGGGGGGCAGTATAAGTACTGTATTTAGATAGATAAGAATGATTATTTCCGGTGGTAATTCCCTGTATTCAGTTTTCTTACACCCGCACAAGGAGGGCAATCTCATCACAAAACCCTCCTTTACATCTCGGTAAGTCGGTTATATTGTGCACAATTTTGTTTGTTACACTGTCCCTGCAATATTAGCAAATAAAACATACACAGTTATTTATAGGGAGGGGGGAAAATTCAAATTTCCCCAGAGAGATTATTGGCAATAGAAAAGTCAGAATGATTTTAATCCTGTCCAGTAGAGAGAACTCCCAGTTGCTTCCACTTGTTAGTCTTTTGTTTTGCAAAAGTTTATCTTTGGGTCCCAATGGATCATACTAAACTTGATTTGGCAGAATCTGATCCTTGACATTTCTTCTTTTAATACAGTCTCTGAATCAGCTGGGAATATCTTCCCCTCCCCCCACCCCCCGAGTGCCAAGCCAGTGAGATTGTTCCTGAAAATGAATGTGAAACCTTGAGATGTCCAAATCAGCTTTCAGTGTATGGGAAGGCAGAATGCTCTTCTACCTAATGAAAGAGAAGTGTCAGGACTCCTGAGTTATATTCTTATATCTACCACTGAGTAACCACAAGCAAAGCACAACCTTTCTGTGCCTCAGTTTACCTATTTTCAAAATGTGTTTAATAACTGTAAAGTAATATGCGTCCCTCAGATGAAATGTGCTATATATGGCCAGACTATATTTAACAATGACATTAAAAGGCGCCTGATTTAAAACTGGCGAAAGGCAATATATTGTTTTCTCACAACATATGATGTACGCTGCTCACTGCAACAGACATTACTGAGGCCAAGAGAATGAATCTGCAGGAGGATTAGATGTTAATTTGAATAATAAGAAATGCTATGAGAGAAAATAAAACAAATGTATAAGGGATAGAGACTCTCATGCTTCAGGGCATAAGCCAGCCACTAACCGACGACGCTTAGGAAGAAACTTCCTCCTATGGGCAAGTAATTCCATAGCTGTTCCGTTCTGGGGAGTCCTGCACCTTGCTCTGTAGCATTTGGCATTGGTTGGGGTAGCCACTTGCTGCCTCCTGCATGCCCCCTTGAGGCTAGGTTGCCTCAGCACTGCCTTGCCTGTTTTCCCCCTCTTCAGGGCCCTGTAGGAACTCACTGATCAAAGGTGGTTCAAACAAACCTCGCACGGGGTGGATTTGTTTAGTCCTCTGGTACATACTGGGCCCATAAGCCCCAAGCTCATTTCAGTGTCTCTCTCCTAATTAGTCCAAAATAACACACAACAAACTCACAGTCTTCAGCCCCGCTGGCCTTTACAGTCTCTCCTCTGTTTTATAGGGTCTTCCCCAGGCCTGCCTGCCTGCCTAGAGAGCTTTCTCCCACTCCTTGCTGCTTCTGCAGCTTTTCCACGGCCTGCTCAGGGCCTTGCAGGAGCTTTCGCGCTCCCTGCAGCATCTACAAACATAGTTGCCGTCTCCAGGGCTTTCCCCTTTATTGCAACTGCCTGCCCTTTTTATCCATGGATCGCCTGATTCAATCAAGGTGTGGCTCATCCTGTAATCAGGTCTGGTTTAGGCCCAGGTTCTCCAGCCCCTGGGGCAAGTCACCCTGTTACAGTTGGAGTAGATGATCTACTGTTCTTATTCAGTGTGATGATTCCTGTGTTTACCCTTGAATCTTTTATAACCAAACCTCTAAACAGGGTGAGCTAAATTCGACTCCATTTTACACCACGCAATTCCATTGACTCTCCTAAGTCTGCACTAGTGAAACCAAGAGAAGAATTTGGACCAATAACTCAGAGGAACATGAGGACAATTTTGCCTTACAAGCCAGCTGATTTCAAATCCCTCCTGTCCATCCCCCATCTACATATTTATCCAAGGCATTCCGCAAACATGTTTGCATAAGGCATACAGTCATTTAGCAAACACATCAGGTAGCCAGGAATGTTTGAAGATATTGAGCAAGCAATTACGGTTCATCCGATCAAAGTCTTTTGTTTGATCCAGGCTCAATTAATAGAGAAAGAATTGCCGCATCTCTCCCCAAGTTCAGATTATTGCAATATTTCTGCTGCCTTTGATGGCATAAGAATGATTACAAGACATGAGAAAAAGAGTGACCTTCCCCAGACTTTTCCAGTGGTATTTCAGCTAATATTTTATAATCACTGTTTAACAGAGGAATTGGTCTCCGGTTGTTAATATAAAAATTATCACCTTCTTTGACTAATAAAAATCAATAAGGGCTTCTGTCCTATGAAAGGGCCAGGCAAGCTTCTCGCAGCTCATAATTAAACATTTCTACCTAATCTGGTGCAATAATAACCTTCACAGTTGTATGAAATTATAAATAATAATGATGCCTTACAAAACACCTTTCAACTCAGCGGGTTTCAGAAAGGATGGCCCTGATTCAGGAAAACATCTCTACCCATGGTGGTACTTGAGCATGTGTATAATTTTAAGCGGGTGCCTCATTCCCATGGCAGTCAAGGATGGATTGAAGCATGTGCTTAGGAGGTTTTTCTGACTTGGAGCCTACTGGCTGAGCATCACTGAAATGCAGCATCTTCTGCATTGTAGGACAGCAATACACCATGGTCATAATATTAAACAAGCATCTACATTCATACTTAAGCAACTGAATATGTGATTAAACTTTCAGAGATGCTGAGCATTCACAACTCCCACTGAAGACGCAGTAATCTGTAGGTGCTCAGTAGATGTGAAAATCAGGTCTCTAATTTTGGGTGCCTCGCTTTAGGCATCCAAGTTTGAACATACTGGTTAACAGTTTTTTATGGGGTTGAGGGGAGCAAAAGTCTGGCCAAGGAAATTAGGGTAAACAGGTACTTTTATGAAAAACCATCATGGGATTCATTGCATCCACACAATGCAGGCAGCTCATCTGCTCTTAAAGTCTCACCTGAAAGACCCATGGCAGTAACTTGTGCATGCCTCAGTTTGCCTACTTTGGAAGGATAAAGGGCTATGTGAGCTATGCTTGGATTTGGAACCTCTCTCCCCAAGAGTCAAATCTGGAGTTCACACAACTCATCCATCACCTCTCTTGTCTGGTTGTCCTTACTTGGAGTTATGTTTATCAGGACTCCCAACTTCTCAAGCTGGTCTTCTCTGTCAAGTATAAATGACTATTGTCTTGAGCTATCAAGAGCCATTAAAGCTAATTAACTCACCCATCTCCTTTTGATGATGACAAGCATTTATATAGCATCTTCCATCACAATGGATCCCACCGCATTTAACAAAATGTAATAAACCTACATCCGCCATGCCTGGGGATCACTTCGTTCACAAAGGACAGGCAGCCACTTCTACAGCAACTGTTTAGTAACACCCAGCAACGCAACCCAAGAGTTCATGGCAGGGAGTGTGGCCTACCTTTCATGAACGATAAACGTATCGAAGAAAGTGATATCTCTGCGGGCATTTCGGTTTGTGCGTTGTCTATTAGCGAGAGCCACGTAATGGTGCAGGAATGGAATAGTGGTTAGAGACATTCACTCTTTCTTACGGCTCCCCTGCCCTTCCTGGTTCTCGTTCTACAGACCAAAAGTAGAAGACTAGAGTCCAAAGCGCAGGCAATGCGATGTTGATTGGGGTTAACAAGCAAGCATAATCACAGCTCTTACACCAGTAGAGCTTCCTTCCCCCCTCCTCCTCCTTTGTAAGCTTAATTATACCTGTAGTGCTTTCCCCTGGTACCACCCCTTACCATTTATGGTCATATTCCATTTTGGAGGGTCTTGAGTCTGGGGACTTCGGTACCACTTCTTTTGTACCCATGGCAGGGGTAGGGAGTGAGCTTGTACTGGTCAGGGTCACCTTTTCTTTGGCCTTCGTGTTTCTTATCCCCCCCACCCCATCGCCCCTTGCCCCTCCCAACTGCTTGATCTTGCCTGGGGAGGGGAGTCGAGGCAGAACTGTCTTTCAATTGTACATTTGTCTATTAAACTCCCACCATATCCATTAACTCTTTTTCTTAACTTTTCTCATTGTACTGAAAACCCCATCTGGCTGTGAGCAGAAGCAACACAGGGTCTTTGTTCCTTATTCGCATGTGTTAATAAGGACACCAATAACTGTATTTGAAAAATCTCAAAATTCAAGCAGGCAAACAAAACCCCAAACTCTATCTCAGGCAAATAAGCAGGCCTAAATACTATACTACCATCACTACCACTCTCCCTTTACCCTATTTCCCCTTAGAAGATAGACATTCAGTAGCCATTACTGGCACATATCCCAGTTTAGATATAGTTTGTTTGTTTGGTTTTTTTTGCCTTCAAAATAGGATCTTTCCCTCTCTCTCAACTTTTGTCTCTGTCTTTCAGAGACAAGAAATTTTGGACACGCAGCTGAGCCCTCAGGCTCACCTTTGCAGTTGTCTTTGCAGTTTGGATGTGTCCGTTTTGAGATAAGCTCGGAAGTAGTTTTCAGAGGGGCCAAGCACGCCCAACCCTGGTGGAAAGCCAGACTCTGGGTCTGAAGTTGGACACCCATATCTCGAAGCACCCAAAATTAGTTGCTGCTGTTGCAGAATGTAGCTGTACCCCTCTGTGCCTTAACTGCCCCATCTGTAGAATGGGAAATGATCATGTCTGGTGATTGAAATGTATAGATGAAAGAATTATGTATTATCGTTGGGCTAGATCCTCAGGTGGGGTAAATCGTTGCAGCTTCATTGAAGTCAATGGAACTATACTAATGTACACAAACTGAGGATCAGGCCCATTGTTATGCATTACCATTATCATGTGACCCTCAACCCCACACCTCCTGTGTTTACCCATCACTGGCTTTATCCCATCCCCTTTCATTTGCTTCCTTTCTACACAATTTACATTTCGCCCCCTTGGTGCCTGTTGGACGAGAACCCTTTCATCTCTCATCGTAATGCTCAATAATCACATTTCCATTTGTTTTCCTTTTCATGAAGCTCCTTTCTGAAAACAGGATCTGACCTCTCGCTTTGTGTTCTCCCATCAGCCAAGGATCGTGTTGTGCATGAATTTAAATGATTTTTTTACATCTTTACAGAATTTGGTTACTTTATTTTTGTGTGTGTTCTCGTTTGTTTGTTTGCTAATTTCTGGGGCTTTGAGGAGTGGATTAGGCAATTTCCAGAGCCTATTTCCAATTACTATTGAGTCTTTGAATTGAACTGAATTTCACTGTGAGCTGGATAATAGAATGATCTGAAAATTCAGCTGGAAACATGTCACTATTGTTGCTACAAGTATTAGCGCTAACATAGACGTTATCAATTTTACTTTCTTCAAAAAATCCAGCTTTGAAATCAACACGCGGCTCACACCAAACAAAACCCAGTTGCATCTGGGATTTCTCCTATTATCAAAACCATGAAACCTATCCAATCCCTACACACCTGGATGCCTTGGATACAACCCTGGGATAATGTACAATAAATGTCCCCCAAGAATCACTCTTATTTAACCAGGGACTAGTGTAAAGCAGCATGTGAGTTTGATCTCCGTCAATTTTCTACTGCACAGGTGTCCACATCACAACAACTACCATCCCACATGGCAGTAGCAGCCCGCCACAGCAGAGCGGACATGGACTGAATGAGCCGTGGAGACTGAATCACCTTTCATCCCAAGGCGTGGTCCAACCAGCTTGTGGATTAATTAATGTAGATATCCCATCTCCTAGAACTGGAAGGGACCTTGAAAGGTCATTGAGTCCAGTCCCCTGCCTTCACTAGCAGGACCAAGTACTGATTTTACCCCAGATCCCCAAGTGGCCCCCCTCAAGGATTGAACTCACAACCCTGGGTTTAGCAGGCCAATGCTCAGACCACTGAGCTATCTCCCCCCCCTGCATATGGTCAGATTAGATGCATATGGTCAGATCCTCATCCTATGTAAATCGTCACTGCTACACTGACTTTGATAGCGCTATGGTTATTTATATGAGCTGAATAGGGGGAAGGTATAAGAGAGGGAGTAAGGAGAGCTATGAGATTCAGCCGGGGGTCAGGGGCAGTCAGCTCCGAGTCAGGAAGCGAAGTCCCGGTTGTGCCTATTTGCTGCTCGGCCTAATCCTGGGCATCACTGCAGCTGCTCCAGCCCCTCTGGCTCTCGCTCTCACCCAGGGCTGCCCGGGGGGGAGGGGCAAGTGGGGCAATTGGCCCCTGGTCCCACACGAGAATATAGTATTCTATAGTATTGCAACTTTTTTTTATGGAAGGGGCCCCCAAAATCGCTTTGCCCCAGGCCCCCTGAATCCTCTGGGCAGCCCTGCTCTCACCTCCGAGTTTACACAGGGGAGGAGCCCTCCACGATATTTCTACGGCAGGGGCACTAGATCCCAGTTCTGCCGCCTCTGAGCTGAGGATCTGGTCCATTGGCAGGGCAGTGGGTTGGAAGCTGGCCCAGTTCCTATCTGTGCTGCACCTGTTCTATTATGAACAAAGGATTCCGGTCTCCAAAGCTGTTATGCATCTTTTCACCAGCATTAGAATCACTTCCAGATTTGGATACGCTTTGATTCTTTTAATGTATTTCATGACCTTTAAATATGAAGCCTACCCCTTGCATAATGACCGGTCCCTATGGACCACAAGGAGGATCCCTGCTCCTAGTCATTCAGCTCCGACTCCCAACTCAACTTTCTACTTGAGAGTCATGTCACAAGTCAGAAGAAAGTGTTTGGCTTTAAATATTTCCATTGCCATTTCCTTAGCCTCTGGTGCTTTGCTATTATTCACCTGGCATGCTACTGCAGTGATAAAAGATGTGTCGCCTTCCCAGATTTTTTTTTTTTTTTTACAAATCTCATTTGAATTTGTGTTACTTTATTTTGAAGGGCAGCTGGAGTGTTGCATAAAGGGTGAGGAGAGCGGAGATTTGCCTGTTCTTGGAAGTGAAGATTGTCTCTGTACAGAGAGGATGGGTTTCTCCATACTTTCATCCACTTCACTTTTCTTCATAGTTAGGATGCTTTGTCAGCTGACCAGCATGCCAAGATAGTTTCAAAGGCAACATCTGTTTGCACAGCTGTTTGCCCCCCCCCCCGGCCCCCAGTATTAATACTTACTCTGGCTTAATTAATAAGTAAAAAGTGAATTTATTAAATACCGAAAGTAGGATTTAAGTGGTTCCAAGTACATCTCAACCCCGATATAACGCTGTCCTCAGGAGACAAAAAATCTTACCACGTTATAGGTGAAACCGCATTATATCGAACTTGCTTTGATCCGCCAGAGTGCGCAGCCCCACCCCCCCAGAGCTTTACCGCGTTATATCCGAATTCCTGCTATATCGGGTTGTGTTATATCGGGGTAGAGGTGTAGTAACCGACAGAACAAAGTGAATTACCAAGTAAAATAAAATAAAACACGCAAGTCTGTGTCTAAGAAAACTGAATACAGATAAAACTTCACCCTTAGAGGAATTCCAGTAAGCTTCCTTTTACAGACTAGTCTCCTTCTAGCCTGGGTCCAGCAATCACTCACACCCCCTGTAGTTACTGTCCTTTGTTCCAGTTTCTTTCAGGTATCCTTGGGGGTGGAGAGGCTCTCTCTTTAGCCAGCTGAAGACCAAAATGGAGGGGTCTCCGAGGGGTTTAAGTAGACTTTCTCTTATGGGTAGAGACCCCCTCCTCACTCCTATGCAAAGTCCAGCTCCAAGATGGAGTTTTGGAGTCACATGGACAAGTCACATGTCCATGCATGACTGAGTTTCTTACCAGCCAAGCCACATTCCTGGGAAAGCTCCGATGTGGATTGGTGTCTTCGAGTTCATTGTTGGCTTAAGTGGTTCTTGACTGGGCACTTAATTTGCACATTCCTTTCTCAATAGAAATCAAGCAAGTATACAGCCAATATTCCTAATTTCAAGTACAAAAATGATACGTGCATACAAATAGGAGGATTGTATTCAGTAGATCATAACCTTTACATAGATATGTTCCGTGGCATATGTAGCATAAAACGTATTCCAGTTATATCATAAATACATTCATAAGCATATTCCCAGGGAGCCTTATGGGGGGCACCGTCACAACCAGATGCTGTGGACCACTTCCAAGAGATGTTTCGGGGAAACAGGACTATCCAGTGCAGAGCTTGAGGGAGGTCCTAATGCAGTTCATGCAGGTACGGCCCCATTGATATGCTTAAACCTCATCTTTGGTTGGTGTCAATTAGTGGAGCTCTATGGACTTCAGGGAGTTACGCTGATTTACAACCACTGGGGATCTAGTCCACAGTATTTAGGGCAAAACGTAGTATTTTTTTCTAAAATGAGGACGTATGAGTGTTTAGATATAGGCTCAGCTCCTCACTGGATGTAAACCTGTGATGCTCCATTGCTTTTCATGGAGCTACGTTGACTTACACTAGCTAAGAATCTGGCCCATAGGGTTTGCATTCAGTCAGCTATGGAGACCGAGATTCAGGGGAGCTACCCTGATTTACAGCAGCCCAGGATCTGTCTCCAGGATGGGATCTCCGTCAGCGGAGCATTGACTTCCCCAGAGTCGAGGGATATTTGGATCCAGGGGTTGATTCAGAGCATCTCTACATTTCCACCATGTAAAAAAAAAAAAAATCTGTTTGGAAGGATGTTTAAAAGCATTTCCCTTTGTCTACAGCTTATCAGCTGTTTTCCATCCCCCATCTCTGAATCAGTGTGTCAGTATTTTTGGACAGTGCACTGAAAACTTTGCTGTGTGCTTTCAAGCCAGGAAATGATATCCTGTGCTGTCAGGGCTCCATTCTGAAACAAGATATTCATGACTTTCCCTTCCGACACTGAGACTGGTATTGGAACCAAGCCCTCCCATTCAGGTTTATTTTTAACTCCTCCCTCCTCCCCCACACGTAATCTCCAAAATCACTTTAGAAAAGTACTATATCAAAAGCTGATATTAAATTCTCAAGTGCTTAGCAAATGATTTAAAGCAACTGCTTGCACTGGGGTAAACCCCAGAGATTTCTTTTGTAAAGTTCCACCTACATAATCTCTCAGAGGTAGATTTTCAAAGCTTACCATTTATTTTAGTCTGGAGACATTTCTAGGCTTGTATGGCTCATCTACTTTCTGGCCACTACTTCTTTTAAGTAGGAAAATGGTTGTTTTCTTCCTATGTAATCGCCTTCCTTTGTTCAGCATTTCCCTTTGCTGTCGCCAGATACACGTGCAGGGCATGATCAGTCTATCTGTTCGGTTGTGGGGCATCTGGAGAAAAGAACATGATAGATACCTGATATGGAGAAAAGCAATGCAAGCCAAGCAAGTGTGTGAACTTTGTTTCCATGAGCACATGCTGCATACAGATAAAAAACACACTTGGAAGAGAAGGCCTGACAAAGGGAAAGTAACCTGTATCCCATATTGAGCCAAGTCCAGAGTTGGTATAAATTGATGCAACTCCCATCGAAGTCAATGGTTTCACCAACTGAGGTTCTGGTCCATTATACACTATAACCTGAGTGTATTAATGAGTGATAAAACAACGAGGAATCCTTGTGGCACCGTAGAGACTAACACATTTATTTGGGCATAAGCTTTTGTGGGCTAAAACCCACATCTGATGAAGTGGGTTCTAGCCCATAAAAGCTTGTGCCCAAATAAATGTGTTAGTCTCTAAGGTGCCACAAGGACTCCTCGTTTTTTTTTTTTTTTTTTTTTTGTGCTGATACAGACTAACACGGCTACCACTGAAACCCGTCACCATGCAAGTTAGTGAGTGATGTTGCCCTCTAGTGGCTGACCCTCAAAGATAAGGGACTTGCTATTGCTGCAATCTAAAGTCCTTCTTCTTTAACCAGAGGGGCAAATGCTTATGTTTCTGGAGCTGTTAAAACCAGTGTTCTAGTCCCATCAACAGCAGATAGATTTGTTATGACACATACAATACACAGCAACACGAAGTGCAAAGTGAAACTACACGAGGCAACCACAAATTGCATGTTTTGGCCTTTACACAAGTGTGAACAAGCCAGAGGGTTGCAACCAGCAACTTTAATCAAGGACGGAGCCAAGTGTGCCATAGGGTTGTGCTGTGTGCCATGTCCCCAGGAGGAACAGCAACTTTGGGCAAGACCCACACAGTTACCCCTTAGTCTCTAGCTGCATTTTTTGTGAAAAAAATTGGTTTTGAGAATCATCATTTTCTGACAACAAAAAAGTTTCACTGAACATTTCCAGACCAGCTCTAGTCTGAATGCTTTATGAAATTAACCACTCCCGCTGATCTAATGTTTCTCTCCTGCAGTGATCTTTCTCCCCATCATGCTATTGAGCACATCTGCTTGCCTTTCGTGCTTTTTTGTGCTATAAGAGATGCTTAGATTCACTCACACCCATCATCTACTTGCATACATACACCCCCCAGACACCATCCCCTCTCCCACCATCCACCTACACACCAGTCCCCCACAATTACCTCTCCACACAGACTTTTACCTACTCACACCCCTACTCACTATCTTGGTCTCACAGAATCCCCTGCTTTCCCATCCCAATGCCCCATCTAAAGCAATCCTGATGTCCTCATTAACATCCCAGTCCCTCATCAAACCCAGGGCTGTTGCACAAACCTGGGATGTGTATATATGAGCGAAGGCCGAGCACATAATGGCTGCTGCATTTGTCTACACTTACTGTACTTCCAGTGTCTAAATCATTGCTTTGCAAAGCCCTTTGGGACACCTTGAGCATGCAAGATGCTATATAAAACCCCAAGCCTGTTCTATTCTAAAACAGCACTTTTAAGTCCTTTTATCACAGAATGAGGCAAGCAGTGAATTGAGCCCTGAAATAGCAATTTAAAGTTTTCCTGAAAGAGCAGCTCAGGATATGTTTGGTATATTTTAACATAAGTCTAGAGCACTAAGTGCACTAAAAATGCACCGTTTGTTTTTGTGTAGGGGAGAAACGTAAGCACCTCTTTTCCTTTGGGATTTTGTTTATTATATGAGCTGACAAAGATCTGTGGGGATGACAAAGAAGTGGGGGTGGAGGGGAGCCTTGCAGAGGTCCCTGATTATTTGAGCTCAGGAAAATAACAGCTTGTTTCAGTTGTTTAGCTTGGAGAGTTACTTGGTTTATGATCTAAAACTAGCCATGCAGCTGGAGAATAAAGGGAGAGCGCTCTAGGATTTAATGGTCTAAACCAAAGCTCTACGGTTATGAGGAGTCAAACACAGTTGCAAAAGGGGAGCGGCGAGAGAGACAGGCTGTTTTTGGATGACCGGGATTAAGGCGGGGTTCTTGGGAATCCAAACTAGACAGCAGAAAGGTGGCTCTGAAATTACAGTAAGCAGCAGGTGACGGGAATTGCTGCTGGTTCAGGATTCAGGCAGGGGAAGATGCGCTTAACATCACACTATGACCCAAGGGGAAAGGGAAGAGGCAGCACGCAAGGTCTGCAACTTGCATGTTCCCAGTTCATGGCCACTTGCATGGTACACACTGCCAGCGCTCCGGGTGTTGATAGAGCCCCCAGAAAAGCAGGCCGCTGGGTGGATGCACTCGTTGCATGTGTATAGATCAGCTGTGGGTGGCTCTCTACCAAGTATAGTCTATGCCCACCTCTGACCATAGACACAATCACTCCCACATGCTCTATGGGTCCCAGGCTAGGAACCAGACATGAGTTAGGAAGGCATGTGGTTATTCTTTGGCTGCTATCTCCAGTGTATTGGGGGGATAGTCCAGCAAATGAGCCTCCTGAACGCCCTCAGTACCAAAGGGAATACACCAAGCTTGGGGAACCTGCTTATTCTCTTGCACCCTACCATCACCGGGACACCGCCCCTTCTTTCCAAGATCAAGTGTGAAACCCTGGCCCCACTGATTTAAATGGGGCCAGGATTTCACCCCTTGTAAAATCTACAGCCAGTGGTACCTCTTTTTCCTTTCCAAGCCTAGATCAACCAGCTTCTTCTAGAGAGCGTGCTGCATATGCTACATCCTATAACCAGACCATCCAGCATTCAGCACCCAGAAAGCCTAAAACCAAACACCAGTATCCACTGATTCAAGCATACGTGTGCTATAACAGATCCACCTACAGAACATGGATTTATTTAGTGTAAAGTACATCTGGGAAAGAAAATTAACAGCACTGGAAAAGGACCTTTTTTCCCTTTCGTTAATAAAGGTTTATCCAGATGTTTATTCTCTGGGGATTCATTAACCTTGTTTCCTACTTGCTCTTGGTACAGTGACCAGGAAGTTAATTCTAGGCATGGATTCCTTGTTCATAGAACAATAACAAATCAAAAGGGAAAATATTCCTTTAGATAATTTTGTTCCTCTCCCTGCACCTGCAGGATTGTTCACTATTTAATATTCTAGATTAGTATATCTAGGTTACTTATAAATGACACGAGCACTGAAGCGTCCACCCTTTCCCCTGGGAGACGCATTCATAGACTAATCAACCTTACTTTTCAAGGGGAAAAAATCAGACATTGACCTTATGTTTTTACTTCAGTGGAGTTTCACAAGATTTACACCCATGTAACTGAGGGCAGATTTTGTCTCTTTGATGTCAATAGAATTATACCAGAGATGAATTTGTCCCCCTTCGATAATTTAATCTTTCCTTAAAAATCAATCTGTTCAGTCGCTTAATCAGTTCCAATGATGTTCTTTGAATTCCCCCCAATTAGTCAATATGTAGTTGGGGTCGAAGTACTCAGAACTGAATTCTGTTTTGTCTCATCAAGCCCAAAGAGAAATAGTCCATAAACTGCCTGGGCTGTGACATAATCCGGATCCCCCAAATAGCGTTATATTCTCATTGTGTGCCACTATTTTGTATTGCAAGCTCAAAGGTATAACTAATTTGCTATTCACTTTTACCCCTTAGTCTCTTTTGGTATCATTTGTTCCTTGTCTAGTTGTGTTTCATGATGTTGTTTTATTGACCGAGATATTCACTGCATTGTTCCAAGTTGAGCTTGATTTCATTACTTCTACCCCCAGACATGTCACTGACTTCCTGTGTGACCTTGGGCAAGTCACTTCCTCTCTCTTTGCCGTATCTGTAAAACTGAGATAATAATACTGACAGGGTGTGCTTCACAGGCGGGGTTGGGAGGCTTCTTCAGTTCATGCTCGTAAAGAGCTCTGAGATCTCCAAACGGGCTGTGCTATGCAATTAGCATGAGATTTTTAAAATCTCTCAGGGCCTGATCCAAAGCCCATTTATGGAGAGACGCCCTTTGGCTTTAGTGGACTTTGGACTAGGCCTTTAGATCCCTTTGTAGTAGCGTTTGTCTCTCCTCATTGGTACTCACAACACGAACACCTCCAAGTATACAACCACGTCTTCCTGCTGTAAATCAGCCGTGCTCCAGTTACATCTGCAGAGAATCTGACCTTTAGTATGAGTCACTAACTAAATTTTAAGTTGGAGGGTTGAATTTTTTTCACAGTCCCGTGACTTTTTCCATGCCCTCCTTCCTATTGAATGGCTTGCTTGGCTAATCCCAGATGAGTTTTCTACATGGGGATGCCAAAGAACAGACCCTCAGCTGTCTTTCCTAGGCTGGCCATGTCTAAGAGTCTTATTTCAGCTGCTTACTGTATTCCTTTGAAAGCTGAGTGGAGGAAAGTGGTTGTGTGAATGAGCTGGAGAAAAAGAGAAGTGTCTGAGAAGAGGAAGTGGTGAAATAGATGGAGCAAAATTCCTGTGCCTCTGTTTGAAAGGAGAGTGACAAAGGTTAAAATTGCGCCAGTTGCTCCTTCTGGCTGGCATTGCTGATAGACAGAACCTTTATCAAGTGTCAGCAAAGGCGTATGACATTTATCAAGGTGGAAAGATGGTTGCTGCTGTGCTGACAGAGTATATTCAATTCATGCCATCTCCACTGTACTGCCGTTTCTTAATGGCTTGCTTTCTCACTCGCTCCCTCTGCCTCATCTCAAGTCTCCCTTGCTCCATCTATTTCCTGCCTTCCCTTCGTCTTCTTTTATTTCCCTTTTCTCCCCTTCTTTTCTCCTTCCCTCTCTCTTTCTCCCGCTTTCCATCACACCCTTCCTTTCTCTTTACCTGCCCACCCCTGCCCATTGCATCTCCATCCATATAGCTCAGGAGAGCATTACTGAACCCTGGCTCTGTCAGACAGGAATGCATTTCCACACTTGGGCTATCAAACATTTCAAATCTCTTCTGTGCCTGGGAAAGACAAAGAGCCACTGGCTGTGAAATTCAGGCCAAAGGAATTAAATCCCATTGTCAAGGAGGCAAGAGTCTTACCGGGTGTGTTAGGACTGAGAGCTGGGCTCACGGACCCATCGTCTCCTGCACAAAGCACAGCGTGAGGTGGAGGAAAAGACATCAGAGCATCAGCAATTAAGTGATTATGCAAATCGAAAGAGGGATTTTGTTGTAAAGCATTTTCCAGTTTGAATGTGACATGATTGCCAGAGACATGCTATGCTAAGCGCCGGGAAACAAGAATGCACACCTGGGAATAACCTACCAGTCACTGGGTGTCACCGCTGAGCCACAGAAATGCAGCTCGAGGATCATTATTTATCTGCATTTAAAAGCATGGATGCTTAAGAAAGGAAGGTGGTTACAATTGGAAGCTCTCAGGTGAGGTGGTACCTCTTTGTAGGTTGTCCCTGGTCTTCTGCTGGAGCCTCATGTTGGTAGCAGTGCGCGACACACATAATGTTAAAGCCTAAGTGTTCATCCTCAAAGGGGTGATAGCAGAAAGATCAGATCAGCTGACAGGTGCTGGAGCCCCATTAATATAAAGGCGAGGGAGCCACTTGCAGCAGTCGGGCTTTGCCACATGTCTGGAAGGTTAATGGATCAGGGTTCTGATGGACCAGGTGGGAAGGGAATTCTTTGTTTGCGCTTCACGAGGCTGCATAGAGAAGAGATGGGCAGTCCCTTTTATACGATATAGTGATTATAATTCAAGGGATAGGTGCCCAATGCACAGGATGGGCTCCTACAGTTGCATCCTGGACTCAACAGGATTTGGGAAATTCAGCCCCATGCAGAGGGCCAGCCCCAGGGCCGTGCACCATCTAAGTCTCACTTCTGTTCTGTTTTGAAAGGACACAAGTGGTGCATAAGCCTTGTGCTGGCCCTCTGCACCGGGATGGTTTCACATGGAAAGCGAAGGAAAAGAATGAGCAAAAACGGACAAACCAAATGAATGTTTATGTTTTAGAAAGGACAAAGGGACATTTGGTAGCATGGGGATGGTCCAGTGGTTGGACTGTTAGCCTAGAACTTGGGAGAGCCCCGATCATTTCCCTAGTCTGCCACATGCTTCCTGTGTGACTTCGAGTGAGTCACTTACAGCTTGTCTACAGGATGTGACAAGATGCATGAAGGGGGTGGGGGCTGATTTCTAAAGTGCACAAAGGTGTTGCTGTTTCCAACAGCACTACACTGAAGCACCCTAGAGAACCATTAGCGTGCACCAGCAGGGTCTGCACAGACCAATTAATGTGCAACACCTTCGTGTGCTTTAGAAATTACACTCCTGGAAAATGCATTACCAATAAGTCTCTCTGTGCCTTGGTTCCCCATCTGTAAAATGGAACTCAATGACCTTCCCTTCCCCCCTGGGTTGCTGAGGATAAATATACTAAAGATTGTGCAGTGCTCAAGTAATGGGTGCCATAGATAGGTGTCAATCTAGCTCTACTTGTAAAACACCATAGATCTTAAGTAGGGTAGCAACTGAAAGGTTTGAAAAGCAAAAAAAAAAAAAAAAAAAAAAAAGATTTTAGTTCCTAACAAGGTCTGTTTGTTTTTTTCCCAATGGCGGGATTTGAAATACAGTTCTCAGAGTAGCTGTGTAACTAACATGTCTTTAAAAAGAACCTGCCATCCATCTTCCTGGTGTCAGGTTGATGGATAGTAAATTTCTAAGTAATATCTCTTGACTGAATGAGCCTTCCTAACACCTCCATTTAGGAAAGAGACATCAGCAGGTGAAATGTAATGGATTGTTTCATTGTCCCTGGTAGCGGGAGGTGGTTAGTTTTCCAATGTTTTCAGACATTATGTAGTTTTAAAATGTTAAACAATACATAGAAAAGACTAATCCAAAATCCTAAAGGGATTTCATAATGAAGTGTCACATTGATCTCACCCTACCAAGTCTGTCTCGCTATATCTCCCTGTGGATCGCAGCATGAACAAGACAGAACCACTTCCTTTTACCTTGCATTCCTTTTGCCCACATTCTGCAATGCTCCCATTGTAGGGAAAGGGTATTATTGGGCACAGCTACATACACACAGGAACAATGCAGAAGGGAAGCACATTTCCCATGCAATAGCTAGACGCTTGAGGTATCTTGCCACCGTAATGCATTGGGGTTCTACAGGCTGGTGACTTGTTAATAAAAGTAGGGAGCCCTTTTCAGACACGATCAAGTAGATTAGGCCACCCACTTCTGCACACACATACTCAGACTGGCACTTAAGATACTTAAATTCGGTATTTTAAGATGCCTACGTCCTAATTTGATCTAGATTCAGAACTGGACAATTTATCCTAGACACTTACCTTTGCAAAATGGGCTCCCTGTGTTAATTCCTGGCACACTGCCTCCTGTGCTATCCAGAACGCTGCCTGAACAAATGTACCATCCAGCATATTGTCCAATGCACCATGCAATACACCACAGACAACCCCAGCTAGGGCACTGTCCAACCCAAAGCACCTGTCAGCCCAGTATGGCATCTAGCATAGTGCAGAGCTGAGTACAGCACTCAACAATGTCCCTTAGTACTCCACTGGGACACCCTCCAGTGCAGCTGCTGTCCCATCAATCAAGGCACCAATGGAGCATTTACTGTGCTCCTTGCTCTTTAAGCATCCAAACAGTTAAATCTGATGATATGCTTTCCTTGGGGGTGGAGAGGGAGAGGGGAAGGAGAGCTAGAGGAAAGATCACAGAGAGAGAAAAAACTCACTTGAAACAGGGAAATAAAGATGGTTTAATAACTGGGACACTACACGGTCTGTGGAAATCAAGTTCTCATTTCTACTGGCCAGCTGCCAGATAGAGAGGCACAAACAAAGCCAGAGAAAAGCAGGTTAATGAGAGCCTACTTTTTTTTTTTAAAGAGAGCACGGAGTTGCTGCTGATGGGATAAATAAGATTTGCGCTGGCATTATCAGATCTGTTTGCCATGTGTATTTTATTTAATGTGGGCAATCTTTTAAGTCTCCCAGAGGTAGGTCTCAGCCTGGGGATCCAAGCAGCCATTGTTGCACCCCTCCCTCAGCATTTCTGCCCCCTGTCATGGTGGGATTTGGTGGCATCCTGATTTGGTCACCGGGATGATGGTAGCTTGCTTTGGAAAGGCATTTGCGGCACACTGCATCTGTCAGCAGGCTGAGGGATGACAGGAACTCATGGCGTGATGGGCCAGGTGTCAAAAGCAATAAAGAAAAATGACGGTGCCAATCCCACATGAGGAATTTGGCTTTTCAGAACGGCTGGCCTGTGGTACCTTTGCAGAGAGTATTTTTAACTCCCTCCCTCCAGCCCCCGTTAATGCATGAGCTTGGGACATCTCCTGAAATTATTCTTCCTTTAGTTACTTGCTTGCTTATACTTTTAAGACCAAGAGGATGGCTTAAGAACCCAAGACACTGGTCCAAAATGCCTAGGCTCCTTGAAACAGGCCTGAATCCCATCAGGGTTCGCTCAGCTCTTTATCTTTCCGATGCAGATAAATGGTGCTCACTGGGGTTGTAACTGGGTCACTGCCAGTGCCCCATCATTTCAAGTAGGGTCACTCCCATTGCTTTGGGGTGGTCAGGCCTTTTAAGCTAAGGTAGAAAAGCAAACTAAAACAAACAACTGTCCCTCTCACACACAGAGAGACTAGCACTCCAGGCTGCTTTCCCACTGAAGACAATGAGGGAAACCCAAATAAAAGGAAACAGAGAGGCAATCAGTAAACAACCCTTCTGAACAACAGAGAATCTTTGCCCTCCCCTGTGTCATGGGGAATGGGGATGAAGGAGATGGCCACAATCCCTTTCTCAGGTTCCATTCCTCTTTTGTCTGCCAGGGAGGAAGCTCTACTCCTTCCCAGGAGAAACTTTTCCAATCCCCTGAAAGCCTTTGGTTGGCATTTTCATAGGGGCTTAAGAGAGTTAGGTGCCCAAATCCCATGGACTTTCAATAGGAGCTAACCGCCTAACTCCCTTTGGAAAGTCACTGCATTTGTTTATGGCCTCTGTGTTGGCTCCACCCTTCAACTGACTGATGGCCACAGCTGCCAGCCTCTGTCTCCAAGCTTATGGGATGGGTTTTTCTTCTTAGCTTTGTGAAGAGGTTCTAATTCCTTTGCGGTTCAACCTAGGACAAGGCAGGTAAACCCTGATGCAGGGGCCTTAAAAACAAGACCTTAACACCATGGATGCTAAACTCCCATCATGCTTTCCCCAGATGTTTTGTTGAAAAAACCCTATAAAACTATCCAATCCATCTGCCTTGGAGTAGGGGATTAGGGGCTTGGCCAAGTGTCCCTGGCCATAACTTCCCCTTCCTTTTCTCATGCTGTGAGCCAGCTGGTGCTATATCAGCATTATTATTCCCCCGAAAACATTAACATTGTGTGAAAGGTGCCAGACTGACACACCCTGAACCCCTCTCTCTACAGCACAGGGAAAGCATGGATGGGGCAGGCCACGTTTCCCTCACCCCTTCCCTTCACCATGCCCTTCTACCATGACCTCCTCTAGGGTGGAGTTCGTTCCCCGTGGCCCATTCACTATTTGGTCTCTGTGCTGAGATCACTCAACAAAGGGATTAGTTAGTGCTACATGAGAGAGCTGCTTTTCAATAGGGACACTTCACTAGGAAATAGGCTGGGACCATCCGTCACTTTCATGGAGGCCACCATTGGATGGCAATGATTTCTGGCCATGTCTATGGCTGACTGGATTTGAGCACATGACCTAGACTTGAAAGCCTCTGTCATGCATTAAGAGCCACCTGAGTTACCCAGTGCCAAGGTCACTTGTTTTTCTAACTGTTTTAAAAAATGGTCTTATTTTGCTTTTGTTTGATAGTGGGTGCTGACGTCATCCAAGCATAGACTTTCCAGCAGCCCAGGACCTAATCAAGGAGACTTTGCTCAGGAGAGGATATCAAGAGCCCAACTCATTCCAGAAGTGGTGTCCACCAAGATTTTATTCAAGTCAGTCTAACTGCCAAACTCTCTCTCTCACGCAGCAGCTGTCTTTTTACATTAAAGGTCTGAGCATTAGCACAGGTTGCTTGCTTAAAAGTGCTAATGCTGACCCTCTTTGAGCTTGGCATTGCAATGACGAGATCTGGCAACTTCTCTCAAGTGGGTATGAAAAGGGCTCTTCCTTCTCCACTGCCTTGGATTTTGTGCTGAGTCTTTAACACTTGTGCAAAGCAGATGTAAAAGGCTAATCAGACCGGTAGTGGCCTACACCCGTTGCACACTCGCTGGGCATAGGTGTCAATGGTGAATAAGGTGCAAGGCAATGGGAAACCAACTCTGGAGTGTCTTATATGGGTAATTAACCTCCCTTCTTAGTCCCTTGCTTGGGGCACCCTCAGTGCTTGAGCCCGATCCTCAGCTGGTATAAATTGACATAGCGCCATTGATTTCAATGAAGCGACACCAATTTAGAGCAGGTCAGGATCCAGCCCTAGCTCTCCAATATGGGGTAGACTGCCACAGTGCCACCACAGAATTTCATTGCCAATTTGTCCCTTTCTTGCACTGCTTTATCACACAGCCAATATCCCGGTCCCCGCAGGTCTATGCCAATGTTGAAGACTCACAATAGCTATCAGACAGCTTCACTCACTCCAATCCTCGCACCTTTCCACCTTGGCAGAAGGCCTCCAGAAGGCATCCACATCCCGCCAGCTGTTGCGAAGCATGGGCTGTCCCGGGTTTACAAACCCAGGGGTAAATGAGTGAGTTCAAACAGCGGCAGGCCATACAACAGCCAGTTCTTCTGATCCCCCCAGACACCCACTTGGAGTTGCCATCCCATGAGCACAGAAATGTAGCTGCATTTCTCTTTTATAATAAACTTCAGCCCAAGACAGCCGCCATTTTTGACAAGGAAACAGCCTCAGTGATACTATCTACAGCTCTAAGTCAGGGTGGGCTTAAATCCCATTAACTTCAATAGGACTTAAATGTGTGGGTAAAGTAACACACATGCTTAAGTGTTTTGCTGACTAGGGACGCTTTTCTGAATCAGGGCCACATTTAGCTCTCTCTCCAGCTATCATTCCTGTTGATTAAGAGTGCCCATTATAAACCCCTCTGGAACTCTCTTTAGACAAAATAAACAACAAGACTGCATGTTTGGAGAGCTTTCATTTTAAACCCAATGGGCCAGACTTTAATGGAGCTAGGCTGATTGACACCAGATGAGGATTTGGCCCAGTAATTCAGCTCTTTTACATTTTTATTTCTCTCAAATAGCCCCAAAGTGCCAGCCCACATTCTGCGCTAATGGGTTGTTAAAATCCAGCATCAAAAAGCAAAGCTTTTCTTTTATTTCTTCATGTTGGATGTGGCGGAGGGGAGGCAAAGGCATCTTTAATCAATATAATTCCATAGGGTGTTTTTTGTTTTGCTTTTGAAAGATTTGCATAAAAGAAAAATATGCCAGTGGTGTTTGAACATTTTAATGCTGACAAGAATATGTGTGTGTGTGTGTATGTGTATGTACACACACACACACACACAGGGTAAACCTCTACACCAAACGTCAATCTAGATCCAACACTTATGACAGAGTTATTAATTATTTGATGTAATAGTAGATTGTAATCTTTTGGGGGCAGGGATAATCTTTTTGTTCTGGATTTATCCAGCACCTAGCACAATGGTTCTTATTCCATGACTGGGGCTCGTAGATGTTCACGGATTGCAAAACACTAGTAGGTGAAAGCCCGTGCTGTTGCGCCGGGTGTAATCTGTAAAGTCGTGTGTGCAAAAAAGCCAAAAATGGGGGCTCTCGTTTCCATAGGCTGTGGTGTAGTGAACAATGTTACTGTTTGTACATGTTTCCCAAAGTTTGTGCACAGAGCTGCCCCCGGCTAGAAGCACAACCAGCTCTTTGTTACCCTGCTGAGCCGTTCTTCCTGACTCCTCTGATCTGTTACATTTCCAAACATCACAGAACCTTTGGACTCCAACGTTCCATCTGGTTCTCACAGGGGTGATTGAACGTAGGTGATATTCTGAACAAAAGAGCTCTCACCTCGGCTTGTAGCTGTTTCCACCACTTTACACTGACTCAGACATTCTAGGCTTCACAGTGACACACAGAGAGTAACAATCCTGGAATCTTATTATATAGATAATAAGAATGATTAATAATATGGTAGTACCAAAATGCTCACAGATCAGGGGTATATATTATGCAAAGTACTCTACTAAGATATTCTCTGCCCCAAAGAAATCACAATCTAAAAGACAAAATACCAGACAGATGAGACAAATCAGCGACCCAGGACTGATAAAGCAACAAAAATAATAGGAGGTGTACAGTTCATATCCAATCAGGGACAGTATTGCAACTCCTCGCCTGTCTATCAGGAATCAGACTCCTGAATGAATTATGGAAGTGGTGAGTTATGAGGAGCGATTTGAAGGAAGACAAGTATAATGATGGTTGCTAATATGAAGCCCTAAGATGGATAGACAAGAGAAGAAGGTGTTAATTTGACTCCAACTTTAAGGACTCCAAAAATCTCTTGTCTGGGGGAAACTGTCTTTAACAGGAGGAAATATGTATATAAATCCTTCTGCTGAGTATAAACTCTAATACTTTCCTTTCTGTGCACTTGGGTTACCTTGAACCACAAGACAGAGATATAGTGATTAGGAGAGAGCTCCTATACATAGATTTGTACATAATTCATAGTTTGACTTCTCCAAGTTTGCATAATAAATAGTTTAAACACTGCAGAAAATATGTAAGAGAGGAAATTAGGATTCTGAATGAAAAAGTTAATTATACCTCCAAGGATATTTTTTTCCAGCTAAATAAAAAATAAAAGCCTAGAAGTGGATAATTTACGCTCAAAGGAGATGGAAATGCAGGAAACTATGGGAGTGGTAGTAACAGAAGAGTTCTCTTATTAAATGGGATGATTAGACTAATTTAATTTAAAATTGTGGCACTGCTTTCTAGATAAACAACGGAATAGGTAATGTTCTTGGGCAGTCGTTCTTCAGCTACAGGTACAAAATCCTCTACAGACTCAAGGAGTATTTCATTTTCAGCACTTTTTTTCTGTTTTATTAATTGTGAATTACCATAGTGGGTGGATCTCTATGTAACATCCATTGATGAGTCACAGTGTGAGTATCAGAGACAAAAAATTATGGAGGAGTGGGTGGGAATAAATACTGCATTAAAGAATCACTGGTGAGTTGTCTGAAGGCTGGTGACCAATGGAGCAATGAGTAGGTCCCAGAGCTGGAAGCTATTAAGTACCAATGTAATAGGAAGAAAGCTCTTCACTTTTAATCTTGAATGCTTTTGTCAGTGTAATTCTCTCCAATTGCGTTTCTCTGAAAGTACGGAATGCTGGATTTACACACTAGATGGGTGACTGGGAAAGAAAAGAAAGAACAAGCATATAAAGTGGATAGACATTAGATCAATAGAGTGAGTTGGGGATGCATTATGACAAGCTATCACAAAAGCTCCTCTTTTCTGTTTTCCCAGCCCATGTAGCGGTAAGTCCTGTGTTCACCCATTTCCATCCAGCTGCTGACAGAGATGAGGCAGGACAGCCAGTGACTTGGAGCTCCTCTGATGTCAGGCAACCATCCTGATGTGCATCTAAGATTCCTTTCAACTCGAGCTGCCTCAGCTGTCACCCAAATACTGCTGTGGAGGAAGATAAACTTCTGAATTTGCACGGTTTCCTTTTTCCTTTACTTCTGTAAGTTACTCTTAAGGCTCACATTAATTCTGTACCGTTTTGCAGAGGCTTGGGGCACCAGTACATCAGAGCAAGCTGTATCAAATTACACTGTGATGAAACGGACGCCTGCCAGGTGGGAACATTGGGCCAGTCTTGCACTACAGCGGATCACCAATTAAAGGGATGATTTACGCTTAAAGAGAGGACATGCTTTCCACTTTATGGATGAAGGGGATGAGGATAATTCATAAAGAGAGTGGCAACAAATAGTGTTTTCATGGGGAAGTGGGGTCTTTGGAAACAGACCTTTCTGAGGAACACATTCGTGCAGAACATGGGGTCATGGAGTCTTTGGATGTTTGCTCACAAGCAACTCACCTTCTGAGCAAATCAGACATAAATCGACAAGCACCAACAGAAAGAGAGAGGTTCCTTCTGCCAACTGCCTGACAAAACGCCCACAATGGACTTGGATTTCCTACATGGAATATAAAACGGCTCAGCAGACTGCAGGGACAATGGCTGACGTTAGCGGAGCTGGGAAATGCTGTGGATGAGAAGCTACTCAAGCCAGCTGCTCCCAGACCATGCGGGGATGATTGCAGGGCAAAAGGCCTTTCACTTGGGAAACCCCCCCAGCACTGGCCGGACAAAACCCGTGTTTGTTGACTCTTAGGGCTCCCTACATGGTTTATCTGCCTCCCAGGTTCTATTCTGAGTGGTGCTGAGAGAACAGAGGTCAGGTTTGAGTTTGATCACCAATGTGGCCTATAGACTGACTGTACAGTATCCCAGAGCATTATGACAGCAGTGAAAGATGTTGAAATAGATCAGGAAGCCTTTGTGGAAATATTTATATTAAAGATGGAACATGAGAACAAAGCCTCTCCCCAGTGGTGACCTGGCTCCAAACTTCTGGACACTAGAGATTTTGGTGTCTCTGCCACACACCTCTTCCATAGAACCTTGGAATCACAGCTGTCAGAGATGGAAGAAGCATATTGAAACTTCCAGTCCCTCTCCCTGAGAAGGTAGCAGTCTTTCCTACATTATTCCCTCGTATTTGATTTGGAAACAAAATGCAACACCCTTTGCAGTACAACATGATTTATCCCTCATTACACGGTTTTCTGGCAAAATGTTAGCACAAGGCAGAAACCTTGCTGTTGTCAAACTGGCCCTCCCCGTCCAGGGTTTTCAGACGGAGGCAGCATATTGGGGTTTTGGTCCCTGTTGACTACCTGCTTATAAGTGTCCCAATGGAAGATTGCTAGGAGTTGAGAACTTCTGAAAACCAGACCCTTACATGACTAAGTAGAAGCTTCGCATCTTCTGCAAAGGTGGATGCTGAGCATTTGGACGTTTGACTCTCAGCTCTTTGTAAAGTCGGGCTGCACATATGTAACCATGTAAAAGTCCAGCTCTATTGTAGTGGAGTTAGTGTGATCTAGGAGAAAACAGGACCTAAAAGTTCTTTAGAAACTATTGGGCCTGATTCGGGTCTGGTGTGCCCTGGCAATTGTCAGGAGTAACTTCATTAGAGTCTATGGAGTTTACACAAGTGTAAAAATAAGACCATGTCAGACCCTTTACTTGGCACAGTCAAACTTTTTATACCAGGTTCAGATGCTTAATGTAATGACTCAGGGCCAGCTGCTGTGTTGACGTAAATTACAGTTCCATTGAAGGCAATAGAGTTTGTGCTGATTTATACCAGCTGAGAATCTATTCCCTAGTTTCAAGGCTTTGCATTGAGACCTTAAGACATCAAGGGGTGCCAAATTCTTTTCTCAATTACCCTGACGTAAATCTGGAGTAGCTGCAGAGAAGTCAATGGAGTTTCTCTAGATTAATACCACGGTGAGTGAAAGAAGAATACGGCCCATTATTAGTAAACATGAGTGGTATCTTCCCACTTTTTAGTGGCAACATCCATAGCCCTTTCTCTGACAATACACATGGCGCGAATAAGAGAGTCCGTAACGCCAATATTTAAAAAGGACTCTAGAGGTGATCCCGGCAATTACAGACTGGTAAGTCTAACGTCGGTACCGGGCAAATTAGTCGAAACAATAGTTAAGAATAAAATTGTCAGACACATAGAAAAACATAAACTGTTGAGCAATAGTCAACATGGTTTCTGTAAAGGGAAATCGTGTCTTACTAATCTATTAGAGTTCTTTGAAGGGGTCAACAAACATGTGGACAAGGGGGATCCAGTGGACATAGTGTACTTAGATTTCCAGAAAGCCTTTGACAAGGTCCCTCACCAAAGGCTCTTAAGTAAAGTAAGTTGTCATGGGATAAAAGGGAAGGTCCTTTCATGGATTGAGAACTGGTTAAAAGACAGGGAACAAAGGGTAAATTCTCAGAATGGAGAGGGGTAACTAGTGGTATTCCCCAAGGGTCAGTCCTCGGACCAATCCTATTCAACTTATTTATAAATGATCTGGAGAAAGGGGTAAACAGTGAGGTGGCAAAGTTTGCAGATGATACTAAACTGCTCAAGATAGTTAAGACCAAAGCAGACTGTGATGAATTTCAAAAAGATCTCACAAAACTAAGTGATTGGGCAACAAAATGGCAAATGAAATGTAATGTGGATAAATGTAAAGTAATGCACATTGGAAAAAATAACCCCAACTATACATACAATATGATGGGGGCTAATTTAGCTACAACAAGTCAGGAAAAAGTTCTTCTTCATGCAGCGCACAGTCAACTTGTGGAACTCCTTACCTGAGGAGGTTGTGAAGGCTAGGACTATAACAGCGTTTAAAAGAGAACTGGATAAATTCATGGTGGTTAAGTCCATTAATGGCTATTAGCCAGGATGGGTAAGGAATGGTGTCCCTAGCCTCTGTTTGTCAGAGGGTGGAGATGGATGGCAGGAGAGAGATCACTTGATCATTGCCTGTTGGTCCACTCCCTCTGGGGCACCTGGCATTGGCCACTGTCGGTAGATAGGATACTGGGCTAGATGGACCTTTGGTCTGACCCGGTACAGCCGTTCTTATGTTATTATGTTCTTATGATGTTATTAGAGTGATCAGACAGCAAATGTGAAAAATCGGGATGGGGGTGGGAGGTAATAGGAGCCTATATAAGAAAAAGACCCAAAAATCAGGACTGTCCCTATAAAATTGGGACATCCGGTCACCCTAGATGTTATTGAATTGGGAACAAGACTTAAGATGACATTTCAGAAACACAATATTGTAAAGAACACAAGTTGTAATGCATGTATGTATGGTTCTGTATCTGTCCATGCACTACAGTTTTAATGGGTTTTCTGTATATGTGCCTCCCCTTATGCACATATTGAATGTAAGAGCCAAGCTGCTTTACTGGTTTCTGAAATGTAATGATCCATGACTGCTACTTACCCATACAACATGGACTTGCAGTGAGGTGCAAAAACTTTTGCAAGAGGTGACATGGGTCTTAGAAAAGCTGCTGTCAAAAAAACAGAGACCTTATTGGCTGTGCTTCCTAGAGGGAATCTTAAGTGCTCTAAACGTCACAACAGAGGGACCCGGCAAAAAGGACACAGTTAATTTTGCCTGTGCTGGAGTGAGCTTCTGTTAAAAATCACCTATGAAAATTGGCATTATAAACTCAATGGCAGAAGAAATGGATTTTGTGGCCATATGGTCCCCATTCCCAAGTCCTTGATATGCAGTACATCTACCATCATCAGCCTCCAGATGGCTTGCTGATACAAATATTTGTATCTAGCGTTTGCCTCTACACGGCCCCTAGTTAAATAATACAATACGATCGGTCACAATTACCAGGCTAGCTGTTCTGCTGTCCCTCCATGGGACCTTCACCCAGTGCCCCCTACAGAGGCCTCAGGCCTTTACCTCTCCTGGGGTGGAATTCTGAACTTAACCAGACCCTAGATTACCCACCAGGACTATTTCAATATGGCCAAGTGGGTCCGGATTCTGGAGGAGTATTCTTTCAGGATCCTGTGAGAGCAACTGATTAAAGTGATTCAGAGACAACACCTTCAAGACAAAGCATTATTTATTCTATCACCCAAAGGTACACTGATGCAGCAGGTAGCCTCTAGTCACTCACTCAATCTCACTTTCTGGCAGCTAACCGCAAAGGGTTTATTTAGAAAACCCTGTGATGCTAGGCTCATCCTTCAAAATGGTAGAACATTCTAGCCTGGATGAAGCCAGCTGGAAAAGTTCTCCCTCAGCTGACCGTCTAGTCATTCTTAGCTGAACTACTTTGAAGCTGGGTACCTGAGGCTTTTTTGTGTGTCATTGTTTTACCTTTCCTACTCAATTCTTCAACCACCTCTTTACAGCCTCCTTTCGTGTCATGCATTCAGCAGGCAGGCAATCCAATGTGTGACCGTTTTCTTGTTCACAAGAATCAGGAAAGACAATCCAGGCAACTCTCCCATTCAGCGGTGCAATAGTGAGGTCACTGCTGCAGGAGCAGAGATCTCTCCTGGCTTTTCGAAAAGTCACTCCTTCATGTTGGCTCCTTTGAAAATCCCAGCCTATGACTTGGAAATGCATTTGGAAATTAAACAGGGCAGTCTGTCCCCTTTAAGGAGTAGTGGGACTCGGGGCCAGGATAAGGCCCTGTAAGGAAACGGACTTAAGGGAGAAAATATGCTGGGGAAGAGGGGCCAGGTGTTAATTAGGAAGCAACGTCCTGACTAGGGTAGAACCCAGTTGTTAGTTGACTCTGGAAGAGAGAAGGGAGGGCCTGTCGTGTGGGCCTGGATACTAGTAGGCGAGGGAAAACTTCTTTGGTTGGTGCCCAGCCCCATGGAAGAGGACGGTGGAATCCCTTAACCAGGTGGATGGAGGAATTGTGAGTCCAGGAACCAGAGCAGGGAGGAGGCCTATGGAAGAGACTCTCCAGAAAGGCAAGATTCTGCAGTGGTAATACTAATGCCTCACCAGTAGTATGCAGCTTCGTTGACTTAGCTATCAAGTCTCAGAGGGGTAGCCGTGTTAGTCTGAATCTGTAAAAAGCAACAGAGGGTCCTGTGGCACCTTTAAGACTAACAGAAGTATTGGGAGCATAAGCTTTCGTGGGTAAGAACCTCACTTCTTCAGATGCAAACTCACTTTGTGGGTAAGAACCTCACTTCTTCCCTTGCATCTGAAGAAGTGAGGTTCTTACCCATGAAAGCTTATGCTCCCAATACTTCTGTTAGTCTTAAAGGTGCCACAGAACCCTCTGTTCCTTCAGTCAAGTATCAGTGATTTAAAACAAATAAACGGTGATTGGAGTAACATTAGCATCTGATGAGGAATCAGAAACACTGCAAACTCCTTATAGGGCAGCTGTGAGCTAAAAGAGGAGGAGGAGGGAAAAGTGAAAAGAAGAAAGCCAGGAAGGAGGGAGACTCAGAAGGCAGTGGCAGGGGGACAGCATGCTTATGGAACACAGAAGGACACCATGTACACATGGAACAGTATGGTTAGCTGTGAATAAATGATTAATGGCAGGGAGATCAACTCGCCCTCAATGTAGCCTAATGACCTCAAACTTGGTGTGACAAATCAAACCGATGATTTCTTTAGCCATGAGCCAGAAAGCCACTGACTCGGAGCTCTATCTTTGAAAATTGCGGCTAGGCCAGGAAGAGTTCCCATTCTGTTCATGAAGATCCTGAAAGATGGAAAATAGCTGAGGAGAGGCCCAAGGAGAGAGCTCCATTGAGGATCCTGCCATGGGCGGTCACCTTCAGCTAGCATGGATGAATTGTAGGCACTTCCATCCCATTACTCTGTGCAGCTCTCTTGTGTTTTAATATTTACAGGAAGCCATGCTAACAAACCAAATGTGTATTAATATTTACTGCATTACTCACAAGATCCATAACTCAGCATGTTAGGTATGCCAGATCAAGGGACAATTTCTCTTTTCCCCATGCCAAATCTAGATGGGGTGTAAACTGGTATCTCTATTCCAGTTTACTCCAGAACTGAATGTCTCTTTTGCTTTATCTGCTGGATTGATTTCTGAATGTCCATTCCAGACTTTAATGTTCAACATTTGTGTGGGGTAATGTGGGCCTGAAAGGCCAATTAATACCTGGTTGCACTTGGAGGGTGGGTCAGGCCCAAGATGAGTCCCAGCTGGGGGAGAAGCTGGGTGGTTTTTATAAAGGGAGAAAGTCCAGAGTAGAAGAGGCTGCAAGAAGACAGAGGAGAAGAAACCTCTAGTGTGTCTGCATAGTGGTGAGTAGAGGAGCTCCAGGAGGGAGTTTATACCCTGGTCCTGGTGGGAGAGAGGAGCAGGTGAAGGGGACTCCAAGTGAGTCTGAGAGAAGGCCAGTCCACAATCAGAAAGCCTTTGGAGGAATGGGGGACTGCAGTTCTGGATCCCAACAAGGGCAAGACTCCAGGGAGGTAGTCCCTAAGATTAGTGTTCTGTTGATGCACAGAGAGCGGAGCTGGACTCAGGATGGTTTAAAAGTTGAAGCCCATGGGAGGGGCTGAAGTGGCTTTCATTGTGGTTTGGTTAAGCAGCTCCTGGAAAGCCTGGGGCTGCTACTCTTACAGAGAAGTGGGATGGAAGAGGAACCCAAGAGGGGTGGAAAGTGGCAGATTGATGGTGACCTGTATCATGTAGGACATGGATACCCTGGAAAGGGAATGACTTTAAGGTGACCTGGCTGGAGGACCAAGCCACAAGAAAAGAGACCACCATGAGGCCACAGCAGCTGTTGTCAGGGGATGTTAGATGATGAATGAGTTGCTACGTTACACCCAAGGTGCACGCCTATAGTGAGTGCACCCTTTCACGCTAACCTAAGAAGGGGAGGATTAAGATTTATAAAGGGAAGAATGGAAGAAGTGCATTTTGAGTTGAGACTTGAAGGAGGAGAGGGTGGAAGTGTGGTGTAGTGGGTCCAGCAGGGGAGAAGGCATGAAGATGAGCATGGTACAAGGAAATCAAGGGGGAATGGCTTTGATGTGCAGCATGGCTGGAGCTGAGGGTAACACCCACTTACTGGAGCTTTTACAACCAGTCAGGTGAGGCACTTGCCGTTAAGCTTTTCTTATAACTCATTTGGGTGCCAGGGTGCAGCTAAGGGGAGGTTTTTGGCTCTCTGCATGTAAGAAGTTGCCACGGTTGTGCCCAGGAGGGTAAAGCAAGGAGGGAGGGGGTAGAGGAGGGGAGCAGAGATCCAGTTTATCTACTAAAAGTGGCAAAGAGCTCGCTCTTCCTCCCCCTGGCTTGGGTAAGTAGCTTCTCCTCTCCTCCAGCTCCCTGTCCGCTCCCTACTTGGGTAATCAGTCTCCTCCACGGAGTCTCCTTGTCCTTGGTGGCTGCAGGGAGAGCCACCTTCCTGTGTCAATGTCCTGTGATCACTGGCTGTGTCTGCTCCTGGTTTATCACTGTCTGGCATGTGACGTGCTTTGGGGAGGAGTGATTCATAAGACATGCTGTGGCCACACCATGCTGGTGACAGCATTTCTCTCCATAGCTCGCTGGTGAGGAAGCACTCACAGTGGGGGCTTAGTGGGAGCGATTGTGTTCAGGTGTCTGTCTTTGAACTGGATGGACAAATATGCAGCCAGTGAGTAACAAACCTGACTCAGCCTTTAGGAAATACTTTGTGTACTATATTTCTCTGAACGAGTGGGATCCATTTTGAGATATCTTGGTGAGGCAGCGAAAATGACAGAACTACAGTGTTTGCAGTGGAGAGAAAAGGAATGAAAAAAATCTCACATACACACCGGATTGTATCCAGATACACCCCCTAAACGCCCACTTATACCCAAACCCCCACTTACACTATCCTAAGAACACAACCATTCAAATACACCCACACATACAGAGTAGATCAACCAATAGGTACACTGAACATGAATCCACACAGATAGCCACAAAAATACACCCACATCTACCCAGCCACCTAGTCAGTCTCTCTCTCTCTCTCACACACACACACACACACACACACACACACACACACACACACACACACACACACACACACACACGTGCCTACCCACACATTATTATATTATTGCCTTATTCTTATAGAGCACCTTTTCTTTCAGAAGGTTCTCAAAATCCTCCCAAGCCTATGCACAGAACTCACTTTACCTATCAGTTCTGTACAGTGCTTTGAGGATGTAATCTGCTTTATCAGTGCTAATAACTATTATTTGCGGTGCATCTCCCTCTGGCAGTCATTGTGCAAGACCACAACTTAGTAGCTGTAATAGAGAAAATAGCTCTAATAAAACCTACATGGGTAATTTAAGGAGATACATGGACCTCCCTGTACATACAGCCCTCACTCTTCGCATGCCTGGGCATATATTTCACCAAGCTCACATCCACACTCACCCCTTTACACGTAAGCCTCTCTGCATAAACACAGACGTAAACCTCACATCTGCACTCATGACCTCACACATGCATACTCCCACACATGTAGGCAAATACCTACATATCCACACTCTGGTCCCCCACAGTCAGATATAAGTCCCAATAAGCTGCAAGAGGTTTAGAAACTAAGCCAGCCATGCCCAGCTCTGGTGCTGCTGACATTACCAGACAGCATTAATTTAATTCCACTCAGTTATGCTTTTAAATTTGATTTGAAAAATGTCATAAAATGCTATTGAGAAGTGCAGCGCAGCATTTCTAAGCAGCCTGCAAGATTTCCTGCATTGTGAAAGCCATTGGGATGGGGTAAATGAATTTCCACAGCTAACTTACTGCTGGGCGCGCCAGAAGAGATCCCCTAAGACGGGAGCAGGGGGAAATGGGGTCCATAATGTTTTTGGTATTAAAGTAGACATGTAGCTCTGATCTAAGCTTTAAGGGTCTAAAGAATGGGGAGCAATGGAGTTAGGATAGGAGATGAAGACTGCACATTCCAGATATTTCTGACCACCTAGCATGAGGCAGGGACAAGGGGAAAAACTGAAGTGATCCCATACAGAAAAGGTTTGCAGGCAGCACTGGTTCTAGGGTCCTGTTATTGGGCTCTGGGGGGTAAGTGGGTATTTTAAGAAACCCTGGATGTTGCTATTTAAAAAACAGTCTTCTAGGAGTCCAGGGGCTACTTAGATCCCTGGAAAATCTTGGGTTTTAAAGAGATTTACAAAAAATAAAATAAAGGGTGCTGTATCGGTATTTTGCTGTGACTTAATTTATATAAAGGATGAAGACTTCCACTGCTTAACATTTGATAATTTTGCACATATTTTTCTGACAATCATTTTTGGGCCCTGTGAAGATCTTGGGGGGAGGGGAGGCAAGTGCCCCCTTTTGTAGTGATAACTTTCAAAAATTTTATTTTACTATAATTAGCTTAAATTTCAAACCAACAAATCATTTTGAATAAAAAAAATGGATTTTTACTTTGTCAGTGATCCAGTTTGATATTTTCAATGTCTCGTTGGGGGGGGGGGGCGGGGGGGACGAGAAATTTGACAAAACTGACCGTCTCCCACAAACAGTTTTGGCTTTGATGAATCGGCACTTTCTGGTGAGGAATATAGTAAAAAAAAAAAAATCTAGATTGGCTCTACCTGTGATCCAATGTCCTCCTGTCATGCTCACATGAAGGAAACATTACCTTCACCTTTAAACATGAACCTAACCCATCCCCAATAGAATGTAACCTTGTGAGGTACTCCAAACAGTCTGTGCAATTTTATACAACCTCCACTTTCACATTCCTCCTCTCGCCTTGCTGTTTTTCATTCTCCTTTTCTTGGTCCCCATCACTTCTCTGTCTCTCTCAACACCTACTAGAGTAGAGAGACTAAATGAATATCAGTGGGCCTCACTAGAGGCACATATGTGCATACCAAAATATTCTCATCCTGGCAAACACCCAATGGCTCCGTGACAGCCCTGAACACCTGACGCACACCGTAGGAATACTGAAAGGCCTACGCTTGTACACCTCTGGCATACAGAGTGGCAGAGTTGTAGGCTGCCCCTGGAATACTGAGTAACTCACGGCTATACACTGGAATATTGAGTAATCCACAGCTGCAACACCTTGAGAATACTGAGTGACCCACGGCCATATACTCCTGGAATATCAAGTAAAAGGAAAGTGGAGAGAGACAGCTAGAAATCCACTTAAGAAAGGCCTGTTTCATTAGATTCACAGAGTCAGATGCTGTGGCGTTGGATCCTAGTACTGGGATTCAGGTACCCAAACCTCACTTAAATTCAATGGGATTTGGGCTCCTCATTCTTTTTGAAAATACTGGTCCAGGTCTGAATCTGTTCCTTGGGGATATAGGTTCCTAATAACCAAGAACACAAGTCACAGTATAACAAGATTCACTCACCTCTATATCGCCTGCTCCTGGCTGCTCTGGGGATTAACTCCATCCACATCTGAGGCACCCTTCTGTCACTCATTGGTGAGCCCTGCTGTCCCTCTGTCTGTGATTTAGGGTGCTCTGTCTTCATGGCTTGGCCCTCCAGCCATGGCTTCATTAGCATTATGGTTATCACCAATTGACACCAACAGAGATTGGATGAGAGACAGATGGCCCCTCTAATGAACTTCCTGTTCCTGTTTGGCATGAGCCATGCCCTAGTTTCCCTCTGCTAGGTTCCTCAGAAAGGAGGCACACAGAAGCTTGTTTGGAAAGTCATTTCCCCTCCTAGCATGTTAACATGGGCTTTACAAAGGCTTGTAATCCCTTTAGGCAACAGCAGCGAGAGCAGCAGTCGCTACAAAGCCTTATGATGGGAATTCAGCCCCTCGGGGATGGGCTGAACCCTCTGTCGAGGTTGCAAAGGAAAAGAGGAAGGTGTGAAGATATTTACATCAATCGCATGGAACAAGAGGGGATTTTAATCAAACTTTCCTTTTTAATCTGGTCTTTCTTCTATTGGAATCTGTTTTTTCTTGTCTTTTTCTTTATCCTGATCAATTCAACACACACTTTTTTTTTTTAAGAGGAGGATTTGGAAAAACAAACAAACAAACAAAAAAGAAAACACCCTGAGTATTAAAACTCCAGGGCACTGCATCTCCAAAATCTATAAGACTGTAAGAAGATAAGAGACAAAAACCCACAAGACTGTTTCCTCTCTGTATCTTTGGAAGTTGCAGTCGCATGTATAATACCCCTAAGCCGGGGTAATCTGCTTGCCTCCTCCTGCCTTTCCCGATGCACGTGGATGTACTTAGCATTAATATTCCTCACCACCGCAGCAAATGAACACCCAGGAGGCAGCTGACTCAATCAGTGCTTGTTTTACTTACTGTGTATTGCTGAGAAAAGCCCATAAACTACAGCACAACAGATCTGTAATGCTCATTTCAGGATGCTTCCCCTGTTTGTTCCAGCTCCGATGAACTTCCATATTTAGCCCTCCCCATCCCCCTCTCCCCCCCGCAAAAAAGATAACAAACATACTAATGATGTGTGGTAAATTACCATTAGAGACTCTGGTTTCTGATGGTAGAAACATTTGTGGATGAACAAGATTTCTTTTTCCCCCCCCTGTTATCTGCTCTAGTATGTGATTATTCATGCAACAATGTCACAGCTCCCATGCGTGATGTCATGGCTGTTTCTACAGCAAACAAAGATTGAAAGAGCTTTAGGAATCAACAAGGAAACTAGAGTTTGGAAGAAAAAAACAGAATTTCACCCTCTTTTATAAGGGATACGCCTACACAATTTGTTTCAGTCTATCAGAACTGTTGACAGTTATGTCTGGAACAATCACTGTTGGATGTTTCACAGGGAAAGGAACTTGTTACTATTGTTTGTAATATGGTAGTGCCAAGAGGCCCCAACTGAAACCAGGGCCACTGTGGTAGGCAATATACACTCCCAGAGTAAGAGAAATTCCCTCCCCTAATATGCTTTCAGTCTAACTAAACATGACAGGAAAAGAAAATATTATTCTATGATTATACTGAGACAAAGTGACTTGCCCAAGGAAGCCAAGGACTGAACCCAGATTTCCTGAGTCCCAGTTCAGTGCCATAACCACAAATCACCCTTCCTTCTGCCCCATTTGTCACCAGCTTTGACTTGACTAGGAAACCCTAGGAGGGACTCTGGTTGAATTTGTAGCTGGAGACGTAGCTCTGAATGGAGAGTGGCCTCTGGAAAGTGGAAGGAGCTTCACAGGACCAGCTGACTAGGGGCAGTGGGATTGAAGTTGATTTTGATGCCCTGAGTTGACCAATTCAGGGAACAGACTCAGAATGGTGAGTTGAGTCAGGCAGGAAAAGGGCCTTTGACTGACTTTGAAGCAGTGGTAGGTTGAAAAATCGGGACAGGGTTGGGGGTAATAGGCACCTATATAAGACGAAGCCCCAAATATCAGGACTGTCCCTATAAAATCGGGACATCTGGTCACCCTAAGCAGTGGGGAAGGCTTTTCAGGGGGAACCAAGTCTGGAGAAGGGGCTTTGAATAGCGACTGCATAAGAGAGACTGTGGCCAATGTGAGCTGATTCCAAGGACAGTAAAAAAGGCCTTCACTTGACTTAGCCAAAGGAAGGATCTTTGGATGGCAATTTTTGATGGGTCACTGAGTAGGAGATACAGCATTTGACTCTGGGGCAGTAGGAGTGACTGGCCGTTAGGCGGTTGGTTAATTCATGGGCACTGGAAGGGCATTAGATGGCTAGTCAATTCAGGTGCAAAGAGAGGAGTTTTGCTTGACCCAAGAACAGCTGGAGAGATTTTTTTTTGCATGGCTAAGAGCTGCAGGAAGAGGATTTAAATGGCCAGTTGATTCATGGTCATTGAGAGATTAGCTGATTCAGGTGCAATCAGATGGGCTTTGCTTGACTGTATGGCAATGGGAGGGAATTTAATTCAGTGGCAGTTGGAAGGTGTATTTTGTATGCTCCAGCGGTTCCCTATTTACTGCATTCATTAGCTTCAAAGCCAAGACTAGCTTGTGGGATCCCTGCCTCCTGCCTTGTGACCTGGATGTGTCTGCGCCCCTGTGCTCTGCTGCATTGTTTTCTAACAGCCTGTTATTAGTATAGCCTGCTATTAAAACAGGGACTGGGAGGCTGGAACACTCAGAGAGCCAAGGTATAATTTGAAGACTACATGTTCCTTAGGTCTGATAAACAAACACTGGGTTTGCCTCCTGCCTCTACCTGCTTTGTGTCCTAATTGGTTTAGCCTTGAAAACATGCAAATGGGCTGAGCCGTCTCAGCGACATATAATGTGCCTTATTCATGGGAATTTGTGTCTCGGTATGGGGCATGCCACTCAAGCCTTTCTGGTTTGGAACCGATGACATTTGATTTGTTTTATGTCTCCTGCCTGTGATAGAAACAATCCCAGATTATGGGGACCATCCGCATTTTCAGGAGAAGTCTCTCTTGTATTTTGTGTCTGCAAAGTTTCTCTGTGGATTCATCTCTGAGTCCCCCCAGCCTCCATGTTTAGGGGTGTTTGAGTCTGGAGTGTAGGTACATCAATACTGCTGTATAATACGTAGAAACTACATTAGTGTCCCTCACTCCCCAGTTCCCACCTTCTGCTATCTGGATCCCCCCCCAAAAAAGCACAAGAGCTGAATCAATGCAGGATTTCAGAGATCTCTTCTGGGACTGAGGATAAAATCGTTGGGACCAACCAGCTGCTCTGTGGCTGGAGCTGCTGGCCAGATCACTGTTCTTGCTTTGATTGTCTAACTAACCTGTATTGATGTCAGTGTACAGTAGAACATCAGAGTTAGGGATGCTAGAGTTATGAATTGAGCGGTCAACCAAATGCCTCATTTGGAACCGGAAGTATGGAATCAGGCAGAGACCAAAAATAAAATAATAATAATAATAAAAAGCAGCAGCAAATACAGTACAGTACTGTGTTAAATGCAAACTACTAAAAAATAAAGGGAAAGTTTTTTTAAAAAAAATTAACAAGGAAAGGAAACTGTTCCTGTGCTCGTTTCATTTAAATTAAGAAGGTTAAAAGCAACATTTTTCTTCTGCACGGTAAAGTTTCAAAGCTTTATTAAGTCAATGTTCAGTTGTAAACTCTTCAAAGACAACCATAATGTTTTGTTCAGAGTTACAAACATTTCAGAGTTAACAACAACCTCCATTTCCCAGGTGTTCATAACTGAGATTCGATGGTATTTGGCCATGGGCAGTGTGGCTTTCTGTCCCCGTGCTGGTGGGATCTCAGAGGTTTATTAGCGGGCTACTTGCCTCAAACTAGCAGCTGAATCTTTTAGCCGAGACAATACAAATTTGTCATTTTATACCTGTAGGTCCGGGGTTCTGTCCCTGCTGCCGATAACCTAGCCAGGGGTGGGGTCTTACACATGGTATGAATGAAGGTCAAATTCAGGCCTGTCCTATCTTGAGAAGGCACAGCTCAGTCATGACGGGAGAGAAGGATGAGTGTTTAGCTGCAAACAGAGCCCTGTGACAGGAGCTCTCTCTTCCTCAATGTCTTTCCGCAACCCTGAGCCCTCCCGCCACAATTTTCACCCTGGCGAGAGACTCCATCAGCTCGTGCTGCGTCTGTGCCACTTGTCAGGTGCATGAGAGAAACTCTGCTCTCCGGATTCCTCCCCTTCTCTGGGCCAGGCAGTGCCACGATGCCCTTAGTTTGCAGAGTATCCTCAGGTTGTTCCAACTCAGGGATCAAGCCGGCCTTAGTATCTTCCCAGCCAGGAATAAATGCCCCCCTTCCAGCCTGTCACAGCAAAGGCTGGAGGACAGAACCCAGCCCAGCCTGGCCTGTTTATGCTGAGTCACGGCACTCGGAGAGGGCTGGGTTGCTAACTCTGCGGCCGGGGAATGGGTGTGCATTGGCCTGCTTAAAATAAAACATGATTTCTGTGTCAGCACCCCTCAACTCTTGCTGCATCCTTAAACTTCACCCGAGCTTCAGCATTTTCTGCATGGCTGTAGAAAGGTTGAGCTGGGGGGAGGGGAGGGGCAAGAGAGAGTCTCACAGGCAGAATCTGGGAGCGAGAGAATGCTAGGAAAAGCAAAGGAAAGTCCCATGCATTTTATCCCTTTCCACAGTGGGAAACGTCTTGCCTTATTACCTAATAGATCCCAATTGTGAATATTGTGAATGATGCAGGGAGTCATCAGACTAGAATGACAGGCTGCAGTATTCTCATTCTCCATTGCATGAGATGGAGGAGCCATGCATAACCCTCAGGAGCTGGTAGCATGTTACTTCCGGTGCAGCAATAGCTGTTTAGTCTAATGTCTAGGGCTGAGAAGTGCTCTGGGCCCAGGGGCAGCTCCAGGCACCAGTGCAGTAAGCGTGTGCCTGGGGCGGCAAGTCACGGGGGGTGGCGTATCGGTCACTGTGAGGGCGGCAGTCAGGTGGGCTTCAGTGGCATGCTTGCGGGAGGTCCTCCGGCGGCCGGTCCTGCGGTTTCAGCGGCAATTCGGCAGCAAGTACGCCGAAGCCGCGGGACTGGCAGACCACCCGCAGAAACGCCGCTGAATCTGTGTGACCGCGGACCGCCCGCAGGCACGCCGCCGAAGCCCGCCTGGCTGCCCTGCTTGGGGCAGCAAAAAACATAGAACCGCCCCTGTCTGTGCCTTACTAACAATCAGCTCTTCCTAATAACCTCCCTCACTTATGCCCTGCAGGAGGCAAAGTAGGGCTTCCAATTTGAGATTAGCAGTGTCAAAACAACTTGGTTCCAGGGACCCCCACACGTAACAGGTGAGGAAGAAGGAAGGCAGTATTTCCTACTGGTTATTATACTGGACTAGGAGATAGCAGACCTGGGATTTATTTCCAGCTCTGCCACTGACCAGCTGTGTGTCCTTGGCTACGTCATGTCCATTCTCTATGCCTCTGTTTCCCCTCTTACCCTTCATCTTCCTTGTTTAGTTATACTGTAAGCACTTTGGAGCAGGGCTGCTCTCTCACTATATGTCTGTGCAGCGCTTAGCAAAATGGGACTGCTGTAATTCTAATACACAGTAATGATAGTGGGAAGGCCATGCACCTTTGATACCTGGACACTGCAAAACGCACTCAAGCCTTTGCAGTCAGATGCTAGTTGTCCGCCTGGATGTGCCTTGTTTTCTTCATAATCCATAATGGAAAGTATAAGTCTAAAGTATATTTTTTCCCTCATAGGCATCCACACAGCATCCAACTAATGGACAAAGTAGTGGAGCGCGGTCATTATATTTCATTCAGTAGCCTATATGCAGACACCCACTGAATCATAAGTGTTCCCTCTTTACATATTAGAAGTGGCATCACAATCTAACCCTGGCCTTGTGCTTCCTTACTGTGCTGTACCGAAGGAAATAAAGCAACCCAGACAATAGGCAACGTTATAACTACATTTGAGTTCCAGGGTTACATCATTTTCTCCTATTAATAATGCACCAATATGAGCCACTATCCAAGGCTGGGTCAAGCATATTTACTAAAGGTTAAGAAAAGCACGTGTGAGAGCTCTGTTGCCTTAGACAAATTCCCCTCCACCCAAGTAGTTTCTATAGGTTTTATTGGAAGTGTGTTTTGTTTTATGCAGCTATTGTGTTGTGTTGTACCGTGCAAGGGCTATCTTGTTTCCCACCAGAAATAGCTATAATTCAGTTACAGGAGCATTTAGCACTTAGACAGCAATTTACACCTAGAAAGCTGTGTCCAGTGCTTGGGTGATGTGGTCTCTGATAAGGGTACGTTTACATAACCCACGGCAGCACGTCACAGAGCCCAGGTCAACAGACTCATGCTTGGACTCCGGCACTAAAAACAGCGGAGTAGATGTTCAGGTTCAGGCAGGAGCTCGTGGTTGGAAGCCTGAGCTCCAGCCCGAGCCACGGGGCCTACACAGCTATTTCTAATGCCATAGCATGAGGCATGGTCTGTTGACCTGGGCTCTGGAGCTCGCTGTGTAGCTGCACCATTAAGCACTTTGCAACCTTCTATTCATCTAGTCCCCTTGCAGGCAGAAGGGTGGCAATGTCCCATATGCTAATAACCCAGCTAACTCACAGACCAGTGCTTTCCTCTGCCTCTCCACCACCTAACTAACTAAGCAGTAATACGCCAATGGATCTGTTTACTAGAGGCAGGTGTAACATCAGGCAAGAACACAGATCCAGATTCTCCAGAGGTATTTAGGTGTCTAACTCCTATTGATTTCAATGGGAGTTAGGAGTCTAAATCCCTTTGGGGAATCTGGGTCTTAGGTCTTGGAGAAATGTAGATGGATCCCCGAAGAGAAGCTTGGTTGTCTTCTGGCCCTCAAATGTTGCCGAAGAACACGGACCCATAGTCAGAACCTACCTCACCATCTCACTCCATGCTTTGGTTTCAGTGCAGGATGAAAGAAGATCCATCCCATGTCCACTTGTAAGCAAAACACCACGAGTGAAATCCCGCCCAAGTTCCTCTTGACTTCAAGAGAGCCAAGATTTTAACCCATGAGTCTGAGGCAATGGAAACTGATGGCTAACGTGATCCCAGTTGTCATAGGATGAAGCATATCGTGTATGTGTATTATAGGGAATGGGAGAAGGGAGAAGCCGAATTCATCACAAATGACAGGACATAAAGGCAGCCTGTTCATTCTGCTGCAGGAATAAGGGGCCTGTTTCTGTGCTGCCTTGTTGCTCTAATTTCTGCTGTCCGTGCCTCAGTTTCCTAATCTGTAAAATGGAGATAATGATAGTTCCTTCCTTTGTGACATGCTAAGAGACCTACTGATGAAAAGTGCTGCATCAGAGTTAGCTATTATTAATAAGAATAAATGGCACCACTTTGTAACAGCCCCTTTAGTGGCTGTTATGGCAGCAGGGGTTGCCGAAGTTTATCCACCCCCCCTCCCACACGCTCCTTTCCCTGGCATGTTCCTGCCTCCCCCCTGATGCTGGGAGTGAGGGGACTGTGTGATGAGGTGGCATAGATTAGCATTGGATCTTACACCAGCTAGAGATTTCCTGACATTGGAGGGAATGTCCAGCTGCGAGTCACTTTTGCCCCACTGGAGCATCCCAAAGGGGACTTTGTGGCATGAGGATCTATCCTTTCACCTTGATGCAAAAGACAGCTCAAGCTGAGGAGGAGTCACTTACTACTTAAATTTTTATTTCATTTCTAAATTAAAAAATGAAGACGTTGCCGATGTCTGAATGGCCACAGAGACTGCCCTGGGGTCTTTTAAAGCATCCATAAATAGTTCCCACATTTCGTCCACAGAAATCTCATCCGCAGATTAAACCTCGGTGCAGCAGAATCTCGCTTTGCTTTGAGTCCGCTCCCTGCTTCAGACTCTCGGGTCACTCGTGCCTTTGCTGGTTAGGGACTGCTCCTGCTCCAATTGAAAACTATGGCAAAACTCTCTCTGATGTCACCAAGAGCATGATCAAGTCCACATTAGTAATTCAGTGCTGGGGAAAGGTCCAGGACTGGCAGCATTGTGGAGCAGAGGCTGCATGGCACAATTTCTCCCATAGTTGCCTGCTAGAGGCTATTCTGGATCCTGTAACCCATTCTGTCCTTGGCTTGAGATTGACACTGGAGGTGCCAGTGGTGGTCGTGATTTATGTGCACCTGTGCAATGAGGCACTAGACTGAGATGTTCCAGCACATTTCACCGAGGCCACCAAAGAGCGATGGTTACAACTTTAGCTCCCTTTCAACTTTGTGCTGAGCCCGCCAGCCGTTACTCTTAGGAGTGGCCTTGCTGGAGTCAATAAAACAGATTATGTGAGCAAGGAATATTGTAAGCTCTTTGGGACAGGAACCATCTTTTCTTCCTGTGTTTGTACAGTAGCCAGCACACCTGGGTCCTGGTCCATGACTGTGGCTCCTGGTTGATATGATAATAATGGAAGTTGTTCATCTCGAAAAGCCCTTGGGTAAGCGCCAAAGCAGTTCTGTTACTGTGTGTCATGCTGCAGCAACGGAAGTGGCTAGAAAGTCCAATTCTCAAGCGGCAGTCCTTGCCAAAGATAATGCAGGTGTCAGGTGCAGCCGGGGCCAGAAGGTGAAGTCAGCTCTCTACCAGCACCGAAGGGCTGCTGCACTTTCCTCTTCGGTCTCTTTGCTTTCCTCTCTCTCTCTCTGTCTCTCAACCAACTCTCTTCAGCCTCTTTGACTCCTTGCTCAGCGCAGCCCTCCAGTGTGGACTGTTGCTAGCTCCATCTTTCCAGCTTGCAAGGTTGATGTTAAGTTTTCAAGTCCCTCTTGAAAACATCCCTAAACCTGAGCCTAGGTCAGCCCAGTGGCCTTGGAACCTCAACAATTTCTCCATACTGGAGATCCTTCGGAATGTGTCCATCATCCATCCAGAGCAGATGACCAACCCAACAGATGTCTGTGTTTGAGAACAGTATTTGACTGGCTAATTTTGCTTTCTCAAGTACTTCGGTGTCAGGAGTTTGGTTTCCCACTTGATATTTACAATATGATAAAGACAGTGGGTGTGGAAGGTGTTTAGCCTTCTGTTATGCCTGCTGTAGGTGGTCCAGGTCTCGCCACCATACAGCAAAGTGCTCAGAATGCACATCTCGTAGACCCGTTTCTTGGTGTTCGATGTTATTTTCCTGTTTTCCCATATACACTTGGCTAGTCAGATGCCTTTCTGTAGCAAGAATTAAGCCCACCGTCGAGAAATAAGTTACCAGGTACAGTTGATCCTAGATAGCAACGTCTAGCATGGCAATAGCAAGTCACATTTCTGCTGCGGTCAACACACCATATGCCATAATCGTTGTCTTCTTTAGAATGATGGTTAGTCCAAATTCATCACAAGCTAGGGGAAAGCAATTCCAAGTTTCTGGAGCTCTTCTTCACCGTGTGCATCGAGCAAAGAAACCCTGGTGAAAAGTTCTCTTAGCATCAGGTGTTTGACATTCCTTTTTGCTCTTAGCCGTGCAATGTTGAGTTTTCCATGTGATCTGTATGGAGAGTCTGGAACTCCTGGGCACTAGAATATTGCTACTACCAATTGATTGTTGTTGTTGTTTATTTGTAACAGGGCAGTATCCAGGGGCCCTAGTCAAGGGTTAGAAGTTCATTGCACTAATCCCTGTTCAAACAAGTAACAAGAAGATCCCAGCCTCAAAGAGATCCCAGTCTAGGTATATGACAAGGCACAATGGTGGATGAAACAAACTAATTGAGAGGTCAGGGAATGGGAGGACACGGTAGTACGTTTGGCACAGTAGGCAATTGTTTGGATCTACCACCTGCCTCTCTGTTAGCACCTGATAGTGTTTGTAGACATCACGGCAGGGGTAAGTTTTAGGAAGAGATTGAAGGGAGGGTAAGGTGATGGATTACATGACTCTGGGTTGGTTGAAGGGTTCCATCCCAGAGTGTGCCATCCTGCCTCCATTACCCCTCTTGGTTCTCCAGTCAGGTCACACATGCACGGGAATTTAAAAATAACACTCCCTCTCTTTGGAGTTCAGTTTCTAACAATTCACAAATAAACACAGTTCCTTTGACTTCTGCTGGCTCAAAGCCTTCCTCCTTTAAAACTTCAAGTTTTGGCTCCCCAGTTCTCTCTGAACAGGGGAGCTTTGCTGCTCCTGGACCCCTCTGGAGAGACCTTCCACCAGGCCTTTTCCTAGCCAGGATTCCTGGGCTCAAACTCCTCCTTCTCTTAGGGCACCGCCCTCTTTCTTGGGTGTGTGCTCGAATCCTGGCAGGCTTCCCCAGCCCACCATCATCCTGGTTCTGCCACAGGAGAGCCTCCCTTACAGGTATCTCCTGATGCTAGGCTCCCCCTTGACTGAGCGAAGAACCTTTCCTTTATAACCCTCAATAGCGAATCACATGACTTGGCCCCCTGAGACCTCCATCTCACCTTGGTCTAGTGACCCTACTAGGAACTACCCTCTTTGTAAAGGGGCCATGCCTTGGAATATGGTGAGCTGGCCATTGTGCCTCCACAGCCCTTAACGTGGACAGAGCAACCTATTGTAGTGTTTGTATGACCAAGACCTTGTGCTGGTTTTCAACCAATGACCTAGGCAGCTTCAGTTTTGTTGGGAACAGTGGTGAGCCCATCATTACAGAGGATGCTTCCCAGAGACCACAGATAGGTAGGTTTAGAGCGATGGTATTCTCATGACAAGTGCCATTTGACTGGTGGAAAATGTCGTCTTTGCTGATAAGAGCTAATGCAAAGCACAATGTCTGCCGCTTTTTTTATTTTAATGTAGATATCTGAAACTGACTGCATGATGGAGGACGAAAGATAAAGGTTATGTGTCTTTGTGGGCTAAAATGGCACTATAATGAATATAAAAGCTATCCTCTCCTCCTTTAATATATTCACTCACCATTCCAGCCTCTTTTCTAGTGACCGTAAACAACATTTGTCATCAGCAATGGGCTACTTTTCATTATCAAACTGATCTGGAAACTGCATTTTTATTTCATGAGCATTAGCGGTAACCGGGAAGAGCAGGGTGGGGGAAAGATATATGTTGCAGGCAGGAAACAGACCTGGGATGAAGCTTGCATGTGGAATTCAGGGGATCACTCATAACTCTGGCCTCCATGACAGAAGATGGCCTAGTGCTTCATTAATTCCCACTGAGCCAATGATGATGTATCATACCCTTTCAATCTGCAACTAAAGAATGCATTTTAAAAAAGCCCTAATTTGCACGTTTAATGCATTCATTAAGCTATTAGTCTTTCAACAAGAGATTTAATAGCAAATTAACAGTTTTCATGAAACAAAAAACAACAAATTTCCCTACTTAGTAAGTATCAGAGGGGTAGCCGTGTTAGTCTGAATCTGTAAAAAGCAACAGAGGGTCCTGTGGCACCTTTGAGACTAACAGAAGTACTGGGAGCATAAGCTTTCGTGGGTAAGAACCTCACTTCTTCAGATGCAAGAGAAGTGAAGAAGTGAAGGTTCTTACCCACGAAAGCTTATGCTCCCAGTACTTCTGTTAGTCTCAAAGGTGCCACAGGACCCTCTGTTGCTTCCTACTTAGTAAAATTACTTTTGTGTCACTAGGCAATGCTGGGGACTGTGCAATCAGAGGTTTCAGGGTGAAGGACGGGAGGATGGGCTTAATTTGTGTGTGGGTTATAAGAACAAAAGAACATAAGAATGGCCATACTGGGTCAGACCAAAGGTCCATCCAGCCCAGTATCCTGTCTGCTGACAGTGGCCAATGCCAGGTGTCCCAGACGGTGTGAACTGAACAGGTAATGATCAAGTGATCTGTCTCCTGCCATCCATCTCCATCCTCTGACAAACAGAGGCTAGGAACACCATTCCTTACCCATCGTGGCTAATAGCCATTAATGGACTTAACCGCCATGAATTTATCTAGTTCTCTTTTAAACCCTGTTATAGTCCTAGTCTTCACAACCTACTCAGGCAAGGAGTTCCACAGGTTGACTGTGTGCTGTGTGAAGAAGAACTTTCTTTTATTTGTTTTAAACCTGCTGCCCATTAATTTCATTTGGTGGCCCCTAGTTCTTATATTATGGGAACAAGTAAATAACTTGTCCTTATTCACTTTCTCCACACCACTCATGATTTTATATACCTCCATCATATCCCCCCCAGTCTACTCTTTTTCAAGCTGAAAGGTCCTAGCCTTTTTAATCTCTCCTCATATGAGACCCGTTCCAAATCCTTAATCATTTTAGTTGCCCTTCTCTGAACTTTTTCTAATGCCAGTATATCTTTTTTGAGATGAGACCACATCTGTACACAGTATTCAAGATGTGGGCATACTATGGATTTATATAAGAGCAATAAGATATTCTCCATCTTATTCCCTATCTCTTTTTAAATGATTCCTGACATCCTGTTTGCTTTTTTAACTGCTGTGGCACATTGCGTGGACGTCTTCAGAGAACTATCCATGATGACTCCAAGATCTCTTTCCTGATTAGTTGTAGCTAAGTTAGCCCCCATCATACTGTATATATGGTTGGAGTTATTTTTTCCAATGTGCATTACTTTACATTTATCACATTAAATTTCATTTGCCATTTTGATGCTCAATCACTTAGTTTTGTGAGATCTTTTTGAAGTTCTTCAGAGTCTGCTTTGGTCTTAACTATCTTGAGCAGTTTATAATTAACCTGGACCTAATGCTCCATCAGAGGCAATGGGATAAAGTGGATCGGCTTGGTGGGAAAGGCACTGACTGAGTGGTAGGTGGTGGAAGAGGAAGACAGGAGCTTGCATAAACCTATGGGCAAAATGCTGAAGTCCTTACTCATATTGTACTCCTTCCTCACTCAGGCAAACTTCGATCAGACCAGTTTTTGAAGTTCTTACTTTGTGGTTACTCAATATTTACTAAGGTCTAGATCCTGTCTCATTGAAATCAATAGGAGCTTTGACCTGATATCAGATAGCAATAGGTTTACACTCACTGGCCCTCATTCATCAAACAGGCTGATGCTTAACCTCAACAAAGCACTGCAGGATAGGGTTAACTTTAAGCATGGGCTTGAGTCCCTTAGGGTTCTGTTGACTTAAACACATGCATAAAGCAAAGCACATACAGGCGAGTCTCATCTTACGGGTTCCGTTCCGTTCCGCAGTTAGCGCTTAAAGCGAAAACCGTGTATAGTAAAAATTACATTGAGATGAATAGCGGGCAAAATCACCCGCACAACAGGTACAGTATTAAAATTGTTATTTTTCTCTTTGTTTTTGTTTTTGCCGACCGTGTAAAGCTGAAATCGCGCATGTTAAATGCGCGTAAGATGCGACAGACCCGTACTGTACTTAAATGTTTTGCTTAATAAAGATGGCTTGCGGATTCAGGGCTAAAGTCTTTATTTAGGCTGGCTGTCAATGAGGGTGAAATTCAGCCTTGTGCAGAAGCCTATACACAATTGAAGTTTCACCTAAGCCATCAAAATAGCCCTTGGGCTGGCAGGCTGCAAAGGGGCGGGTATCAGTGAGAATCTCATGGAGAGATTAGTCAGTGCAAGGACAGGGATAGAGCATCAGGAATTGATTCTAGATGAAGGGTTAACTTGAATAGTTAATAAACTGCTGTAAAATAAGTTTAATCATCTTTTTTTTTTTGAGCTGTGGGTTGTATTTTAAAATGATTTTTTTTTTACTTTAGAATGCCTGCTCCTAGTTAGTTTTCAGTCTCTTTTAAAAGGCTATTGACAGAAAGCTGAACTTTGAATCCACAGGAACCCTTCCTTTTTTTCATTTGCTTGTTTTTTGCCCTTTTGGGGTTTTTTTCTACCAAAAGAATTCTTTGAGGGATCCCAGAATGAGGTGTGAGTTTCAGCCAGAGAGCAAGCGAGAGGAAGTGGTCAAAAATTGATTTCTTAAAGGTCTGAAGAATCATAAAGATTGTTTGAATCAGTATCTTGTGTATGTCAACCCACTCACACATCCATTAAAAATATGCTTTCCTATGGCTTAATATTCACTTCCAGGTGTGTAATTAAGGCATTTCTGAATGATCGATGTGTGGCACTGGACAATGTACTCTTTTGCATCTTCGTTTCCTAGATGTTTTCATTGTTCTCACTTATGGTGCTTTTGAATGAGTTACTCCTGTTTTAGGCCCTGATTCAGGAAAACATCCTTCAGAACAGCATATTCTTAAAGCCTCAGTGGGCTTTAAACCCATGCTTAAAGTTAAGCATGTGCTTATGTCCTGTTCTGAATAGGAAAGGCAGTCACACCTCAGTAATCTACATTCCCAGAGGAGAGGATGATCTCACACAGTCAGGACCAACTCTTGATGTCACTACTGACTTGAATGGGAAGTTTGCCTACCTGTGTAACAACACAATAAGGATCTCAGTGTTTGCACCTGAAAGTTTTTGTGTCCTAGTGTGTTGTGTTCTGAATGCTGTTGTTCTAATATATACTCAAGGTAATAGACAGTAATAAGACCTTGCATTTCTATAATGCATGTAATGTATGCATAGAATGAATAACACATATATTTGTATCTCAGATGGGGGAAGTTCCTGGATGACATGATGGTAAGATATTATAGGTTCTACACCTCTCCGTGTCTGATGTTATTGGTTGGTGTTTGATAGTGTATCAGAGGTGAGCACCTCTCAGCACTGGAGGTTCTTGAATCCCATCATATAGCAGAGGAAATACCTATATCTCAGTGCTAGACATTTCTGGATCCTCTACCACAAACCAGCAGAGGTAATGCATCCTCAGTACTATTTCCAGAGGTTGACTTATGCAGCAAACATTGTCAGCATTTTCTCTCTCTGCATTTGGCGCCGAATGCTATTTTCCTTTCAACCCCATTGCCATAGTCCCCCATGGAACCATTTCAATTTAGTGAAGAAGAGCAGGGCCCAGCAGCCCGCATCCTGTGTTATGAATGCGGCACTTTAAATGGTGGAGTCAATGACATGAGACGCAGTGCTTCATTACTCCCTCATTCATCCAGACTCCATGGTATTCCAGGCCCAAGCGATAGTCTGCTGCTAGGAAGCTGCGTTTGAATTTCATTATGTCAGGTAATTCTTCTCCGGCAACTTGCTGTGTGGGTTGTAGGCTGCTGTCTAAAAGCTTCTAAGGTGTTAGAAGTTGCTTTGTCTGTTGTGGGTTGTTATTTGTTTAATTGAATCAGTCAGATTTTTTTTTAAGGCAAAATAAAAGATTTTAAAGGGCCAGAGAAACCACCAGATAATTGTATTGTTCTTTTAGGAAGGAGCAAGAAAAATGTCCTATGGATTTGGATTCTGTGCTCACTTGCATCAGTGTAAGGCTCCGATTCAGGAAAGTGTTATGGCAGAGGGTATGTCTACATTGCAGTCCGAGGGGTCACTGCAGCATATGTAGACAGACCTGAGCTAGCTTTGATCTTGTCAGCTCCAATAACTATAGCAATGAAGCAACAACGGCTTCCCTGTTATAACTGTTGCAGCTAGCTAGATCAAACCACTCTCGGGTAGGTCGAGTTGTGATGCAGTCACCTCTAATTGCCGTGAAGGCATATCTTTACTCTGTGTACCCTTCAGAGGCTACATTGCAATAGTCAGGATGAATATACACCTCTACCCTGATATAACACGACCCGATATGACACGGATTCGGATATAACGCGGTAAAGCAGTGCTTGGAGGAGTGGGGGGGGCTGCGCACTCCGGCGGATCAAAGCAAGTTCAATACCTATAATGCGGTAAGATTTTTTGGCTCCCGAGGACAGCGTTATATCGGGGTAGAGGTGTGTCGTGATTTCATTCGGCATGTCGCATGTTTGCGAACTGTCTTTTTGGAAGCTGTCTGAAGGGAGCCGCATATAGGCAAGCAGCCGATAGAACCCAGCTAGTGTAAAACTTTGCATATATAATGTGAAACAAGATCTCAACTTGGCCTGTAACTCTATGAGCACAATTTCACACTTGCAGATGCAAAAAGCAGCTTACGCACCGTGAGTGATCTGGTTGTCCCTGCAAATCAGGCAGCCAAGTGAAACAGTCACATTTATACTAGCCATTGTGCCTGCAGTCAGTTGCAGGCATAACATTGCACCCACAAAATCAGAGGTGTGTTTTGAGCTCAGGCCCTGAATGCCTTCATCAGCAGATATGGGAGACGCTCGTACCACTCAACCCTTCAACATAAAGCTCAGGTGGGACTTAAATGGGGCATTGGCCTTTGTGCTGGGCCTTTTCACAGGGTTGTATTTCACCTCATCTCTGGCAACACCATATATTTCCCTCCCTCTGAAGGTATGTCTACACTGCAATTAGCCACATGCCAGCTGACTCCAGCTTGCGGGGCTCGGACTGCAGGGCTGTTTAACTGCTGTGTAGACATTCCAGTGCTCTGAGACCATCCCAGCTCACAAGGTCTTAGAGCCCAGGTTCCAACCCGAATCCAGACATCTACACTCCAATTAAACAGCCCCGTGAGCTGGAGTCAGCTGGCACGGGCCAGCTGCAGGTTTTTAATTGCAATGTAGACATACCCTGAGAGGTGACTGCATACACATGTCTGGGAAATCTACCCACCTTCTCCCCACCAGCCCAGGGTAGCCAGTCTGCTGTTTAATTCCCTTTCCTTGCATGTTATATTTTATCAGGCTGGGCATTTTAGCTGGCAGTGGTGACTGAGAGGGATTTGCATTGCACAGAGCTGCTGAGAAGAGTGGTTGAAAAATGGCATGAAAATGCTGATAAATAGTTCTAAATGGAAGCAATTTTAGCAAGAGAGCCCTTAGGCAAACTCTCTCTTTCGGTGACTATAACACTCCAGAGATAGGGCTTCCAGCAGCAACAATGATATGAAGATGGAGCTAGCATACTGCATGCTGGGCTGGAAAGTGCGCGCTGTTCTTTCCCTTGCTATTGTTTGAGTCCAGCTGGATCAACTTACGCTGTTGAACACACGTTCAGAGCTTTATTTTTCTGCAACTCCAGTGCTGGTGAAAGGTGCTGAGGCTGACAGCCCTGGAGAATGGAGCTCACTGTTTGCCCACAAGCCGCTTAGGGTGTGTCTGCACTGCAAAAAAACCCTGCTGCTCCAAATCTCAGAGCCCACGTCAACTGACTCGGGTTTGTGAGGCTGGGGCTACGGGGCTAAGGATAGAAGCTGCAGCCTGGGCTCTGAGATTCTCCCCCATCACTGGATTTCAGAGCCGGGCGCCAGCCTATGCCTGAACGTCTACAGTGCTATTTTGAACCCCACAACCAGAGCCCCACGGGCCTGAGTCAGTTGACCCGGACTCTGAGACTCAGTGCTGCGGGCTTTTTTTTGCAGCGTTTACATGCTCTTAGACAATAGGCAACAGCAGTGTCCACTTCTCACACACGTACCTGAGCCCTGATTTGGAAGGGCTGCCTTAGCAGGCAGGTCCATCTGCAATAGGGTTACCATATTTAAAAAATAAAAAAAGAGGACACTCCACGGGCCCTGGCCCCACCCCTTTCCCACCCCCGGCTCGGCCCCAACTCCGCCTATTCCCCGCCCTAACTCCATCCCCTCCCCTGAGCGTCCCGCATTCCCCCTCCTCCCTCCCAGCCACGCGAAAAGGGCTGCCCGAGCACTACTGGCTTCAGAGTTTGCCAGGCAGCCCCCAGACCCTGTGCCCCGGGCCGGCGCTTCCCCAGTGCAGCTGGAGCCTGGGAGGGGAAGAGCCCAGCCGGGGGCGCAGGGTCTGGAGGCTGCCCGGCAAACCGTGAAGCCAGTAGCACTCGGGCTCCGGGCAGCCCCCATGCCTCCGGACCCTGCACCCCCGGCGGGGCACTTCTCCTCCTGGGCTCCGGCTGCTGAGCTCCTCTCCTGACTCTTCGGCTCTGTTTAAGAGCCGAGCTGCCCGAGCGCTACTGGCTTCGGGCAGTCCCCTTGCTTCTGGACCCTGCGTCCCCAGAGTCCGGGAGGGGAAGTGCCCGGCCAGCGGTATTTTTCCTGGACATGTTCGGCTTTTTGGCAATTCCCCCCGGACGGGGGTTTGATTACCAAAAAGCCGGACATGTCCAGGAAAAACCGGACGTATGGTAACCCTAATCTGCAAGGCTCATGCAGTCCTTGACTTCCCTAGCCTTCTCCGTATGACAACGTTGCAAGCCCTTTTAGGCCCACAGAGGTGAAGGGTCAGGAGCAAGTCAAGGAGAAAGAGATGTGGCCAGAGCTTTTCTGGGTTCTAGCAATTTCCGGCTAATGAAAAAGCTCTTTGTTTGTTGTTACTAGATAGAGCAGCCTCAAAGTTGCTCTAAATTTCACGGCGTTGCACCAAAGGCTGAACTAGGACTAGGGGACAAAGAGGGGATATAGGTGCTATAAAGCCACTTGTGACTTGCTCCACACCTCAGTTGCATGAAACTCTGAAGAGGCTTCAGCCCAATAGAGAGCTATAGATATAACCATTATATAGACATTATACACCAGCATCGAAGTGTTGCTCTTCCTATAGTTCTCAGGTGGGTACAGCGATCGACAGGCCTTGCAGTTAGAACTGGTTGAAATTCTGTTTTGTTTTCACAAAAATTCTCTAAGAAAAATTAACAGTTTTAATTTCACTTGGGTTTTTTTTTCCACTTTTTTTTTCTTGACCAAAAAAAAAAATTCAAAAGGAAATGAGATTTTTTTTTTTACTATTTTCGCCTGTTTTCACTGAGAAAAGGGGAAAATAGTTTCTTTTTTTATAAAAGTGTGTGTTACTGGCATACACACTTCTCTACGTTTATTGCCTTTTGCTTCCTTTTTTGGGGGGTGGGGGGGGGGTTGAATCAAAAATACTGAAAGTGGAGAAATTTCCCACTCTTTATAAACAACAATGATTTTAATACAAATATTTTGGGGTATCTTTTTCCATTTAAAATTGTTTTGAAAAATGTTAGTCAAACATTTTTCATGAATATCTATATTTTCAAACAAACAAACAAAAACAATTTTTAATGAGATTTTTTTTTTTTAAATAAAAAACAACATTGACCAGCCTTACTTGCAATGCTGGCAGAGCACGGAGTTTGTAACCATGGTGCAACAAAAGTACCTGGGCCAGGATGACATGCCTGGATGTTCTGCATCATTGCAGCGTGCCCGGTTTGGTCCCACCAGTGCAAATTAAAGCAGCCAAATTCTGTAAAACATAAGAATGGCCTTACTGCGTCAGACCAAAGGTCCATCTAGCCCAGTATCCTGTCTTCTGACAGGTCAGTGCCAGGTGCCCCAGAGGGAATGAACAGAACAGGTAATGATCAAGTGATCCATCCTCTGTCATTCATTCACAGCTTTTGGCAAACAGCTAATAGCCATTGATGGACCTATTCTCCATGAATTTATCTAGTTCTTTTTTGAACCCTGTTATAGTCTTGGCCTTCACAACATCCTCTGGAAAGGAGTTCCACAGGTTGACTGTGCATTCTGTGAAGAAATACTTCCTTTTATTTGTTTTAAACCTGCTGCCTATTAATTTCATTTTGTGCCCCCTAGTTCTTGTGTTATGAGAAGTAGTGAACAACACTTCATCTACTTTCTCTACACCAGTCATGATTTTATAGACCTCAGTCATATCTCCCCTTAGCCATCTCTTTTCCACACTGAAAAATCCCAGTTTTATTAATCTCTCCTCATAAGGAAACTGTTCCATATCCCTAATCATTTTTGTTGCCCTTTTCTGAACCTTTTCCAATTCCAATGTATCTTTTTTGAGATGGGGCAACCACATCTGCACACAGTATTCAAGATGTGGGTGTACCATGGATTTATATAGAGGCAACATGAAATTTTCTGTCTTATTGTCTATCTCTTTCTTAATTATTCACAGCATTCTGTTCACTTTTTTGACTGCCACTGCACATTGAGTGAATGCTTCAGAGAACTATCCACAATGACTCCTAGATCTCTTTCTTGAGTGGTAACAGCTAATTTAGACCCCATCATTTTATATGTATAGTTGGGATTATGCTTTCCAATGTGCATTACTTTGCATTTATCAATGTTAAATGCCATCTGCCATTTTGTTGCCCAGTCACCCAGTTTTGAGAGATTCTTTTGTAGCTCTTCGCAGTCTGCCCAGATCTTAACTATCTTTAGTAATTTTGTATCATCTGCAAATTTTGCCACCTCACTGTTTACCCCCTTTTCCAGATCAAAACAAACAAAGCAATGATGCCAGTTGAGGTTGTTGTCCTGGATTTGAGGGGTCTGCGTGCCCCAGATTTTGATGGAGCTTATTGCAACCATATTATATGCATTCAGCTACCATGAATTAATAAAATAGAACTCCACATAGTTAAGGGTTCATTTGAACAAGCCAGGCTTCTAGAGCCAAGGTCAAATGCATTTGCAGGCATGCAGTTTCTGCTAATCAGAACAGGAGGGAGAAAGAGTCAACAATTTGAGACTGAAAGAAAATAAGTGGATGGAAACCTTGAGTTCTGGATGCCTTTGGTATAGAAGCTTATTATGACTAAGGTTGTTAGGAATGTTTGTTGCTAAGTAGTTTATTGAAGTTAGGAGAGGTGATGACCCGATAGGGGTCACTATGAGCTGTGTGTTTTGTAAAAGTTAGTTATAAAAGACTAGATAATAAAATGTATTTTGGAGCTGTCCTCTGAAGCTATCCTGAGGGATGTTTTTCCTGACACCTTACTCCCCGGTGGGGAAGTGACTGGCCATCGCAGACCTGCGGTAAAGTACTCAGTACCCAGATTCTAGGTAATTGTTTGGGATATTCTAAACCTGTTGCTTTTGTATTTCTGTGCTTAAATCTAATAACACGCTTGCTTGTATTAATCCTTCATCCAGCAGAATAACTGTGTTCCCATTGATTTATTCCTGGCAACACCTGGAATGAAACAGTTAAGTTATCACTGCTTTGGGTTCTGGAAACCCTGGGTAACAAGGTGGCTTTGGGGATGTTAATGTCATTCCATTAAGGTTTGGACTGAGACTTTCTTATTTCCCATAGACCATCAACAAGCATCTATTAGAAGGTGATGGCTGGACAGACTTGAGGTGGAGTCAGTCTAGAATCCTAGACGTGAGACTAAGTATTTTATATTTGATGATAACAAATAGAGTTGGTTGAAAATTTTGGTCAATCCTTTTTTTTTAAACAAAATAGCTTTTTAATGAAAATTTTGGCTTAAAATGTTGATTTCTTTTGCAATGTCCAGGATTATTTTTAAACGAAAACTTGTAGACCCAACTTTTGGGGGCTCCAGAAAACTGAAATATTTTCAGTTTTTGGTTGTGTTTAGTTTTTTGTTTTTTTTTAATGAAGAAAAAAAGTCATCTTACAAAATATTTAACAGAAAATACTTTTCTGGCCAGCTCTAATAACAACGCAATGATGAAGAGGGAATCTTTCTCTTCCTTATGTCAATTTAATTATGTGGCCCCTGTAACCATGTGGCCCCTGTAACCATAGTATCTGAGCATCTCACAGTCTTTAATGTATTTGTTAGGTCTGGCTGCAAACTGGAATTCCTGTTCCGGGGAAAATTCTGAATTTATCTCTATAAAAAAACAAATCTTTTGGAAGTGGAACAAAACATCAAAAGGTTGAAATATTCCATAGAATGGGAATTCCAGAGTTTCCATTAGAAGATGTCAAAGCAACATTTTGCTTCATTATTTTTGAAATGTTTCCAAGGCTCCGTAAACTGCCGGAAGTCCAAGCAACCTGTCAGATGTTGGAGCTGGGCAACTCAGAGAGTCTAGGGATTAGGGAGCTGAAGCTTCCAGGTTTCTGAGGAGCTGAGAGTTTGGAAGTCCGAGGCATCCTGATTCCTCAGCATCCCGCCTGGCAGGCAGGCAAGGAATGGGGCGATTGTGGAGCTGAGAACATTTTTTCTGATGGAAAATCAACGTTTTCTGGTAATTTTTTCCCTGATTTTGCAGATGGTTAATTTTCCATCGGAAAATCATTCAGACAGAAAATTCCTGACCAGCTCTAGTACTTTTGCTCACAACACCCCTGTGACGTAGGGAAGTGCTATTATACCCATTTCACAGATGAGGGGATGAGGCTAGGAGAGACAAAATGACTTACTAAGGTCCCACATGATCTTTGGGTGGAGCAAGGCATTCAACCCACCTGTTTTGAAGCCTACACTTATGCTCTAACCACTGGACCATCCTTCCTCTCAAATGAAGTACAGAAAGTCCTGATGCATTGGGAGGGAATCCCATTCCTTGGCCACTGAGTCTGAAATGGGTTAAACCCATGCAAGCGGTATTGTTCCAAAGGATCCAAAACAAAAGAGAAAATTCATTTTCCTAATGGAATCAAGAGACAAAAAGCTTCAGTTAATAGAACCTACAATGTGTATATGGAAATAGCGCACGCTAGCCCCCTGTGCTTAAGGATCCATTTGTGCTGCTACCTCAGCTCCTGCCGTGGAAGGCAGTGAGTTGAAAGAGTGATTTAGACGCCGTTAACACAAATGAGAGAAGACAGGCCTGCACTTAGCGCGACAGACTCTCCAGGAAGTTTAGACAAGGGAAAGCTGTTTCTTTTCTCTCTGTCGTTTCCCCTTTACAGCCTGCAGATGAGCATTTCATAGTAGAATCATTTAAAGAGAAAGAACCCCTGGGTAATTTGACTTCAGTCATCACACAGTCCTTAAAGTATTTGTTTTTCATGGAACTGCCACATGTTCTGTCTCTCCTTCACAACCAGATGCTGTGTATTAATATGTACACTAAAGAGGGATTGCATAGCATGGGTGATAATGCAGCCTTTAAAATATCTGAGACGGGGATTCAGAAGTGTGTTTAATTCAGGGAATACAATTGTACGGGTCAGATTCTGAGGGTCTTATTCTTTTTCTCCCAGGCAATACTCTAGGATTTGCTCTAATTTGACCAAAAGCTCTAATTTGACCTTTGATAGAGGAATTGTTAGGTGAATTTCCATGGTCTGGGTTATGCAGAAAATCATACTGAATGATCACAATGGTCCCTTCTGGGCTTAACATCTATTGTTCTTCCAATTCATGGATGCACATGGGAGTTTGGCTCATAAGGCCTGAATACGAATTGAGTGTGGATCTCGGGAGTTGCCCCGCTGATAACTGGAGATTGACATTAAATCTCTTCCTTAAACATTCATTTCAGTTTCAAGATAATAAGGCAAGGAATGACATTTAGTTATTAAGGGTGGAAGGGGAGAGCCAGCATGAGTTTATGCAACAATTTAAATCCCCAAAATGGGTCTCAAGTAGGATATAAGTGGTTTATGGACACAAGGAGTGAATTTCAAACCTATGTTCTAAAAGGGTCTAATGCTCTGAGTCTACAATGTCCCTATTTTCCCTTGACAACAGGCGCCAGCCTTTGGGACATGTTGGGAGAGCCCAGTTCAGCACTCTGGACAGAGTCTGCTTGTATTATTCTGAATAAGAAAGGCAAGATGGGTGAAGTAATATCTTCTATTGAAACAACTTCTGTTGGTGAGAGAGACAAGCTTTTAAATGTATACAGAGCTCTTCTTCGGGTCTGAATAACTCCATTTTCTAGGAGTTCTGAGACACGTAGTCAGTCTCCCCATGAGAGAAACGGTAGTACTAACCTTTTATTGAAATTTAACATTTTCCTTTAACATGAATGAAAGAGCCTGAGACCTGAAGGAAAAGAGGGTCCTTAGTATAGCCTCTTCTGGATTGAAAGGTCAGACCACTTGATGGATCCATTGCCATTCAGAAAGTCAAAAGGATGAATGTTCTCAGACAGTAGAAAATCAGGGATTTACAGAAGTTCACGTGGATTATGAGTAGACCTCCTGTGGTCTATGTGGTGTCAGTCCCTAGAAGCTCTGACAACCCTTTTCTCAATATCATTCATATTGCATGAGATCTTTGAGATTTGCTATGCAATTTGGATCCAAAAAACCCTGAGAAAGTGGGTTCAGGCTGTCAAACTTTGCCTCATTTTTGTGTCAGAACCATGTGTAACCCCTGGGTTCTGGATGGGCTCCACCCAAAGTTGTAGACTGACCCAGGCATAATCCAATACTGGTAGAGGTTCAACCACAAGTTTTGAGAAAAGAGGTGAGACTTTCACAGTACCTCTGTGAGCAACAGCTCTTTGGTCTTTGTAGGACCAGTGGGGAGAAAATGCGCAGCCCCCCGTCCCCTAAAATCTAATCTAGCCTCATTCAGAAAATCTCACCTTAAATAAGATTAAAGTGCATACTGGTTATTATGGTATCTTTTATGGGTTAGAAAATGAAAATGCATTTCTTAGCTGGGCTATTAGGATTCCAAAGGATTCCCATATTGTCACCCATGTAACCACATTAACTTCAGCAGAGTTATTCCCAATTTACACTGGTGTAACTACACTGACTTTAGTGGTGTCACTCCTGATTTACACTGGTTTAGATAAACTGATTTCAATGGAGTTACTTCTAATTTTCACCAGTTTAGAGGAAAATCAGACCTCCTTTCTATATTTTTTCAAGTGCCGAGTTTAAATGCCCCACTCCTGGTCTTTCCCTGATCAGTGGGGGAGACATTCTTATTCCTCCATTTCCGATTGTTGGCTAAATTCAAAGAGATCTTGAAGTAAGTGAGGTTGCAAAATGGAGTTAGAAGTTTGAAAGTGAGTAGGCCTCTGCAGGGGAGCAGGGTGCCCTTGCAGGGATTCTGCTATTAACTGGTGAATTCTTGTCTAAGACCCATTCAACAGCCTTTACAGGTGTGAAAGGGACAGAAATGGGAGAAGGCGAGCAGGGGCTGTGTGCAGTTTTCATTATTACAGCGATGTCCTGGGCAGCAGCATTATAGCAAATTCGGGAAAGGGTCAGGGGAGGGGGGAGTGTTGTTGTTTATGTTTACTAGGAGCATTTCCCAGTCGCTGCCTCTGAAGTCAATAATAGGATCTGCCTGATATGCTGAAAGCCACAGATGGGTCTTGGAGCATTTTTTGTCCTTGTCTGCACATGCGCGCGCTCTCTCTGTGTTTCGCTCCCTCTCTCCCGGCAGGTGCACTTCACGGGTCTCGCTAGGGTGCGCTGGGGATAAAGCAGGTCATGTGGAAATGAGGCAGCCGAGCACAGAGACCCAAGGCGAGGAATGATCACAGGGAAAATTACGGGTTGTTTCCTAGCTGTTCACCTGCTTTGAGTGGTTCACTTAATTAGCGATGCAAGTGTGAGCTGACAGATTTGGCAGAGAACAATAATGCAGGGGGAGGTGATGGAAGGGAGTCTTGCTGGGGAAGTTGTTCCTGATTTATAAATAAACCTGATTATTACAGAGGCGCCCATTAGCGATGCTATAGTTAAAGGTCTGTCAGACTTTCTATTCCCAAGCTCTCGTTTTCACAGGGTTGGGCTGAGGTGACAGAAATGTGCTCTGTGGGCTGAATCTCATCTCCCAAAACAATGGTTTGTTTTCATACATTGAATATAAAAATAAGGTCGTAAATAGAAAGACCATGTGATCCTTCAACTCCAAAAAGGCCATGGAAAAAATAAAGTGGGGCCTTCTTTTTCAATGACGGGTACCATAATAGGATGTCCAGAGCAGGTGTTTGGAGTCTGAAATCACCCCTCAGAGCCTTTAGGCCAGGCTGTGCTTTGTTTCTAAATAAAAGATCTCCCATCCTGCCCAAGAGACAATAGGTCTGATTCTGATCTCATTTATTCTGGTGTAACTCAGGAGTAATTCAACTGAAGTCAACAAATTAAACAGGTAAAAAAAAAACCAATTTAAGAGAAAGGAGAGTCTAATCCAACATTTGAACACAGACCTATCCATTACAATATGTTTTCACAGTATGAATGGAGTTACAGTGACGGATAACCACCATCTAAACAGCCAGCCTTTGTAAAGATTTGGATCCGAACTCTTTCTGCGACTCAGGCCACTCTCTGATAGGAATTACGGATGGAATGGCTTTCTGAACCAGCTCATCTATTTCCAAGCCAGCCAACGCAGGATTGTGCCCTATCGTATGTCCGCAATCCAGTTTTAAATCACCTACATGATGGAGTTGGCTGACCACCATGCTATGACTGGCCTCACTAATTATACTGCAGTGTAATGTCCTAAACCATTCCTCTCTTTCCTTGGTGTTTGTATCCTTCTTGCCTAGCTACCACCTTGAGTGGGTTCATTCAAAATACGACGGATAGACTTGTAAAGAAATACAAAGTCCCTGTGCTAGATGAAAAATGAATAGGGGATGCTGTCTCAACGTGAGCATAGCTCTTGCTAACCACTCCTGCTTCCAGGCAGAATAACTCACTGGTGTACAAACCATAGCATGACTTTGAGGCTGCCTGTTTTGTCTCCTGTATTTCTGAAGCATTGGGGTGGCTTATGAACATGTGGGGCCAGATCCTCAGCTGCTGTAAATCCAAGTAGCCCCATCCAAGTCAATATATCTATAGTAATTTATGCCAGGTGGGGATCTGAGCCAGGCTTCACTGCTGGCCAGCTCTGGAAGGAAGGGCTGGTAGAGAAATCTACTTTGCAAATGGAAGAATGAGACCAAACAGTATCAACAGGTGCGTCAAGATGACTTCATGGGCTGGCAGTCACATTGTTAGGAGTAGCTTAGTCATGGGGTAGAAGGTTTAGTACCCACATCTGTGGAATTCGGCCATGCCCTGAGCAGGACAGCACAGTTTCATTTCTGTATGCTGATGATGCTCATGGGAACTGAAGACTCCATGGTCTCAGAAAAAATAATAATGGGATCTTCATCATTCTGTTATCAACCCTAATCTCAGCCAAGTAACCCCATAATGATCCTGATGGGATCCTAAAGATTCTATTATCAAACCTAATCCCATCTACAGAGCACTGACATCTGACTATGTCCAAAGCGCATTCCATCTCTACACAACTCCATAGCTATTCTTCTGGGTTCCCATTGTCAAACCATACAACCGCATTAGCAATCCTGTTGGGGTCCTAATCACTCAGTTATCAAACCTAATTCCCTCTCCATGTGCCATAATCCCTCTGATGGGATCTGAAACATCCTATTAACTCATTAAATGTGTGCCCAGCCAAGGCCGGCTGTCCTTCCTTCTTGTGACTGCAGTGGGAGTTTTGACTATCAAAGGAGCAAAAACCAAAGGTGAAATAGAAACTTTGGTCACAGCCTTGAGCAAGTGATGGTGCATAAATTAAACTGGAGAGAGTCCAGAGGTGAGCAACAAAAAAGATAAAAGGTTTACAAAACCTGACCTAGGAGGAAAGGTTTAACAAAGTGGGCCTGTTTTAGTCTTGAGAAAAGAAGACACGGGTGAGGGGTGGACCTGATAAGTCTTCAAATACGTTCAGAGCTATTACAAAGAGGACAGTGATCTATTGTTCTCCATCTCCACTGAAGGTAGGACAAAAAGTTTAATTTGCATCAAGGCAGATTTAGGTTAGATACTGGGGGTGCGGGAAGGGAACTTTTCTAACAGTAAGGATAGTTAAAGTACTGGAATAGGCTATGAAGGATAGGCTATGGAATCCCCATCATTGATGGTCAGGGATGGTCTAGATATACTTGGTCCTGCTTCGGTGCAGGGGGCCGGACTTGAAGACCTCTCAAGGTCCCTTCCAGCTCTACATTTCTGTGAGATTAAGATCCCCCAACCAAGAGGCAGTGTGCCTCAGAGACACAATTCCCTCCCCATTTCCTCCATGCGCTGAGGGCTATTAGGTTGCTGCTGCCCAATACCAGCAAACATCATGTTGCAACATTTCCCATGCTGACTAAGTGATGCTGGCTAATGCATTGGGCTGGGCAGAGCCAGGTCTTCACCCATTCTCTGCCCCTCCCCACCAATCTGCTCTAGGACGGGGAAGGGAATAGTAGCTGCATTGCTCTGCTTGCTCCAGAGCCTAGATACAGGTAGCCTATGAGGGTTATTGTTATGCCCTCTTACTCATCTTCATGGGCAACTAGTCCGAGTCACAATCTAGCCCACAAGGACTTGTCTCTGTATCTGATAACCTCCAAAGAGAGATCTAGGGGGAGATTTTCAAAGAGACATGGAGCAGTTAGGAGGGAGCCCAAAATCCACTGAAAGTCCATGGAACCGGGGTGTCTAATTCCCATATATCCCTTTGCAAATCTGCCTCTAGCTACTATTGCCAAACTCCGTGTCTGAGCAAATTCCCCCCAGGAGAGAAGATATGTCCTTCTGCTTGGCTGGGGTTTAAAAAAATAATTTAGAAGAAATTGGGAGGGAAGGAAACGGCCCTGTTTTGTATTTACCAAAATTGTATTGACAAAGCCTTGGCTAGGATGATTTAATTTGTGTTGGTCCTGCTTTGAGCAGGGGGTTGGACTAGATGACCTCCTGAGGTCTCTTCCAACCCTAATATTTTATGATTCTATGAAAATCCTGAACTCCTATGGGGGATTTTACCTGCCTAAGGAGTGACAGCAAAATTCACCAGTTCCCAGAGAGTCTGCATGGGGCCTGAGCAATGTATACATCCCACATAAACAGGGCCGGTGCAACTATTAGGTGACCTAGGCGGTTGCCTAGGGCACTACAATTTGGGGGGCGGCGACCGCAGTGGTATTTCAGTGGCGGGACCTTCCGCCGCCTCTGTGGGGGGGCGGCTTTTCGGGGCGGGCTCTTCCGCCGCCTAGGGCATCAGAAAAGCTGGTGGTGCTCCTGCACATAAACCATCAGTGAATGTAATCATTAAACAGGACTGAATTGGTGCATGTGTCTAGCTGCACAGGGGTTGATAATTACCCCAAGTAAAAAAATAATAAGAAAATCAGGATCCTGGTTGCCTGGCTTGATAGATATCTAGACACAGACGTAGCATGTCATAGGTGTCTATTATATCTTTCTTGTTTTTCCACCTTTCGAGAGCCAATGAATATAAAGGATGGATTTCTGCCCTCTGACATGCAGAGGCAGCTCATTAGAGGCAGAGTGAGTTGGTTTGCCTTTCTCTGAAGTCAGAAATTGTGCGAATGCTTATTTACTTGTGCCAGAACATACCATTCTTGGAGATCAGTACAAGCCACGCACGTGGCTGGACTGCAATATCCAGTTTCTGAATGCATTAGGATACACACACAAGCTCGGTCATGCTGGCTTCGCTCTGCCAGACGGAGAGCAATGGTGTCTCATAGCGGTATGCAATGGTTCTAGGATTCAATTCTGGGGGGTTGAAAGCCCATAGCTTGTTAAAAACAACAAGGAGTCTGGTGGCACCTTAAAGACTAGCACATTTATTTGGGCATAAGCTTTCACTCCTTGTTGTTTTTGTGGATACAGACTAACACGGCTACCCCCTGATCCATATCTTGTTAGTGGATGGATGTGCACTTCCAGATTTGGGGCCAGATTCTACCCTGATTTACATGCCTACAACCCCATTTAAACTAATGGGATTTCCATGGTTTCACTGGAAACTGGCCTTCTGTGGCAGGTCCTCGCTGGTGTAAACAAACAGAATGCCATTAACTGATTTACACAGGTTGAGCATTTGGCCCACTGCAGTGGGACCCACACAGGATGGTTTATATTGGATTTATGTTCCCAGCATCTGAGTGCACTTAAAGTCACACACAAGCTCATCAGCACTGGGATTTATGGCTGATTTTCAAAGGAGCCTAAGGTTGACTGAAAGTCAACAGGATTTGGATGTCCCCTAGGCATATTTGCAACTCCCAGGCTACACTCCTGGCTTCTGTGCTCACTGAAATCAGCAGAGTAACTCATCAGTGCCAGGACACTTCCCCTCTGCCCCGCCTACCCCCAGGAAATCACAAGGACACTGAGTCAAGCAGCCCATCTGTAATGCGGGGGAAGTATTGGGGACGAGCTTCCCTTGGGATTGGCACTTCAGCGGAGTGGCATGTCGAGACAGAGTAACACATCTTTATTTACCAAAGAGATTTTCCATGTTCTGCTGTGCGAGCGAGCAAGTGCAAGACAGAGATGAGCTCTCCTGGAAACAGAACGTCGTCTTTGTCAGCACTGCAGCTCCTCCGTTTAATTCCCCAAATCTGCTGTAATCGGAGTGGCTTCACCCATCAGCTCAGCAGAAACACAGAGAGAGAGAGAGAGAGAGGATGGAGGCTTCTCTCTTACTTTCCAGGGCTCTGCATTCGCCAGCCTTGCATCAAAGTGGCATGGAGCCTTCTGGGAAAGGGATTTTACTATAAGTCATGTCAGTCCCAGCTACATTATGTTTGTGGATATGAAAGACCGAACACTGAAATTATCATTTGCACAAATGATCACACAATTCCTTCAGGCCTACTATGTCCCTTTAATAGACCAATCTTTCAATTATGAAGTGGAGATCAGGCAGGGCTCTCTGGAAATCCCATCTTTTTTTTTTTTTAACTTGTACATATAATTTGCTTTCTCTCTGAGCAGCGTCCAGCTGCCAGGAGGTTTTATGGAGATTGGCAGCAATGAGCTACAGAAGCTCCTTCCAATACCCCACCTCCAGCATGTTGGGGACAATCTCTCAATGCTTGATACAGGATCTCTAGCAGGTGGAGGGAAGCACGCTGCAGAAGAAGGTTGCTATTCATAGGGCCTCAGGAAACCATGCAGGCTGGGAAGGGTGTTTTGGGGAGAAAGCTTTTCTATCTTGACCGGACACCAAACCTTGAGCCCTTTTCTCCATTCTTACTCACCTTCTACTCAGTCCCCAAACAGACAGCTGTTGTCCTCAGGCTGCAGCGCCAGCTGCTCACCTCATGTAAACATCATAGCGCCATTGAGTTCCTCCAGATGAGGATCAGGCCCAAAGTCTGAGTAAAACCTGAGGAAGGACCTCAGGATTCAGCCCCTCAACTGGCTCTTGCCATAGGATGAAATCTCTAAGTTTCACTAAGCTTTTACTTAATCGTTACTCTGAGAACACTTCCATGGGAAGACACCAGTTGGGAGTCTTAACTGAGTGAGATGCTAAGGCCCCAGGAGGCTTAAGGAAGGAGAGAATTGGGTGGGACGGGGCTGGCATACCAAGAAAGAAGGCGCAGAGGTGACACCGAAAAGAATCTCGTGGCTCTGATCCAGTTGGGACAACACACTGAAGAACTGGAAAGGGCGAGCTTACTAAGGGGAAATACTAGGTGGGAGTGGGGAGGAATCACACTGAAATAGTCTCCTCCTGCTATTTTAACCCAAAGGGAAGAGGATTACTAGGTAGGAACTTGGCCTCTGATCTTGCCAGTTGCCAAGCAACTCCTATGCGGTGCTTAGGGTGCCACAAGTCCTCCTGTTCTTAGTTTACACTGAAATCAGTGGGAGCTGAGAGCTCTTTGCCCTTCACAGGAGCAGTCCCCCAGCTCTCAGCTCCTGCTGTATCACCCCCATTTCTCCAGAGAGCCCCACCTAATGGTGAGGGAACTGTTCCACCTCCCTCGCCATCACTGTGCTACCAAAGACACATCAGTTTCCCTCCCGATTGTGCCGGACCAGGGATTCCAGCCTGACCATTTGAATGGGCCACGGGCCTGATCCAAAGCCCTATGGAAATCAGCTGAAATATTCTCCACAGGCATCAGTCCCACTTAAGCCCTATTTTGGGATTTAAGCAGTGTCATGGCCTTGCGCACTGGGGCGAATTCCACTTGGAACCCCAACCCTCTCGATAAGACACCATAAGCTCTGAGAAAACATCTGTAGAGCTTCCCACGGTGTTCTCAGACTCTCAGTGGTCTCCCAGTAGGGGACTGTCCCTATGAGCGGAAGGCCCCATCCCCACTGCATAGCTCTAGCGGTGAGAAGTTGCCAGTGTATTTTTTTTTAATTATTCCCCCTGTTGTATCCACTCTGCTTTCTTGCTTACATTGACACGGCCCTCCTTGCTGCCTGCACTCGGCTACTCGGCTGCCTATTTGTCATTTCAGCTGTTTGATGCGCTGCAGTAATCTCTGTGCACCCAGCCTGCCGCGTATCGATATTTACTAATGGAGCTTCTTGTATGCAGAGTCTGTTTGCAATAAAAAGATAATGAAGAAGAAAACTCCTTGACCCTCGCTGAGCAGTTAGCAGAATCGACCATGGTGCGGTCGCCATCTGCGCGCATTATGTGGAGAGGAAAGGGGCTGGGACAAGAAAGGTAGGGGGGGAAATGGAAAGAGGAAGGGGGTGGGGAGGAAGCGGGGAGATGTGGGGAAATAAAAGGGGAAGGAAATAGAGGGGGAAAGAGAGGAGGAGGAAAATAGGAGAGGAAGAGGCAGCCAGAAGGAAGAGAGAAAGAGACACCAGGGGAGAAGGAGAAAGACAGGTCCAGAGCAAGGGTGTGTGGGAACGAAATAGAGATGAGAGAGACTGGGAGGAGCTGGCAGGAAGGAAAGAGAGAGACATGAGTGGAGACAGAGAAAAAACCACGAATACAGCATAAGGAAGTAGGGCCATGTCCTCAGTCAGTGTAAATTGGCAGAGCTCCATCAAAATCCATGGAGCTAGGCTGATTTCCCACCTCTGAGCATCTGGCTGGAGATCTGCAGCTCACGGTGCAGTCAGGGGTCTGTAGCATCCCTCTGGTTTAGGGCAGAGTCCCCTTATTGCTCTCAAGCCACCACCATTAACAACTTTTCTGTAGGAGCGATTTGCCCATCACATCATCTCTCCACTGTGACACTAAGCAGGTGTGAGCAGAATGGAGCTGGGAAGCCCCGCCCTGGATCGTAAAGCCAATCAGTGCATTGTGACTGGCACATCAATGCAAACTGGGCCTTCTCAGCTCTCCCACAGCAACGAATAGCCCCATTCTGTTTGAGACGAGGGCAGGTTCTTTCACTAGCGGCGCAGCTCTGGGGAGCCAGCAGGGAAGCATCAGCCCTTTTCGGCTCCACTAAATCCAGCTTCTCTGGGATACATGACAAAGCTACAACCTTGGGGTTTCCACATTGAGGGACTCACTGCCTGAGAGGCCTGTTCTAGTCATGGGTGGGGGGCTTGTCATCTGTGAAGAGATTCAGTTCCATCATGTCGAGACCTGGGAGGACCAGGGAGATGGTACATTTATGCCCTAAGCTAGGTCCCCTTAAAGTCAATGGAGAGACTCCCATTGACTTCAATAGGATTTGGGTATGGCCCTTCGTGTATAAAGACAGCAGTGGAAGCTGCAAATGCCCACACATTTGAAAATGTACCTAGATAAGACATGATGGAGTTTTAAAAGATACTAGACAGAACTGGTGGGTGGGAGGAGATAGAGGACCTTCTTCTCCAGAGTGTTACTGTTTAAGGCAGGCCAGGATATATGTGGCCGGTGCTAAGATTGTGTACAGAGTTGCAGCCGTTTCAGTTGGCCTACCCTGATGTCAGGTGCCAGGATTACACACGAAGTTGCAGATTTATTTCTGCTGACTCACCATGGCAAACAGACCAGATTGGTCCTAGTAGTTCCAACCAAGGTGTATTAAAAAGCATGGAGCGTCTCTTTGAGGCAGGAGAAATGAAGGGTCTTGCAGAGAGAAAAAGCTAGGAATAACTGAACTTGAGAGGAAGCTTAGATTGGGACTCATGTTTTGTTATTCTCCAAAAATGATACTTAAAGCAATGTGTGGGGGTTGTGTTTAGAGTGGGGAGCGGACCCACAATATGACTGTGGTGAGCAGAGTCAGTGAATGCAACAGCGACAACTGAGAAACAATGACTAACAGCAGCTGCCTAGGTAGGAAAGAATGTTGTTCAGGTCTGGAAGGATCAAATCTTCCTCAGTTAACACCAAGCCCCAGCTTCTACCCCCTCGCCCCACCGCTTCTCCCAGAAATTCAGGGAGGGGGAAGGAAAGAGGAATGGAAAGAAAAAGAAAGCTAGAGATTGTAGTGGGGAGATTCCAGTGGTCAGTGAAATCCACAAGGCAGCCGTGTCCCTACAGTTCTCTCTCAGCAGGGTTCTGACAGAGATGCACACTGCATCTTTAAAAGCTTCCCTCATCGCCGCTGTGAGCTGAAAGAGCTTTCCGGAGAGCTGCAAGTTTCCTCTGTTCCTGGCTGGAATGAATTAAAATGTGAGCTGTTCAATGCAGCAAATGAAGTGAAACGAGGCTAAATTCGATGCATAAAATCTTTATTCTGTCTCGGAAGTAACGGCCTTTCCAAAGCACTCCTCAGGATGCCTGCCCCTCCCCTGGCAGCAAAAACGCTGCCTGCCCTGCCAACGCAATGCTGAGTCACCTCTCTGCAGTGCCAGGGCATTGAGGGTCCCTTGGGATCATACCCGGGAACAGTCAGCAGTCAAAGGCAACTGCCCGTACCATCTGAGGCCCTCCATCGTAACTTCTTGGCATTAATCAAATAAGAGCAATACTATTGTAACCTTTCTTCCCACTGGGTCCCCGAAATGGCTTGATACACAGTCTTGCAACCCTCCGAAATGAAGTAACTAACTATTATCCTTCCCATTTTACAGCTGAGGAAACTGAGGCACAAATTCATGCAATGACCTTCACCCAGGATATCACAGCCGGTCAGGGGCAGAGTTGAGAATTGAACCCATTAGTTCTGATGCCCAGCTCAGTGCAATAAGCACCAGAAACGTAAAACCCAGCTGGCCAAATGCAGAAATGATGTGTAAGGAGGTACAGTTGGACTAACATAAACTCCCTTAGGCTCTGTTGTACCCAACTAGACCAGTTAGTGCAGAATATGCATCCCCTTAGCATGCGGCCTTCAGTGTGTGTGTGTGTGTGAGGGCAGGGGTAGGGAGTGGGGCTCTCTCTATGATCCCATGAGTTTCAGCTTAAGTTTCCCACTGTTTGATTATTTCCTTTGGATAGGAGATGGGGCATGTGTCAACTCACTGGAAGGCAACTGCATTTTACATTCAGTGAACAGGGCTGTTAATTACCGTGATGTGAAATAAAATCCCATCTCACAGGCAATGGTTTGCGGCACCGCTGTATAAAAGTAGTCCCAAAGTTGGTGGAAAGCCTCTCTTTCTTGTAGTGTGTTTAGCAGCACTGGCAGGTATCTGATGCCATCTGAGGACTGCACTTTGTTGGCATGCAGTAATCCTTCTAGAGGATTTCACACAAGCAGGAGGAACAGGGCTGAGCTGAAGAGGATTAGCAGGAGTAATATACAGGCTAGGATTTTATTCAAAGATATTCCTAACACAGCCTGGGCCACATTGATCTTTGGGTTTCAAAGAGTCTCTAGCACAAATACAATTACCAAGGAACCAGTCAATACCAGGGGGACCGTAGTCCATAGACTCTTTCATGGTATCACTGTATCCTGGCCAAAAAAATTCAGCTGAACTGTTTGTGTTTTTGTTGAGAAAATGCAGTTTGGTTGAAATCAAAACACTTCGTGAGAATGCATCAGTTCTGGTTAATTATTTTCACTCTCTCATTTTCTTTTAATAATGTAAAAAAAATTCATTTAGACTTTCTTGTTTCAATTCATGTTATTTTGTCTTTTATATTACACTATTATTCTATACTATATTTTATATTATATTCTTGTATAATATAATGGTTTGACATTATCAAAATGAAGCGGTGAGATATTTATAGATAGAAATTTGTCCGAATTTCTGTTTCACAAGAAATTTTGACTTTTCATCCTAATTTGGACTGAAACAAAGTTTCTAAATGTGGGACCGTCGGATGGAATGGAAATTCCATTTCCCAGCCAGCTCTAGTACCCAACCTCCAATGCAGATTACCCTTTCTCCCATTCTCACGTATGCCCTCACTGCAGTCAGCTTTGATGAGGTAGCTCAGGTACCGACTAGTGTCAGCATGGCCTACGCATCCAAGTACGCATCCAGGCTCCCTGGTGAGATTGTATTAGGGCTGCTAGCCAATGCTGCCTTAGGTTCGCTATTAATAGTGCCCAAGCTAGATGGATTATAACGCATCTGCAATCATGCCTCTGGTTGCAGTGTAGGCAAACCCTCGGTCTCTCCTCTTCCCTCTCTTTCTCATGCTCAGGTCATTTGGATTTGTGCTCCTAAATCACTCAGGCACTTTTGAAAACCTCCCCTTGCATTCAGTGCCCAGCAAGAACTCCCAAACTTTGACGCAGAGGGAGAAAGAACCTTAATAACATCAGAAATGCCCCCCACCAACACCTTTTCTTCCTAAGAGCATTTGGATGAAATACGAAGAGTGGGGAGAGGATCTGTAAGGTGTTTTCCCCTCCTCCAACAACCATTTTCACCCGAAACATGACCCTGCTGCATTCAAGTCAATGAGAGAGTGGCCATTGGCTTCAATGGGAGGAGGACCATACCATCTTTCAATGGGAGGAGGACCATACCATCTAGCAGAGCAATAACGGGCAGAGAGCTGGAATAAAGAAAACCACCTCTGTGGGGGGCTGGATTCCTTGGGATTGGTGATGGGCCACAGAGCCCTGCACTGCCATGTCATATTGTATCAACTTAGATGGAATATGTGGGCTCAAAAAGTCAAAGGTGTTAACAGAACCCTGAAACTGTCCCACATCAAACAGTTTGTGAAAAGTTTCAGGGTTTGGTGTACAGAGGCCTTAGCCTGCTTAGAACTGTGGCAAAAACACCATTAAAGATCCTTTTAACCTTTTATTAAAGATACAGAAAAAGAAGGAAAACCAGTTACATCTTTTGAAATATAAAGTATTAAGTAAGTCTTTCATTTTAACACTATCCCCTATTCCCTCTCCCGTTAGCTGGAGAGAATCTTGAAAGGAAAATAAAATCCTTTGTTTGACAGCCTCTGAGATGGTATCAAAGATGATAATAGCTGTCCTTATTGGGGAAAAGAGAAGGAGTTAGTTGAAATGGGGTGGAGCTGTTGTTGCTGTTGGCGTTAAAGTCTGATCCCATTTCCTAAAAGACAAAATTAGACACACACAAAAAGGGAATGAAAAGAGCAAGAAAGGTAGAAAATGAAGCTTCTGTTTCTGGTGTTGACTCTCTCTTGCAACTTCTCTGCTGGAAAAATGGAGGCCTGCACGTGGTCTTATCGGTCACTCTGAGACCTGGCAAATGTGTGCCAGTATTGGGATGTTTAGGGCATTGCTTTCAGATGCCTATTTCTGGTCACAGGCCTACAGCAGTGGTGCAAAGTATACGGTCTTAGCTGGCTACCCAGGAGCGCCACCAGCTTTTCTGCCAGCGGAAGGTCCCACCCTGAAATGCCGCCCCCCACAAAGGCGGCGGAAAGTCCCACCACTGAAATACCACCGCGGTCGCTACCCCCAAATTGTAGTGCCCTAGGCAACCGCCTAGGTCACCTAATGGGTTGCGCCGGCCCTGTGGCTACCCCAGACTCTTATCAGACAGAAGGGAAGAGGAGAGCATGGGGAAGAGAAGAAATAAGGTGGGGAAGGAAAAGAACACACAGGGGAGGTGGGAGAGAAAGGGGCTGTGACAAAGTCTCATATCCCAGGTGGTGATTGGGACTTCGCCAGAGCTGGAGGAGGTGGCCATGTCATCTGGCTCCCTCTCTCCCTGGCCCAGCCTGGTGTCCCTGGTCAGGACATCTTTCAGAATTAAGATAAAGAAGCTCTGGGGTCCCAGGAGCTGGTGGGGGTGGCAGGCATGATGGTGAAGCTCAATCCTTCCTCTTCTCTTCTCTTTTACTCAACCAGCATCAAAGTACCCAGCTTTCCCCCCCAAGGTCTTGTTGAGGACCCCAAAAGGGACTGATGGGTGGAATAGCCCATCCCCTCATTATTTTGTCCACCAATTAGGCCTAATTTCTGACACACCAATTTTGGTTCATTGATTTCTGGTCCCACACTGTTCTTGTTTACCAAGCATGGTCTTAACACCGTCCTTGAGTTAGATCAAGAGGCCTTTTGGTTTGGACTAATTCAGTCTTTGTGTCTCTTTTTAGCACCTTTTCCAATCAACTTTTGTTGTTACCGTTTATTGTGACATTTTATGATCTTTCACTCACTCTTCCCGGTTGAACTCACAATTCGGGTAAATGTGTGGGCCCAAATACCACAACATAACATCACCAGTTTACATCCAGCACAACTTGGCAGCAGCCAAAGCCATAACCAGCTGTGGACTCCTTGGTGGCCTCTGAAATGAAATTATGTGTTGGAGTCCTCAGTCCTTTTACAACCAGATAATGGGGCTGGGGACTTAAAATCCCCTTCCAGTCACGCAGGAAGAGTCTGTTTTATATAGTAAGTCAGTGTTATTCAGTGGAAATCCCCTGTGAGCAGAAAACACCCTGCAGCAACAGAGGTATTTTAGGAGACAAGGGGGAAATTGATGGTGTAATTCCCATGGATAGGAGTTGCATCCAGTTAGGCCCCAGCTCGGACTCATTCCCAGAGACCTCCCATCCCTCCATCCACCACCCCTGCTGGCACTCCAATGACAGCACTGACTTACTAGCTTCACCCATTATATTAAGGTTACATGTATAAATAGTTTGTAAAGGACTAATAGTTGTTTTGATAAATGGTTAATTGATTGGTTGCAAGCAGCCTATTGACCCTTTGGGCTCTATAACAACCATGGTTTATAACAGTAATCTATAACCCCTTTCAGTGTTATGCTTATAACCATCTCTGACACCTGCCACTCATGTCTGTGACATGCTTATCAGATGTACGCATCACTAACACTTGATAAATATCCCTTCAGTAGAAACAGTGACTGAAAAGGGTTAAAGCAGGAGACACAAGCAACAAGGAGAGAGGGGAGATGAGAGGAAGGGGTCTTGAAAAGACAAAGACAGACTCTGGTACCAAAAGGGTCCAGAGAGCAGGAAGGGATTGGGATGGGTGAGGGACAGACCCTGCATAAGAAGCTGCTAGTATGACAAAAGACTCACTTTAGCCGGTTTGTTTTTCCCTTTCTATTCCCCCAACAGATTGGATGACAATCTCATTTCAGCTAAATTCTCCTGTGTCGTACATCTATATATATTTCCATCTCATTTTCTCTTACCTCGTTTATTTCCATTCCATTACACACTGCCTCTATCTCGCCAACTCCCTCCCCGGCCTCTTGGTTGCTGTGTTTTCTCTCTGGGCTCCAAACCATCCCCACAGTACACAGATACCCTTGCACACCTCATCTCCTCTCTCCGTCAGGGAGCTAATAGTTCTGGTCCTCGCTCCCCACCTGCCCTGATGACGTGATGTCGCTTTCTGACTCACGTTTGCCATAGGTTAGCAAGATCGGCTGCTTCCTTCTCTGGGCCGGGGGAGAGAAAGGAGCAGGTTCAAGGAAAAATAGAGAGGGAGAAGGGGGAAAGGGGAGAGCGTGCAAAGAGAAAGACAGAGAACCTCTGCCCTGGAGAGGGATGAGGCGAAGAATGAATCACATGCAACACATGCTATTCACATCACTTTAATGCACTACTGGAAGCTGTCAGACACTCAGGTGAGGAGAGTAATATAAGAACCTGTGTAAAATAGAACAGAATGGACAATATGGGAAAGCGAGACAGAGCAAAGAAATGTTGGGAGATATAATGAGAAGGGTTGAGAGAGAAAGATAAGGGGGGTGGGGTGCATCTCACCCATGCTTCATTCCATTACCGTGATTATCTGTGGCCTGAGATGCTGCTTAACCTAGGACCTGCTCAGAACTGTTCTGATCCCCTCGGGCATTCTGAAATGCTGAGTCTAGAATCAACAGACACATTGCGAATGCTAAGAAAATGCATGGAAAACGGTCATTCCGTTTGGTGGAGGATTTCACAATTTTATTGCATTACAATTCAGAGCAACCTCCCTCCCCCCAACCTCCCAATTTTGAAATGCTCCATGGAATGGAATGACCATTCTCAGCCCAGCTCTGCGAGGAGCCCTGGCTCTGTGCAGCCCATCTGACGGGCTGCCCCAGAGCTGGAGAGCCTTGGAAGCCCGAGTTGCAGAAGCCTGGGAGCTGGGACACCCAATATGTCCAGGCTTCTGCTGCTTATCAGCCTGCCAGGGGGGCTGCCAGGGACCTGGGAACCGTGGGAGCCCAGATTCTTAAAGAGGTAAGAGCCAGGGTGCTTCCAGGCTCCCTGTCAGGCATCTCCAAGGAGGCGGTTGAGCAAGCTGACAGGAAACCAAACAGCGCACATTCTCGAGTCCACAGGCCTTGCATGTCTGGGGAAGGACTTGGTATTTTGCAACCAGCTCTGGTGTGCAGGACGCCCAATTTTAGACACCTTGGGCCCAATTTTCAGAGGTGCCAAGTGCATACAGCTCCAGCTGAGGTCAGTTAGTGCATGGCATCTCTGACCATCAGGACCTTAAGGATAGGGTGACCAGATAGCAACTGTGAAAAAAACCGGACAGGGGATGGGGGGTAATAGGTGCCTATATAAGAAAAAGTCCCAAAAAACAGGACTGTCCCTTTAAAAACGGGACATCTGGTCACCCTACTTAAGGAGTCTCATGTTGGGATCCCTCCAAACTTGGAAGGCATCTGAAATCAGAGGCACATGTTGTTGAACATGTTGGACTTATTTGGCCCCAATCTGCTCTTTCTTACTCCAAATCAGGAGTAACTCCGCCGAGCCCAGGGAATGACACCAGTGTAAAGCTGGAGGGAGTGAGAGGAGACCCCAGGGAACGTACAGCCCTGGCTGGAGCAATCTACAGAGCCAGAATTTTCAGGCTAAAGCAGCACTTGCAATCAGGGCCAGATGTTCAAGAGTGTAATTCTCATTTAGGAATCTCAATAACAGCCAGACTTTCAAATGAGCTCAGCAGATTGCATGTGCACGTGTAGTGGGGAGTGAGAATTGGTCCCTGGAGGTGGAGGCTGATGGCTGGGAGTCCTATACCCAGGTAGGGTTTACAACAGAGAGAGCATTCCATAAGGGGTAGCCTGGAGTTTCCCATCAGCCTGTAAGTCGGTGGCATGTGCCGCTGTTTTCCATCACTGACTATTCTTAGGCCTATCCCCCACCTTAATCCAGGCCCTTCAGGTTTGGTTATGAGGCCAAATAGCTTTGCCTGAGTGCTACCCATTCTCAAAGACCTTGTGAGTGTCTCCTATCCTTCAGCAGCAATGATTGCGGTTGGGCAGCCACGCTTCATTTCCCGCAGAATTTCAGCTGCTTCGGTACTTATCAAGAGCATCTGTTAAACAATCTGGAGGGGAAGCGGTAATGGGGCCATTAGCGTGTACGTGGGGAGGGAGGTTCACCATGGTGCTGGGACGAGAGGCGATGAGCCTGTGCATTGTGCGTTTGGGGGGGGAGGCGTGACCTTGAGGCCTCTGTCTTGGATGTCTTGGATGCCACGTGTCTTGGAGCAGAAATGACCGGGCTAATGACATATTTGTCTGAATGTCTGTGCGCCGGTCAGCGGGGTTGGAGATCGATGTCGGGCATCACGGAGCATTGAAGAGAGAGAGAATCAACTTCAGAGCCACAGCTCTCGGAACTAGACGCCTACCTGAGAGCTGAGTATGGGAAGGAAACACAAGTAAAACAATGCAAGAGAAAACATTCCCCTAATCCCAAAGATCAGACAGGGATCTTCCCTCACAGTGAGACCCTCTCCCTCCCCTCCAGCTTATACCTCAATTCCCCACCCCCCAGTGCTCCACAGATGACACGGGACAGGGTGCTCATGCATTTGAAAGACCAATAGAAGTAACTACAGCCAGGCACAGCATGTGCAAGCTTGATGCAAGTGGCCCCAGATAAATAGAATCCCTCAGCTGCCCCCCTGCCATTCCGCCCCTGGGCCCCTACACAGCTCCGAGTGCATTGGAATACAAGCGATGCATTTCCCTGATTTCAGGGGAGATTTCCAGCACTTCCCAGTATGTCAGCAACCCTTTTCCCAACCCCGTCTGGAACCAGGACATGGGACGAGTTTGAATGCCAAGGCTTTGGTTCAGGTTGGAGTTGCCAAGGGTAGGCTGGCTTCTGGCACAACTCAAGGAGACACTGAGTGTGGTGGATCTTTTCCCCTTTGAACCACGGGCATCGAGAAACTCCAGTCATGGAGTGGGACTTCATTGCGCTAGGCGCTGTACAAACATAGAACAAAAAGATGGTCCAGGCCCCAAAGAGCTTAACAATCTGTCACTTATGCACAAACCTGGCAGCCAAGCTGGGAGGAAAGAGGAAGTCATCTGGGGTTGGTGTTTCGCTGTTGTGTTATCCTCTCTTAACATTTGCATCACACGCACAGACTCTCACACACATTCAAATGTCACACTCTCTCACACATACAGACACACAAGTTCCCTGACACAGAGTACTTGCAGTCTCGCTGTCTCTCTGTCTCTCTACACAAGGAGGGGAGGGGAGAACCTCAAAATCAGAGCTGGCTGGTGTTCATTGAACCTTGAAATATGTACAAATTTTTTAAAACCTGAAAGAAACAGGGAAGGAGGGAATTTTGAAAAAATATTCACAATAGTTCCCCTCTCCGCTTCCTGTTTTCCCCCAGGCACACCTGCTCAAAAGTTTAGAAGCTTTTGGCGTGAGCACTTTACATCTGGAAATTTCTTAGAGACATCCAAATCTCTTGGGTCAGAGGCTGCAGTGAGATTGGGGTCTAGTAACATAAAGCCACCCTCAATCCACCCTAACCAGCCACTTGAGGATTCACCCTGGGCAGGAGGATTCTAAGATGGTGGAGAGCTGCCAAAGCATCTCTTACAGTAACCTCCCTGTTTGCAGACAATGATGCAGAGGGTGTTGTCAGGAACAGGGTGTGTGATGGATACATCCATATGTCTTGGTGATCCCATGCCTCCAGAATGGCCCTCTGTGGGCTGAAGGCTGCTGGTGAAAAATAGAACAGCCCTGAGGCTGCTCTAATTTATGCCAAAGGCTGATCTGGTAGCTGGCCAGCTACAGAATCAGGTAAGAGAGAAGGTGGCTTTAAATCCACTTTTGTTCTGTCCCTCCCAAGCTGCATTATGCACAACTTGGGACCTGGGCCATAAAAGTCCAACAGTGGGACAGAAATCTCTTGACAAAGTCTGTTCTGGTGAGAACTCTGACCTTTCTTGATTCTAGTCTGGCCGGAAATGCCCCAAGAATAACCTGTGTCATGGTACAGCAGTCTCCATGAAGAGGTCATGTTTGGACATAGAAACTGCAGTAGCAAAGGCACAACAGTGTTCCACATTCTATTTAGAATGAGAGGGATTGTTGGGCATGTTTGGTACATGTTGACTTTTGAATGGCTTCTAACATACATCAGAGGTTTGCTTTCTGTCCCAAAGGAAACCTGGGTCTAACAATGGTCAAAGTTTGGACTGTGGCAAGTTCTTCTTTCATTTGGTTTAATCCTCCTCACCACACACACAGTCCCATTTCTTCAACAGCCTGTCAGCCATTGTATTCCTGCTTGTCAGGATCCTTTTTTAATTTTTTTTCTTATAATAAATATAAAAACATTTAATGAAGAAATAATGATTTTTTTTCATGTCACTGACTATTTTTCCTGTCATCTTTGATGTGCTTGTAATGTAGGCGGACAGATTATTTATGACCAGGGAAATTAAATATTATTTCCCTTTTTCTAATGCAATCTGTGTCTTCTCCCAGTCCCCAATTTCTTTCCATTAAAGTTATTGTCTTTGCTGTTCCACTCGACCGTTCTCTGCTGGTTTGTAACAGCGCTGCCAGAAGATGTAGAAAAGACATAATGGGGAAAAGAAATGACATAATTTGCAGGAGATGCTTTTCTCATCTCAGTTAAATGAAGACAGTTTGTCCCTGAGATTCAAACATGTCAAGAGGAAAAGAAATGTGGAAACTGGCAACTTCCCACACTAGGCAAGCCTTAAAAGTTTTGGGGATTCGGTTTGGTTCTGATAGCCGCTAAAGATAGGTTCAGACCAAACCTGCTCTCCAACCACTTTTAAATAGAGCTGTGTGAAGAATAGATTTGTTTGTTTGTTTGTTCACTGGCAACTCTGGGGTGGAAGGAATTTAGTTTGGGGTCAATCCAAAATGAATTTTTTGGCAAATTGAAAAGTTGAAAACAATTTAATTTGGCGACAAACTAAACATTTTTGTTTGACCTGAAACAAAGCATTTCAGTTAGATTTAGCGATTTTTTTCTTTTATTTTTATCAGAACAATTTGGTGAAATCATCAGAAATTCTCAAAATATTTTGGTGTCACCAAACCTGCAGTTTTTACCAATAAAAAAAAGAAAAAAAGTTTTGCTTGAAAAATTTTGCTCAGTTCTAATCTCAAAGACAAGAGGGATTTAGATTCAGATCTGAATTGTGCAGTTTATTGAACTCAATGGAGTGATGTTGATTTATAACGTATTTCCAACCAGCTACAAAATTGACCCACAGAATACAATGTAACAGTCTCTGGGTGTGATTCTTCTTTTGTCCTTCAGTTTGTGGAGTCATTTGCACCCGTGCAAAATGAGTGTGAAATATTACTATACTGATTTGATAATCACATTGCACGCACAGTTTTCTGGTGTAAGTGGCAACACCAGGTGCAAAGGAATGGAGAATGAAGCCCTCTGTAAGATTACCAGCACTTCCTGTTTCCACTAAGCCAGAAGGTCTGTGTATAAACACTTCTGCCTGTCCCTTTCTGAATGGAGCCAGGAAGTGCAGAGCAGTGTTCGGAGGAGGCATTCCCCCTCTTTTCACCTATTTCAGTTGCGGCATCAATCTCTTGTGGGCATCAGGGATGAGGAACATCAGGGTTAGAAACCCTGGAAATCTGAGGAATAAAAGAGCCCCCTTAGCTGTTTTATCTCAGAATATCCTTCCGCTTGTCAAGCACCTTTTTCACAGTTCTGCACAGCAGTAGCTCCCATTGTTGTTGCATTCAATTCTGTATATGAACCACATCTGTACAGAGACATTTTGTCTGCATTCTTTCAGTGCCTTTATTTAATTCATGGCACCTGGGTTCTTGTGTTTGAGGCAAACCCAAATGGCCTTGTATATCACCTTTCTTCTCTTTTCCCTTCAGAATTTTTGTACATCTCAGCAAGGCAGCCTGTTAATCTCTTCTTTTGCAAAGATTAGAAACCCAGTTTCCGCTGACCTTTCTGAACAATCAAGATCTCAGAGTTCCCTAGAAGGTCCCCATATCTTGTCTTCTGGCTTGCTGAAAATGATTAGAGAGGACAAAGAATGTACTCACAGCCTCTAAGGGCCAGGTTATCCTCGTGGAGCAAGGGAGAACAAAACTGGTCAGAGGGGGAAGCTTCAGCAAAGAAGAAAGAATCATCTCTTAGAAATACCTGTCTCTGCCTGGTGCTTTGTACTCTTCCAAATATATCTGGCCAAGATTTTCAAAAAATAGACTCCTAAGTCCATATTTATGTATCTAACTAAATGGTTTGATTTTCAAAAGGGCTGAGCACCCAGCAGTTCCCACTGAAGCCCAAGATCAGCATTTTTGAAAATTAGGTCACATATAGAAGCCTAACTTTAAACCTAATTTTTGTAAAATCATCTATCGATCTATCTCTCTATCTATGGTGGTTGGGAAAAGTGTACTGCTCTTCTGTGAAAATTTCCGATGAAACACTACACAAAAAGTTGTTTTTTCAGACAATATGAAAATTTTCTATAAAAACTGAAGTTTTCTTTTGCAAAAATTTCCATTTTGTCAAAAAGTCATTTATTGTTTTTTAAAAATGCATTGAAACTATTTTGACCATTTCTTTCTTTCTTCCTTCCTTCCTGTCTGTCAGCTGATGATCTCAAAGTGCTTTATAAATCTTAGCTCGGGGTAGATTATCCTTTCACCTCTAGACTAGAGTAAGGGTGACTCACAGTTGTGGTACCTCAAAAGCAGCCTGTGCCTCTTGGAGGTAGGATTTCTTTCCCACTTCCTCCTAGCCTCCAGGAGATGGTAACCTTTCAAGTAGGAGATTGCTAGCCCTGCCACAGTAGGCTCAGCTGTGCTGCCCATGCATTAAGGGGGTGAAGTCAAGGCTCTCTCCCTGCCCATGCAAAGTATTGAGCGTGCAGCCCCGGCTTGTCCCTGCCCTGCCTTCAGCACAGATGCAGGGATGCCACATGTCTTACTCCCCCTCATGACTGTACATAAGCCAGTCCATGATCTGGCCATCTGAAGTGAATGTAGTAGCCATTACAATAGCCCTTTAAAGCAAGTGTGCTTTATTATCCCCATTTATCAAATGGGGAAACTGAGTCATAGAGCGGTGACAGGACTTGCCCAAAGTCACACAGGCCAAGAGTGGGATTCGGAAGTCCTGACTACACAGTCCATGACTCTAGCCACCAGTCTGGGCTCCCTCATCAAGCTCCAATTGCTTGTTATGAGGCGACGAGCACGAGATGGAAAGAAGGAAGTAGAGAGAGGCCTGGATCCTCAAAGATATTTAGGCATCTAATTTCCATGGAAATCAGTGGAAGTTAGGAACCTATATACCTTTGACAATCTAGGGCAGAGAGTCCAAGCCCTTCATACAGAGATAGCTTGCCCTGTTGACTGTCCATTTAGGGCACTGAAGACTCTCTCCTCTGCTCTCAACCTTCTGTAAGGGAAGCCCATGCAGGGAGAGGTACCATACAGGGAAAGAAAAAGAAGGGATTTAAAACCAAACAAACCCAAGCTGGAGATGAAATATGAAGAATGGCCCCTGTGAACAATTCAGCCATTTATCACCATTTCATTGACATAGAGTATGAATTATAAATGCCACATTAGAATGGAGTAATAGCTCATCTCCCTCCCCCACATTCGGTGAGAGCCATGATGGAGGGTCAGCAGGGCTGCAGTTTGGGCCAGCCGTGGTAGTTGACAGATTGCTGATGATTTCCTTGAGAAATGCTTTGCCAACTCTTCATCGGCTAGACAGTCGAGTGGGTCAAAATGCTTTTCTGATGACGAATAGCTTTGGGAGCAGTTTTCTGGGGAATTTTTTTGGTTTTGGTTGAAATTTTCCCTTTTTTTAACTAAATGAAAAAAAAAAAGTTGGTTTGGGCTTTTGGGGGATCTTTTCGTTTCTGTCCATTTGTCCTTTCCCTCCTCTTTTCCTGCCAGTAAAAAAGGAAAGAAAGGGGGGAAAAAAGAAGAGAAGGTTGGGGGAATGAAAATTGAAAAATTAGTCAGTTTTTGTTTTGTCAAAAACACCAGAAACATTCCACAGACATTTAAAATGAAACAAACAAAACTTTTCGTCCAGTTGAAATTGTTCCTGGACAATCTACAGAAGTTTTTTGCCCACTCTACTGTCTGAGTTTTGCTGTTGCCATTCCAAAAGTTTGGAGTATGTCAATGCTGAGATACTGCAGCGACTGGCACTCTAGGGACCTGATCTAAAGCCCACTAAAGTTACTGGGCATCTTTCCATTGACTTCAAAGGGCTTTGGGTCAGACCCTATGCCCAAGATAGACAGACTTACAGACAGAGACAAGATACGTTTCTGATCAAGCTCTGGCTATAGTTTGGGTTCTATAAAGAAAAGCTTCCTCTGTCTAAATGGAGTTACAAAGATAAGAGGGAAGGAATCTGATCCAGGAAAACTGTCCAGTGTCAGAGCTGGAATTTGATCTCCGGGGCACCTGATGCCTATCCCTGAGCCCACTGCCCTAGACTGTGCTGCCTCTGAAAAATGTTGGCAAATGTTGTCTCAGCAGAAGAGTCTGCCCCCCACCCCCCCTTGCAGCCCTGGAATCTCTACAAGCTTGCTGGCCATGCCCACAGAAGGAGCAGACTAAGGAGGGCTTGGGATAGAACCATGAGGCATGGCTCCAAATGCAGATTCTCCCTTGGCACTGGGAGGCATCACGGGGCATTTCTGCATCAGCTTTTCCACCTGCCATCACTCAAACCACTTTCAAGTTTGTTTAAAAAAAAAGTGAGGGGGGGGAGATCAATATCTGATGCAAGAGGTTCAAGGAGCTGTGAAATCAATTTTATTTTATTTTCGAACAACCCTTGCAGCGAGTTTTCAGACCTTAGAAAAGAGCCTTCTCAAGGGAAAATGAGCTACTCCCTGGAGAAGCTCTCCCAGGGTTTGGATCAAAGGGAAGCTGGGTAGTTGGACCTTTCTCCCCATCAGGATGGCTTTTTGTTGACACATCTTTATCTGGGTGATGCTCTCACAACATGCTCCCCTGACATCTGCCTTCCTCCCCTCCCCCTCCGCCAAGTTCAAACTGCTCCACCTAACTGTCCACCCCCTGCACAGCTGTGCCCCCTCTCGGTCTGGACTCTCCCCACCCTGAACCTCCTGGGCAAGACACTCCACTAACTCTGCCTGCCATGAAAAACCTCAGGCTTCCTCTCCCACACACAATCCTGCTTTGTTTTCACCCTGTCACTATGTGTATCTTGGCCAGCCCTGCTCTTCTACACCAAGAAATCTTGCTCTCCTCCTTCAAATCCTTGCTAAGGATACATTTATTTTGAGCCTTCCCCCAGTAATCTCCTCTGCCCCCTGATCTCTCACCTCCCTTCTATTTAGTTCACTTTAGGACACAGGCATTAATACATAAACAAAAATGCCTTGACACATGGAAAACCAAACTGGTCAGTCACTTTGCTTTTGTGTGCTGCCCTTGCTGACTTCAGAGAAACTCCGTTTGTACCCAGCCGTCTGCACCACCTGTTCCGGAGGCAAGTTCAGGGCTTTAGTACATAATCTCCCTGGTGCAGAGGTCTGTCTCTTACATGGCAGCAAAATGGAATATGCCGGGAGCTGTCGCGTGGGCTCAATTTTCATTTAAAGCAGCATTTTGAAATGAATTGCCTTTATTTTGTTATTCATAGGAGGTTGGGGGGATGTCTTTTAATTGGCATGATATATGGAATCACAGTCCATCAGAAAATAGCGACAGCTATAAACAGCAAAAAACAAGCTTCCACCCACCTTGAGTTCCAGCTTTGTCTGCTTTACCGAGCCATGACCACACCCTGTGTGGAACTCAACACAGACATCTCGTGTCTCGCTGATATGCTGCAATAAACATAGCATTGCACCACCTCAATCCTGCACTGTCCAATGAGATGGGGCAGGGGCTGGGGATTAGACAGGCTCTCCAAAGCATGCTGCTAGGATGAAGATTTGAACTCAGAGCAGAGGGAGTGGGGAATCCGTGTGAGGGCAGAGGCTCTGGTCAGGAGGAGAACAGCTATCTCAGAGACATGGTGATTATAGTCCCAGCCTTTACATCAGAATTTGCTTTAGTGGGTTTACTAGTTTCCAGGGCTCTTCGCTGTGTATTGACACAAAATTACATCCCCGGTCACAGCTCCTCTCTTGCTTTGCATGGATCCGCCGAGAAAGGAGAGGAGAATTCTGTGCTGAGGGAGAAAGTCCATAATGAGAGACTGGAGAGGAACATTTCCTGTTTGAAAACTACATTGGGGCTGATTCTTGGTTATTCTGTCTCTCTGCTTGGGACAGGTGGGTGGGGAAGAAGGTGGGTTTAACCTACCTTTGTGGTCCCTCTATTCTGAGGCCTTGCAGGAGCCTGCCTGGTTCACAGTGGAAGAGGCTGCGCTACCTGCACTGTTTCTCATGGACATTCTGCTTCTCAGGACCCCTAAGGGCCCTGGGAAGCAGAGAATGGCCACACATGAACACCCTCAATCTCCCCCCACACTGGGGGCTGGGATCAGGGCACTTACACCAGCCGAGGGGACCCTATGCCCAGGTGAGAGCAGAATCAGGCCCATTCCCTTTCAAAGGTCATGGCACGGTGAATATTGTCCCTGTTTCCATTCCCCCAGTTGAATGAACAAGTCATTGGTGAAAGGAGGAGACTAGAGGCCTCACAAGTCATTGTGAGCCCTGGAGACTAGAGGCCTCTGTTCATTCACAGAGCAGGCAGCGTACAGGCGGGGGGGTACAAACATCTCCTTGCATCCCCAACATGTCTCAACTCCAATTAAGAGTGACCCCTTCTGGGAGTGAGGGGAGGAGTTCGCTGAGACCCATTCAACCCTGTACTTCTCTGAAATTGCCAACAAGGTCTTTTTTTTCCCCCCAATGTGGCGGGGTGGGGGTGGGGGGGACAGCAAAGAGAAGCAGGACTGCGAGCCTTTCACAAAGCCCACCTGCAAGGGGGAGTTCAGACCCTCTGCCAGGTTTGGTGGGTAAAGGGTTAAAAGGCTGTTTCAGAGCAAGGTGTCTGCCCTGGTAGAGGAGCTCAGACATTGGTGGGGAGAGAGAGAGGGGGAAGGTGGCCTGCGCTCAGCTGATGCTGGTTTCCCCATTAGGCAGTATATAAGCAGGGAGACAGCACAGGGTTTTGCTGACTGACATTTTGAGATTGAAGGGGAGTAAAGTTGCCCTGAAACAAGAGAGCATTAGTAGCTGCTGGCATTGTACACTCCTTTGCTTTTGAAAAGTTCTGGCTGTAGGAAAGTTTAGTTCTTTGACTCTGGAGCTGAGAAGCGGTTCATTTTGTACTGGGCTGCAGACAGGGGCTGATTAGCATTAACCAGGAGCAGCAGTGGATGGTCAGTTCTTCCTGGGGATGGCTAGCTGGCAAGCCATGCTGGAACACAGTGTAGGGATCTGTGATTGCATAGCATTGGGCCTCTCAGGCTCTATCAGAAACTAGGGGGCCTCTTGTAGGAACTCTTCTGCCCTTTGTAGTTATCTACCTAGCTCAGAAGCAGGCAGAGGCTGTCCTGGACTTATGATTAGCTTAGAAGCTGAAATCACTTTCTTCCCCTCTTGTGCCCTATTCCCAGGTCTGCCACCGTACTTCTGTGTGACTTTGGGTATCTCACTTCATGGCTCTGAGCTTTGCTTTACCCATCAGTAAAATGTAGAGAAAGCAATAGTAGTAACCCTCCCCCCCACTGGCTTAATTCAAATCTGTAAAGTGCTCTGAGATGGGAGGTGCCATGTGTGATATCACAGCCAGAGGCCCCCATGTAACTAAAGAGCGGGAAGCCAATCTTGGCTCCAGCAGTTCCCAACAGAGTACGATTCAATGGAATTAAACCTACACTGCACAGCTCGGGTATAAATTGAGCACTGATGATGCACTATGAATGTTAAATCTCCCTGATGTCCCCAAGGGGCATTGCTGTATTCTCTCCTCTTCCTTTGCCCTGCTATCTCTAACCCCCTGCCCACCCCACAGCAGTTGCCGCAAACCAGTATTGCGTTCGCTCCTACAAATGTGACTCTTAAAAAGGGTAGCATTACCTTCCCCTAGATAGCTAGGTCATCTCTCAGCAACATACAGTAAGCTGTACTCAGGCCAAAGTAAATGGGTTGAGCCTAGCGGGGGATTAATTACCTCAGGGCGCAGTTTCCCACACCGAAATTGCTCTCCATCTGACCAATTAAAGGCACATTTCTCAAATGAAATTGATTCCGAACCACGGGGTTCAGTTCAGTTGTTAAAAACTCAATGCACACAAGACATGGGGCTCAGCTTCAGCACATTTGTAGCAGCGAATGCTGAGGCGTAGGGGCCTGGCACGCTGCTTTTGCTCCTTTCATCAGAGGTTTTTAAGATGCGACACAAAAGAAGTTAGGTCCTAGTTGCCCTGTTTTGCAGATGGAGAAATTGAAGCACACTGACTTGCCGAGCATCACACTGGGAACAAGGGGTAGGATTGGAAATAGAGCCTAGGTCTCCTGATTAGCAGTCCCATTAGACCTTGCTGCCTCCCCTGGATGTCCCCCTAGCCTGACATGTGACCCCTTCCAGCGTCATTTGTCCTTGCTAAATCTACAGTGGGGCCAAACGCAAAGACATTCAAGCTGGGCACATCCCTGAGCCAGGGACCAACACCCATTTCCTTTGTCAGAGCGAAGGATGGTACATAAACTACAGCATCCCAGGAGCAGCTCTGAAAGCCACAGAGACACAATTCCCTTCTTTAAGACTAACAGAAGTATAGGGAGCATAAGCTTTCGTGGGTAAGAACCTCACTTCTTCAGATGCAAGAAGTGAGGTTCTTACCCACGAAAGCTTATGCTCCCAATACTTCTGTTAGTCTCAAAGGTGCCACAGGACCCTCTGTTGCTTTTTACAGATTCAGACTAACACGACTACCCCTCTGATACTTGAATTCCCTTCTTGTGTCCCTCTTGCTATGGGAGGAAGGGTTGTAATTTGCGTCAGGTCTATATTAATTATAGAAATTACAACACTCCCTGTGCTGGCTCAGCTATGCTGGCTGGTCCTTTAAGGAATCCAGGGGCAGAGGCCAAGCCAATGCCCATCCCCCCACATACACACTTAAGTGGGGCATATCAGGTGAACAAATCCCACTTACTCCTATATGCACCAAGGCTTAGGCAGTCCAGGCAAACCTCAAGTAGGGATCTTACTCCGCTGGGCAGGTGTGCATTCCAAGCCACAGTTCAGCCCTTGAGAGCCAAACCGATCCCATCAAGCAGCCAAGAGCAAGCATAGAGAATCCTGAAGAATTCCCTCTTAGATTACGGAGTAGCTGGTCAGATCTGGACAGTCAAAATGTTGATACTGTTCCTTTAAAATATGTTCAGCACTATATATTTTTAAAGAAATAATTCAAGTGGAACACTGAAAATTTGGTGGCACCATTTCTTTGTTTCTTGGGAAATCTGCTATTGCAACTTTGCAGTGGTGTCAAGCCTTGAATAGTTTTTCATTTGTGTCAGATTAACCAAGTTAAAATTCCCTCTCACGGACCCGGCATTTAGGGGGTATTATGCCAAAAGTCATTTAATAACTTTCACTTTAAAACATGAAATTCCACGGCACCCTGGAAAGTAAACAAAGTAATGCGATTTTACCAAGCGCGCTCACTTAAAGGAGAGCTGCAGCAGGAGCCGGGGACTAAGACTGGGCTTTCTGATGAAACAAAGCTGTGTATGAAAAAAACACATTATCTTCAACCTCAGGCAGTGATCTCATCCGCTTTCAGACGCTAAGCTGGGGCAGGCCGGGGTAGTCCAAGGAAGAGAGACTTCCCATGCACATAACAGATGCTGCAGGAAGATGTGTTCATTTGGGGGCCGCTATTTTATGTAGGGGTTTAAGCTGTGCTCATCAACATAGTATCTAAGCACCTTCCAGTTGTGCATCAAGCAACATGACTAACGTCTGTCATGCATGGTCTGTTCTTTCCCTCTCATCCTCTCCCCAGGGGTAGAATTGTGCATGCAGAGGAGGGATTTGTTTTGTCATTTTTTTTCCTTTTTATGTACATATTGCACCGTGTTTATATTAGACCAAAAGGTAGGGAGGTTTGTGATGGTCCTTAGCTCTTGTGGGATGTCACTCCTCAGAAAGCCCCCCAGAAAGCTCTGTCTCCTTTGAAGATGAGCTTATTGTAGAGACCTCCATTGTGCCAGAGGAGAGGCAAGACCAACCACGGTCTTCAGCCTGAGGCGTTAGGCTCTTTTAGCTATCCTGGACCTACATGATTGAGCACCTAGAAAACAAGGCCCAAGACTTTGCACTTGACTTGATATTCCAAGGGAAACCAGTGTAGACAGTGGAGGACAGGGTTGATGTGCAGGGCCAGATTAATCTTTTGTGGGCCCCAGCACCTGGACAATGGCCCCACCCTCGCTCCACCCCAAGGCCCTGCCCTCACTCGGCCTTTTCCCCCAGGGCCCCACCCATACTCTGCCCCAAGACCCCTCCCCAACCTGGTCTCTTCTCCCTGAGGTCTCACCCATCACTAGCACGGCAGAGAGGGGGTGGAGAGGAGCGAGTGGCAGGCGGGGCCTTGGAGGGCAGAGACCGAGCAGGGGCAGGGTCTCAGGGCAGCAGAGTGGGGGGTGGGGCCACGGGACGGGTGCCAGGGCCCATTCTGAATGTGGCGCCACTGGCACCATTGTAAACTCGGTTCTGTTGATGTGCTCGTGGTAGCCCGTGTTGTGGATGAGCTGCGCTTCCGAGTTAGGTGCTAGCAGAAGTTAGCTAAATGCTGAGTCGGTAGTGACACAATGCTCTTGCATGATGCTCTCAAGCTGCTAGCGGCGCTGTCTTTTGGATGTATTGAAAAACAAAGGCCCTGACCTCTTGTGATTTCTCAACACACACTGCCACATTTTCCGAGAAGAGGGTTGTTAACCTCAGTGTCTCTAGCCAAATTCCAATTTGGTTAATTGCATTGTGCAATTGCCCCTGCATTTTCAATTGGCTACATAAGGACCTCTTCACTGTCTGTCCTAAATTTTTTGTAGAAGGTGGGCTGTTATACATCTCCTGTGTTTCACCCTATGACAAATGCCACAGCATTCTACATTAATGGTTCTAGACACAGCAGCAACATTATCATAAAAATGCTCTGTTTTGCAAAGTTACTGTAGAGCGCTGTCTTTAAAAAAGAGTGGCTGCATTTCAGTGGTGGCTGAAATGATCCCTGAATACAATATGTGAGCCAGTCTCAGCATGTGAGGAGCACCAGGATCCTTTGGGACGAGAAGGTGCAGTATAACTGCATGACATTATTATTGCCATTGTCTGTCTTTAAATGTTTCATGACATACTCGGTAGAGGAACCATTCCTGATGAAGTGATATAAGGACTAAAGTAAAGTATCTTCCACATGGGACTCGGCAACCTGAATTATACAAGACTCGCATTTCTAACATGTCTTCTGGTTGCAGTCTGCTTCCCGTAAGCTTTGCTCAAAGAAATGACAGGGTTTGGGCCAGGCATCTGGCCTGACCATGTGAGAAACCAGATTTTTACACTCCTTCCTGGGCCAGTGTCAGATGCAGAGAATATTGAGGACTGGGGTGCAAAGGATGGTTGTGTCAGTTCTGGATGATGGAAGAACCATGTCTACAGATGCTGTAGGGCAACTTAACCAATGGTCTTTTGGCCAGAGGCTGGAAGCTTTGATGAGGAGCCTCTTATGTAGCTGGAGAGGGTTTAAAGAGAGAGGATGTTAAGATCCTGACCTGGTTAACCAAAAATAGATTTTAATCTTTGGGCTGTTCCCAGTTCTGTTGTGGAGGAGGATCTTCCATGGACAGCTCAGCAAACATGGAAAAAAGGAATCTCCTTTTCCTATAAAACTGTGAGATTGATTCCCTATTGCCTGAAGACACAAACTGAGGGCGGGGGTCTGTGCAGGTGCACATGCACCCGTGTTAATTTTGTTTTCTCATGAAGCTGAAAAATCAGCAGTGTTGGCTGTGATCAGACACGTAATCTGGCCCGAAGCATTACACAAGTTGCTTCCTTGCTGCTCTGCCAATGCATCCCTCCTGTCCCCCAGTGCTGACCATCAGCACACCCTGTTATTCCAGTCCTTGGCTCCCCAGGCCTGCCACATTCAGAGCTGATTGGTGGGTTACCCAAAAACTGGGGGATATCTGAGCACAGACACCCATCAGGATGAGGCTGATGGATGATGTTTTTAACGTAGCCTGGGTTAAGGAGGCATCGATAACTTAAAAATCTATCCACCATTTTATAAGCAACTGGTGTGGGAGATGCAAGGCACAGCAATATAATCACACTTGTTCAAACTAGAGAACAAATGTCCCACTGCATGCTGAACAAGTGGAAGCCAATGGCATTTCATTGCTGGAAGCCCTGCTAAGAGGGAATTATAGTAACGAAGCCACTTGGTCATAATGGTACATGTTGCTGCTTTGAAGTCCCTGTGTGATGAGCCACTCGTGCTGTAAATGGGAAAAAGACACGTCCACACTGTTATGTATTTTATACACAAGGAACAAACAGATACTTTCCCTCTCAACAATTGTTAGTTTACCGAGAACAAAACAACTAGAGAGAGCAACATGTTATATCTCCACTAATAGTCTGTACTGAACTAAATACAAAATGGCCATCCATCTTTGCAGCCAACAATTTTCCTAGGCAGTTAATGGTGCAGCATATAGAAAACAAGGACATATGAAGGTATATAAGCCACCCATAAGAAGTCTGACACATGGGACATTGCCTGGAAAGCTCAGGGCCAAGAAATGACAGTGACGTTCTCAACCTTGCTTTCTTCTAAATGGGGTTACAGAGATATGCTCAAAATAATAACCTGTCCCCACCAGAAACACTTCGGCTTTCACTAGATTGAGCCCAAGATAGTTCTGACTCATCCTGCTGCTAATATCATCCAAGTATTTCTTCAGGGCAGAGATTGAAATTACAAAGGCCATGAGACAGGATTTATACAGCTGTCTGCTACCAAGATATTGGCATTAAGACATTCACCCATTCCGGCTCCCTGCTCTAGGAATGTTCACGGCCTGATGTATTTCCCCTTTAGTGTTTGCTCTCCCTTCCATCCTCTCGGGTTCAGAAATGCTTTACAGATACAGAGCCAGTTATGTGAACTCTCCCTTGATGGGGGCTGAGAGAAGGCAGTGGTGTGGGAGAAATGTCCTTCCTTAAAGGGGAGGCTGGAGCCGAGATGTTGACTGTTTGCTAAACTCCCTCTTTGACTCCAGTATGGAGAAGGTGAGTAAAATGAGAGGAGACATAGCTGGGGAGATGAGATTGGACACAGGAAGGACAGGAGGGACGGACACTAGGAGGCCCGCAACATATAGTGCTACTAATGGGAGACGGGCTAAAAGACATACATTAGGGTGTCTATACACCAATGCCAGAAGCCTAGGTAATAAAATGGAGGAATTGGAGCTCCTGGTCCAAGAGCTGAAACCAGATATCGTAGGAATAACGGAAACGTGGTGGAATGACAGTCACAACTGGAACACAGGTATGGAGGGGTATGCGCTGTTTAGGAAAGACCGGAACAGAGGTAAAGGTGGGGGGGTGGCATTGTATGTCAATAGTGAAATAAACTGTAAAGAAATAATAGTTGATGGATTAGACAACACAGAGTCCATCTGGGCAATACTCACAATGGGTAATAGGACTTCTAGAGCCTCTCCGGGGATAGTGCTTGGAGTGTGCTATAGACCGCCGGGATCGACCCAGGATATGGATAAGGAATTATTTAATGTGCTTAGAGAAGTAATTACTAATAGAAACTGTGTAATTATGGGGGACTTTAACTTCCCGGAAATAGATTGGGGAACAAACGCTAGTAGCAATAATAGGGCTCAGATGTTCCTAGATGTGCTTGCTGATCAATTCCTCCATCAAGTGGTAGCTGAACCGACGAGGGGGGAGGCCATTTTAGATTTGATTCTGGTAAGTAGTGAGGACCTCGTTGAGGAAGTGGTAGTAGGGGACAATTTGGGCTCCAGTGATCATGAGCTAATTCGGTTTAAAATACAGGGAAGGAGTAACAGAATTAAGTCAAAGACTAGGGTTTATAATTTTAAAAAGGCCAATTTTAACAAATTAAGGGGACTGGTAAGGGAAGTGGATTGGGCAAACGTATTAATGGATTTAAAGGCAGAAGAAGCCTGGGATTACTTTAAGTTAAAGATGCATGAGCTGTCGGAGGCCTGTATTCCCAAAAAGGGAAAAAGATTACCAAGCAAGAGATTTAGACCGAGCTGGATGAGCGACCGACTCAAAGGGGCGATTAGGAAAAAACAGAAAGCGTACAAAGAGTGGAAGAGGGGAGGGATCAGTAAGGAAATGTACCAAAGTGAAGTCAGAGAATGTAGAGATAGAGTGAGAAAGGCCAAAGGCCGTGTAGAATTGGACCTAGCGAGGGGAATTAAAAGCAATAGTAAGAGGTTTTACAGCCACATAAACAGGAAGAAAGCAAAGAAAGAAGAAGTGGGACCGCTGAAGAATATTGCCGGAGAGGAGATTAAAGACAATCTAGGCATGGCGCAATATCTCAATGAATATTTTGCGTCGGTGTTTAATGAGGCCAATGAAGGGATTAGGGATACTAGCACCATTACAGAGGGGCGTTCGGGATGGGGGATTACCGTATCCGAGGTAGAAACAAAACTTGAACGCCTTAATGGGGCTAAGTCGGGAGGACCGGACGATCTTCATCCGAGAATATTGAAGGAATTGGCGCGGGAAATAGCAGGCCCGTTAGCGATGATATTTAATGAATCTGTAAACTCGGGGGTGGTCCCGTTAGACTGGAGAATAGCTAATGTGGTTCCTATTTTCAAAAAAGGGAAAAAAAGTGATCCGGGTAACTACAGGCCTGTTAGTTTAACATCTGTAGTGTGCAAGGTGTTAGAGAAAATTTTGAAGGAGAAACTAGTTGAGGACCTGGAGGGTAGTGGCAATTGCGATAATTTACAACATGGTTTTACGAAGGGCAGATCGTGCCAAACGAATCTGATCTCCTTCTTTGAGAAAGTAACGGATTTATTAGATAAGGGAAATGCGGTGGACCTAATATACCTGGATTTCAGTAAAGCGTTTGATACTGTACCCCATGAGGAATTATTGGTTAAACTGAAAAACATGGGGATCGATTTGAAAATCCAGAGATGGATAAGGAATTGGTTAATGGGGAGAATGCAGCGGGTCGTATTGAAGGGTGAACTGTCAGGTTGGAGGGAGGTTACCAGTGGAGTTCCCCAAGGTTCGGTTTTGGGACCCATTTTATTTAATCTATTTATAACTGACCTCGGAACCGATTGCAGGAGTAGGCTGGTAAAGTTTGCGGATGATACGAAGGTGGGAGGCGTTGTAAATTCGGAAGAGGATAGGGATATCCTGCAGGGAGACTTGAATGAGCTTGTGAATTGGAGTGTCAGAAATAGGATGAAATTTAATAGTGAAAAGTGTAAGGTGATGCATTTGGGGATGACCAATAACAATTTTAGTTACAAGATGGGGACGCATTGGTTAGAAGTAACGGAAGAGGAGAAGGACCTAGGGGTCCTTGTAGACCGCAGGATGACTATGAGTCGACAGTGTGACGTGGCGGTGAAAAAAGCCAATGCTGTCTTGGGATGCATTAGGCGAGGTATATCTAGTAGGGATAAGGAGGTCCTGCTTCCGTTGTACAAGGCGCTGGTGAGACCTCATTTGGAGTACTGTGTGCAGTTCTGGTCTCCCATGTTTAAAAAAGATGAACTCAAACTGGAACGGGTGCAGAGAAGGGCCACTAGGATGATCAGAGGAATGGAAAACCTGTCGTATGAAAGGAGACTAGAGGAGCTTGGGTTGTTTAGTCTGACAAAGCGAAGGCTGAGGGGGGATATGATTGCTATCTTTAAATATATTAGAGGGATTAATACAAGGGAGGGAGATGAATTATTCCAGCTTAGTACTAACGTGGATACGAGAACGAATGGATATAAACTGGCCGTGGGGAAGTTCAGGCTTGAAATTAGACGAAGGTTTCTGACCGTTAGAGGGGTGAAATATTGGAACGGCCTTCCGAGGGAAACGGTGGGGGCGAGGGACTTGTCTGGCTTTAAGATTAAGTTAGATAAGTTTATGGAGGGAATGGTTTAATGGTAAAACATAGTTGTCAAGGAAAACCAAGCAATGGTAGGTAAATAGCATAATGGCTAAAAGGGGTCAGGATGGAGACTCTTGCCTATATGCTCGGGGTCTTACTGATCGCCATATTTGGGGTCGGGAAGGAATTTTCCTCCAGGGCAGATTGGCTGAGCCTCTGGAGGTTTTTCGCCTTCCTCCGCAGCATGGGGCAGGGATCTCTAGCAGGAGGGTCTCTGCCGATTGAGGTCACTAATAACAGGATTGGGGACTTCAGCAGCAGAGTCCAGGGAAGGGGCGGGGACGGTTTTATGGCCTGCAGCGTGCAGGGGGTCAGACCAGATGATCATAATGGTCCCTTCTGACCTTAAAGTCTATGAATCTATGAATCTATGGTGTGTGGAACACGACCTTGTCCAAAGGAGGAAAGCTACAAGCAAAATCTTGAGTTGCATGCAAATAGACAATGGCCTTGCTGCATCCTAGCTGGGCTGCTAAATCTGCTCATAGCGAAATAGGTCCAGCATCTTCTTTTTTTTTTTTTAATTGCTCCTACTACCGTGCTTTATACTTATCCTCTTGGGAGGGCAAGGAACTCTTGGAGTTTGGAGGAGGAGGATATACATGGAGATACTGGGTTTGGTTTATTTGACTTTCAGCCCACTTACCTTTTCCAGGGACTTGATCGATCCCTTTTCCCCCCCACCCCTTTATCTTGATCATCAGGGAAATGGAGTGTGTGTGTGTGTGTGCTTGTGGAAGGGAAGTGGTTTCTGTGTTGTGTGAGAAGAGAGGTCCTGATCTACATAAGAACATAAGAACAAAAGAATGGCCATACTGGGTCAGACCAAAGGTCCATCCAGCCCAGTATCCTGTCTACCAACAGTGACCAATGCCAGGTGTCCAAGAGGGAGTGAACCTAACAGGTAATGATCAAGTGATCTCTCTCCTGCCATTCATCTCCACCCTCTGACAAACAGAGGCTAGGGACACCATTCCTTACCCATCCTGGCTAATAACCATTAATGGACTTAACCTCCTTGAATTTATCTAGTTCTCTTTTAAACCCTGTGATAGTCCTAGTCTTCACAACCTCCTCAGGCAAGGAGTTCCACAGGTTGACTGTGTGCTGTTGCCCATTAATTTCATTTGGTGGCCCCTAGTTCTTATATTATGGGAACACGTAAATAACTTTTCTGTATTCACTTTCTCCACAGCACTCATGATTTTATATACCTCTATCATATCCCCACTTAGTCTCCTCTTTTCCAAGCTGAAAAGTCCTAGCCTCTTTAATCTCTCCTCATATGGGACCCATTCCAAACCCCTAATCATTTTAGTTGCCCTTCTCTGAACCTTTTCCAATGCCAGTATATCTTTTTTGAGATGAGGGGACCACATCTGTACGCAGTATTCAAGATGTGGGCGTACCATGGATTTATATAAGGGCAATAAGATCTTCTCTGTCTTATTCTCTATCCCCTTTTTAATGATTCCTAACATCCTGTTTGCTTTTTTGACTGCCACTGCACACTGCGTGGATGTCTTCAGAGAACTATCCACGATGACTCCAAGATCTCTTTCCTGATTAGTTGTAGCTAAATTAGCCCCCATCATATTGTATGTATAGTTGGGGTTATTTCTTCCAAAGTGCATTACTTTACATTTATCCACATTAAATTTCATTTGCCATTTTGTTGCCCAATCACTTCGGTTTGTGAGATCTTTTTGAAGTTCTTCACAGTCTGCTCTGGTCTTAACTATCTTGAGCAGTTTAGTATTGTCTGCAAACTTTGCCACCTCACTGTTTACCCCCTTTTCCAGATCATTTATGAATAAGTTGAATAGGATTGGTCCTGGACTGACCCTTGGGGAACACCACTAGTTACCTCTCTTCATTCTGAAAATTTACCATTTATTCCTACCCTTTGTTCCCTGTCTTTTAACCAGTTCTCAATCCATGAAAGGATCTTCCCTCTTATCCCATGACAACTTAATTTACATAAGAGTCTTTGGTGACGGACCTTGTCAAAGGCTTTCTGGAAATCTAAGTACACTATGTCCACTGGGTCCCCCTTGTCCACATGTTTGTTGACCCCTTTGAAGAACTGTAATAGATTAGTAAGACATGATTTCCCTTTACAGAAACCATGTTGACTTTTGCCCAACAATTTATGTTCTTCTATGTGTCTGACAATTTTATTCTTTACTATTGTTTCAACTAATTTGCCCAGTACTGACATTAGACTTACCGGTCTGTAATTGCTGGGATCACCTCTACAGCCCTTTTTAAATATTGGCGTTACATTAGCTATCTTCCAGTCATTGGGTACAGAAGCTGATTTAAAGGACAAGTTACAAACCATAGTTAATAGTTCTGCAATTTCACATTTGAGTTCTTTCAGAACTCTTGGGTGAATGCCATCTGGTCCCGGTGACTTGTTACTGTTAAGTTTATCAATTAATTGCAAAATCTCCTCTAGTGACACTTCAATCTGTGACAATTCCTCAGATTTGTCACCTACAAAGGACGGCTCAGGTTTGAAAATCTCCCTAACATCCTCAGCTGTGAAGACTGAAGCAAAGAATTCATTTAGTTTCTCTGCAATGACTTTATCGTCTTTAAGTGCTCCTTTTGTATCTCGATTGTCCAGGGGCCTCACTCGTTGTTTAGCAGGCTTCCTGCTTCTGATGTACTTAAAAACATTTTATTATTACCTTTTGAGTTTTTGGTTAGCTGTTCTTCAAACTCCTTTTTGGCTTTTTTTATTACATTTTTACTTTTAATTTGGCAGTGTTTATACTCTTTTCTATTTACCTCACTAGGATTTGACTTCCACTTTTTAAAAGATGTCTTTTTATCTCTCACTGCTTCTTTTACATGGTTGTTAACCCACGGTGGCTCTTTTTTAGTTCTTTTACTGTGTTTTTTAATTTGAGGTATACATTTAAGTTGGGCCTCTATTATGGTGTCTTTGAAAAGTGTCCATGCAGCTTGCAGGGATTTCACTCTAGTCACTGTACCTTTTAGTTTCTGTTTAACTAACCCCCTCATTTTTGCATAGTTCCCCTTTCTGAAATTAAATGCCACAGTGTTGGGCTGCTGAGGTGTTCTTCCCACCACAGGAATGTTAAATGTTATTATATTATGGTCACTATTTCCAAGCAGTCCTCTTGGACGAGATCCTGCGCTCCACTCAGGACTAAATCGAGAATTGCCTCTCCCCTTGTGGGTTCCTGTACCAGCTGCTCCAAGAAGCAGTCATTTAAAGTATCGAGAAATTTTGTCTCTGCATTTTGTCCTGAGGTGACATGTACCCAGTCAATATGGGGATAATTGAAATCCCCCACTATTATTGAGTTCTTAATTTTGATAGCCTCTCTAATCTCCCTTAGCATTTCATCGTCACTATCACTGTCCTGGTCAGGTGGTCTATCATAGAACATAGAATATCAAGGTTGGAAGGGACCTCAGGAGGTCATCTAGTCCAACTCCCTGCTCAAAGCAGGACCAATCTCCAACTAAATCATCCCAGCCAGGGCTTTGTCAAGCCTGACCTTAAAAACTAAGGAAGGGGATTCCACCACCTCCCTAGGTAACCCATTCCAGTGCTTCACCACCCTCCTAGTGAAAAAGTTTTTCCTAATATCCAACCTAAACTTCCCCCACTGCAACTTGAGACCATTACTCCTTGTTCTGTCATCTGCTACCACTGAGAACAGTCTAGATCCATCCTCTTTGGAACCCCCTTTCAGGTAGTTGAAAGCAGCTATCAAATCCCCCCTCATTCTTCTCTTCTGCAGACTACATAATCCCAGTTCCCTCAGCCTCTCCTCATAAGTCATGTGCTCCAGACCCCTAATCATTTTGTTGCCCTCCGCTGGACTCTTTTCAATTTTGCCACATCCTTCTTATAGTGTGGGGTCCAGAACTGGACACAGTACTCCAGATGAGGCCTCACCAATGTTGACTAGAGGGGAACGATCACGTCCCTCGATGTCGAATAGAGGGGAATAATCACGTCTGTAATAGATCCCTACTGTTATATTCTTATTAGAGTATGGAGTTACTATCCATAGAGATTCTATGGCACATGTGGATTCATTTCAGATTTTTACTTCATTTGATTCTACATTTTCTTTCACATAAAGTGCCACACACACACCCCACAACCTGTTCTCTGATACAATGGATGGTGGTGGTTTTGGGGAGGGGGAAGGGGGAATGGGCAAGTAATAAATGAGTTTATTGTGTTGCTGGCTGCTGAATGCCCCTAGGGGATTCCCAGCGAGTGTGCAGCTTTTTTATTGGAGTTTTGCGCTAGAGTTATAAACCCTTTAAATGAGTCAAGATCATTAGAGAAGCTCGGCTGATCACTGATTTAAAAATATAACAATTAAAACAAAAGGCTGGAAATGGGAAGCAGAGGGAGAGGGAGCTGGGGGTGAGCGATTTCAATACTTAATAACAAATACTAATAATGGCTCTGAGTCGGGGACTAATTAAAAGTTTCTAAAGAAAGAGAGAGAGAGTGGAATTAATCTGGAGTATTTTGTCTGGCAGCTTCCATCAGTGACTGAATAAACCAGTCAGTCTGGAAACCTTGAGAGCAAAACCAAATGTCAGGAGGAGATCAAAGCTCTAGTGACAAGTAGAGCTCAGAAAGTTTGTAGTGGGGCTGGGAAAATGTATTCTGTACCTACTCCAACATCATGCATTTGAATGCCCTGCCGGAATGCAAATCATATTGGGTTCCCAGGGAGATCAGAGAAGGAAAATGGGGGAAAAGAGTAGCAAGGGAGAAATTCCACTCTGAAAATTGGAAAGGAAGGATGTTTTTGAGGATGAGGCACTAGGCTGGGACTCCAGGTTCAATTCCTGGCTCAGTCACAGGCTCCCTGGGTGACCTGGGGCAAGTCACTCCACCTCTGTGACCCAGATCATGACCTGTGCTCATACAGGGAGATTTGGGATCTGCAAAACTGAGCTATAAAACTCATGGTGACAGAGTCGTTGGTGCAGTTGGAGCTATCATGAGAACAGCAGTGGTCCCGGCATTCCGTCACTGCTGCTTCCAGTCCTGAGCGGGAAGGAGAGAGGCTGGGATAGAAATAAAATTATATTGGGGACTGGTGGATTTTAACCAAACTTCTCATCTCTCAAAAAAGAAAACAAGCGTGTGGGGGCGTGGGAGTTTGGGGGATTGTTTCTGCCACCCCAGCCAAGGCAATGGGTTGCCTCGGGTGAATGTGGTTATTGAGGCTACTGGTATCGACAGTGGTTTCCCCAGCACAAGGCTGGCCATTGCATCACACTGATTGTTGACTGGCTGTCCTGCAAGTAGGTCAGGCTGAAGGAAGCCGTAGGGAAAGGGATGGAAATCACGTGACTGATGTGGGACATCTGACCGCGTGTCCCTGCACGTGGTAGTCATACCCCTCTGCTTGCACCGGTGTTACCCTGTTGTTCCCTCCCTTCCCCAGCCTTGCCCTCTGTGTCAGATTCAGAGCTGCCCAGGCCACCCCTTACTGGTGACAATGAATCCCACCTGTTGCACTGTCTTGGACTCCTGACAACGGTGGGCTGAAACACTCTCCATCAGGACTGCAGGCAGCTTTGCTTCGCTCTCAGTGTGACAGCTGCAGCAGGAAGGCCAAAGATCAGGAGGTCTTTGAGGGGTGAAGATCTCTGCTCTCTGGCCAGCAGAACATATCCCGGCCCCACACATCCCAGCAGAGCAGTAAAGTGAAGACAAACAGCTATGGGCTTGAGCTCTTGTTATCTAGGGACAGGGGTGGCTCCAGGCACCAGCGCAGCAAGCCGCGGGGGGCGGCCTGCTGGTCACCGTGAGGGCGGCAGTCAGGCTGCCTTCGGCGGCGTGCCTGCGGGAGGTCCGCCAGTCCCGTGGTTTCGGCCGCAATTCGGCAGCGGGGACGCCGAAGCCGCAGGACCGGCGGTCCTTCCGCAGAAACGCCACCGAATCCGTGATACCAGCGGAACGCCCGCAGGTGCGCCACCGAAGACCGCCTGACTGCCGTGCTTGGGGCAGCAAAAAACAAAGCCGCCCCTGCCTAGAGAACACTCATTGCATGAGCCCCATTCTTTCTGCGTGTGCTCTAGGCCAGAACCAGGTCTAGGCCAGATTTGAGCACCAAGGCAGTGTGTATTTTTGCTATAGGAAAGCCAGAAACCGTCCTCTTCCCTTTGTCGGGGCTTTATGAATCTGGGAGGGGAGTAGCATCAAATTAGATCCCCTCATTGCTTGGAGCTGTCCAGGGTAATGGCCCCAACTGGCAAGGCCTCCTCTCCAGCCTTCCCTTCCAGCATAGCCCTATTCCTTAAAGGCAGGAGTATCCAGGAGGACAACCATCTCAGCGCTGTGGACTGTAGACATGTTCCAGGAGGGGGTTCAAAAGCAGCAGGAGGCCTTCACCGAACAGCCCGTCAGCCACTCTAGAGCACGGAGGGGCCCTTTCAGAAGTGAACACACGTGGCCTGTGATGCTGCCCCCATCTGAACTGCAGACCTAGAGCTGACACAGCTGTACTGCTCCTGGATAAACCTGGCTTTGTGGGAATGACAGATTTAAACACAGCACCCTTCCCACCCCCACCCCCATCCCTACTTCTCTTCTCTTGGCTCATCTGGGAAGGCAACACTAAGTTTTAATTATCATTGCTCTTTGCTGCCCTTTATCTTAATTAACTTTGACTTGCTGACTCTTACCGGGGAGATTATGTCCTGGAAATGCCTCCCTGACCCGCATGGTGAATTGCACCGCGGGCGATATGTGACCCATCGTCACTTCAGTAGGAGGTATCAGGTGACGCAGTCTGTCCCCGGGGGGGCTGATGAGAAGGGAGTGCAGATTGGAGCAGAATGGTGGGGATGTCTCTGATCCCCAGGGCTCTTGAAAGCCAAAAGCAAGGAGCAAACATTCAAATGCTGGATGCCTTTTGGACAAAGCACGAGACTTCAGTGAGTCAACACTGATTTACACGAGCTAGGGATCTGGCCTCTCTTTCTTCCCCCTCCCTCATTTCCCTGCCCTCCCCTCTCTAGCAAAGAATCAGGAAAATTCCTACTTCCAGTTACAGGGCAAACGCTGAGAGCGTGTTCCTCCAGCATCCCCTGAGTCCCTGAATGCCTCCATGAGTGGCACTGCACACCCACTCGGCGAGGGCCCATTCTTCTCTGTGTCTCACGTGGTTTTGTACATGGCCCTGCCTGCCTTATTCTGCCCTGTGTCTCAGGGCTGAGCCTCAGACAGCGCTGCAAGAGGCATTGGCTGCTTGGGACGGATGGGTGCATTACCCTGTCTTTTCATCTCCGATGCTATTCTGTAAATGGCAGCTCTGCCAAAGCCCTGTACTTTTCATTATTCCAGACCTAGGTAATGGAGATGGCTTTCTGAAGGGCCGCCGTGCTGTATTGCTTGAGAACTCTATCTCGGCAGATGATGAAGTTCTGTAATGGGTAGCTGCTAGCTTTGCTATTCTATCCCAGGGCTGTGTCTGACTGTAAATACTTCTCTTTCAGAGCTCTCTCTCCAGCGTGACAGATTTGCTATGAGCAGCCTAGCAGCAAAGGACTTTTTCCCCCCTCTGACAAATGTATAAAATGTATTAGCTTTTCATGCTCTAATTTATGATGTAATAAACTCCTCCATGCTCCGGCCTCTTTAGGAGATCGGAAGTGAAGTGCTCCGCTTGTCTGCTTCAATTAAACCCTACGAAACTGTTATCGCTGGCTTCTGGGGGGGGAGAGAGAGTGGTGGGGGAGAGGCGTGGGCTTTGGAAAAAGAGAGGGTGAAGGGGGCGTAGTGAAAGATCAGGGGGCAGAGGTGGGAAGTTTGGAAAGTCTCTGTTGTTTGCTGCCTGAGCTCTTCAAACACCGTTTGTATCCCTCTGGGATTTATGCTGTTGCGCTTTATTGCTGTTGATGCTTCATCCGTCATTCAGGGAGGTTCTCCAGGTGACTGAGCCATGCCCTGTGCCGAGCCTTTAAAAAGGGGAAAGAAGGAGGGCGTGGATTCAAATGATCTCGTTCAGAATGATACAAAGGAGAGAGAGAGAGAGAAAGCAGGGTCCAGGAGGGAGCTGGGATTAGATTTTACATTCGGCGAGGGATTTATTTAATATTTAAAGAACCACATTTTAAAATCCAGAGGCCTGAGGTCCATGCTTAGTCTTGTATTGGCATTTGTGTGCCCAGTCAGCATGATTGCACACCTTAATCAGGTATTTGCGTGTGCATCATTATAATGGGGAAACCAAAATTACCAGTTGTATATGCAAACACTTGCTTTGCACTGTGTTTGCAATATAGGGCCTGCACCGTATCTCCTGTTCTTCCTAATGCTTTCCCCTTACTGTTTGCCACGATGGCTTGCACCATCATCCTTAAGTGTAGATTATAAATTCTTTGGGGACAGGTTCCTTGTCTTTCTCAATCTAGCTGCAAAGTGCTATTTTTTGGGCACTATAAAAAATAAAATGATTTTCACATTTTAGGCAAATGCACATGCAGTTTTATGAGTGAACGAGTTTTGTGCAGGCACATTTTCCAAACAAACGCATTTTGTGTCTATTGTATGTGTTGCGACACAATCCATTGCACATGCATTTTGTACATGTATTGTTGCACACCCAAGTGGGCCCCTACTTTATACCAATTTGATCCAATATGTCTATTTCCCAACAGTGTAGCTGATTTTTTTAAAAGTGTAAAATAACCTGGACCCCGCCAGGATATGAACAGCCAACAAAAGAAGACCCTGAAAAGAAACGCAGAGGAGTATGTGGTGACCAAAGAGAAGCAAAAATGGTCTCAGACCTGTCAGTCTTAGTAGAAAGGCCTTTCACTGCTTTCTGGAGACAGCTGCAGAAGGACTCCAATGTACATACTCCGGAAGGGGCTTTCCAAAGATGAAGTCTCTAATCTAGGAAGCCCCTGGTCTCAGCTTGGTTCAGATGAGAAAAGAGAGACCACCCAGAACATCTCAGTTTGCTTGACAAGACAGAGAGATGGTTGTTGATGTACCTTAATCAAGACTTTGAAGGGAATCTGCAGGTTCACTAGCAACCAGAATAGATCCTGAAGAGGGGTGGTGGGGTATAATTTTTGTCCCTTGAATAGTCCTAAACGACTCTACAAGTATTGCAGCTTCTGGATCAATTTCAAGGGATGTCCAGTTAGGAATGGGTGACCCGATTTGGAATAATCAGAAACCACAAGCCTTCTGCCACCTTTAGACTTGAACCTGAATCCCAAACCTTTCTGAAAGGTCTGAGATGTCTGGTTAACCTTTATATTTCATAGGCACCTCTGCCCTTTTGAGTTCTGAGCAGTCTGCGGATGTGGAGTGGACACTATTCTTGAAGTGTTTCTACCATTAGAAGAAATGCCAGTATCTCGGGCCTCTTATCATGAGAGGTGCATCCAAACTGAACATTCAAACCTTTTCAGCTCCATTCCCTACCGTGTCAAAGGTTATCCTCGGGAAGGTCATAAGCTGAATGCAATTGTTACTCTTCTAGGATCAAATCCAAAGACCAATGGAATCAATGGGAGGTTTTCCATTTCCCGTGCTATGGATCCACCCCCTAGTGAATCAACTGCTGTTATCACTGGGAGATGTATCTGGATATCCTGACACACATTTTCCCAGAGCTGAGACATTTGTGCACCCTCACAATAAAGCATGGGGCAAATCTGAGTATTCTGTTATTCTACTCACCTGATTTGTTCCCCTAACTGAATAGTTAGAGGTGCAAGTATTCCGAATGTCACCTGTGATTCGGCTGTGCATGCAATTCATGCCTGCAGTTCGATTGTCGATCAACAGATGTGGGCACCGTTTTTTTTTACAAGCTCAAACAGAGCCTTTTAAACAGCTGCCCTTTAAAATACTACCCCATTGTTACCCATACCCTTGGGAACTGGCTATGTTCTAATTCTTCAGCTGACTCAATCTCTTTATCCATTTATCCTCTGTGCCTCTGACCCGACTCCTGAGTAGCAATTCCAGTCTCAGTTCCAATGTGCAAGCCCACTGGGGGCTTTATGCTCTGCATGCACTGGCATTTAAATCCAAGCTCATATTAAAAGGCTGCCCCATCCAAAACCCTTCAGGTTAATGCAGTGCTGGAGTGGGATGGAAAAGTTAGCAGGACGTTTGAAATTATGGTTCTCATTCACTATAGGAATCATAGCCCGGTCCACTAGTAAATATATAGTGTTTTATAATACTGAGCATGTGGTTAAAATTATGCCTTCTATATACTGACATGCACAATGTGGCTGAGTTACAGTTATAAGCCCTTCTTGGGAGAGGGGCATGGAGTGGGTCTGTAGATCCCCTGGGGCAAGATTGCTGTAGGTTTAGCTCAGGTGAAGGACACAGGAGATGTGTCTGTATGGATGGATTGGCTGTGGGATTTGTTCAAGTTTCACATAAGAAACCTGATTTGTATCCGAGCTCCCATATGTATGGCCCTGGTGATGGGTTTGCTCCAGGATTGGCCTGAGTGAAGGACAGTTGCATACAGTATCCAGGGCCCTGAGGATGTTTGCTGTATGATTTACTCAGGGGAGGGACCCAAGGTTCACATTTGTAACAGCCTGGGGATAGCTATTGCTGTAGGATTTGTTTGGTGCGAGGCAAAGGCTCGGACACTAAACCAAGCAGATATGTTACTCTGCTTGGCACCCTGGTCCTCATCCCATTCTGACTTGTTGCTTGTGGAGTTTGTTGCGATCATCAAGGCAGATGAAAGCCTGGCTTGAGTAATTAAAATGCTAATTGGAAATTCACCATTCATCAGAGGAAACAGCAATGAGGTGGGTTTTTATTTATTTATTTATTTTTCCCCAAGCATTTTCTCTCTAGTGGTGGCAGATGTTGGGGTTGTGAATTCATTGTGTGCCAGAGACACAGCAAAATCCTCTCTCCAAACTAATTTTCTGTATTTTGTTGATTGTCTGTTTAAATTAACCTTCTCTAATGAGATGAAGGTACGCGGGGTATGTCTGTAATTTACTGGCTGTGAAATTACTATGGATATAATATATCCTGTGGGTGACAGGGAGTAGAGAGCTGTGTGTGAGTGGCCAGGGAAGGAAAGGGAAGAAGGCTACTGTATGGTTCCTAGTGATATTGGGGATTATCTCTACCTCTGTCTCCGTCTATATACCTACACCCACAGGGTATATCCAAACTCATAAGGAGCCAAGCTGCCCAGAACCCTGAATAGTAAATCACACCAGTGCAAATTGGGCCTAAAATTCTATCAACTCCCAATGATGCTGTATTATATCCATTATGCAAGACATGAAACTGATTGCCTGGGGTGCAGGGTGACAGAGAACTGGACTGTGGATTAACCTATCCTGTCCCTGAACTACCTTCCAAACAGGAAACAAAACATCCCCTGGGATAAGGAGACACACCTGCTCCTTATACCGCTGACCCCTAGATGTCGCTCTTGCTCAGTATTAACTGGGAACGAGACTGCACCTCTCTGGCGATAAGCAGCCTTTGCAAGAGAGATTTTGCATTCACGTAATATAGCCATTGGGGTACGCAGGTGCCACCGCCCTCCGCTGGATGAAATTAGACCCACTCAGGTTTTATTGAGGGCTTTACCTTAAAGTGCTGGAGGCCGATAGGGCACCTTCTGCACATGCGTGGGTGCAATTTCACAGTTGTAGCACATAAAGATCTTTGAATGGTTGAAATCCTGTAAGAAAGACAGAGGGCGTTTGATGAAAAGGTTAAAGTTAAAAGTCTGGACAACCCCTCCTCCCTGTCCTCAGTGGCCCATACTAAATATGGATCTCAAATTGCCATGTTCTAGCTCAGGGGGGATGTGGGGCTTGATTCTTCTCTCATGCTACAGCAAATCAGCGTAAAAATTATCCATTTCGAAAATCCCACCAGCCATCTCCGAGCAATGAAATTTCAGAGTAAATTTGGGTGTGCACAATGTACATGCAATGGTGCATCTCAATTCCATACACCGTTGGTATATAAACCCCGCACCAGGATGGAAGGGGTTAAGGAGCTGCTTTGGGTTGGAGCGGCCCCATCCCTCTGCACCTGCAGATCGTGCCAGGACTGGAGGAGGAGTTAAAAGGAGGAAACGCCCCTGAGAAGGGGGCAACCCTGGGAAGGGAATAAACTCTTGAGCTTCTCCAGCTCTGAAGAGAGGGCTGGCAGCCTGCAGAGCCCCCTCCTTCGCAGGAAGGGGGCGTGGATCCCCTGAGCTGAAAGGGGGAAAGAATGAGACTTGCCCTAGACCTGCAGTGAACTCTGAGGTGGGCAGTGATACCCTCTGAATCAAGCAAGGCCCATAGCCGGAAGGGAGCTGCCTACACATTTTGTTTTCCTTTCTTTGCTTACCCACATTTGCTGTGGGCTGTTTCGTTGTTTCACCTCAGACCCCAAGAGTGGACGAAAACCGCCAAGAGGGCTCGTCCAGAGGGTTGAGAGCTGGCCCGCCAGAAAGACACACCCCACATCACCCGCTGGGGTTGCGAGGTAATTGGGCTGTCATGTGCGAGCTTCCCATGTACCTCTCCCCTGGAAAGGTCCGTGAGCGTATGACTCCATGCGCAAATTGTGTAACGGCAGTTGGTGCTTCCAGCTCTCCTGATTTGATCACTAGTCTCTTAAGATGAGGGTTTTTTTTTCTTAAAGCCCCAGCTTCTGTGATTAAGAATCTCAGCTTTTACTTGACACAAAAGTGTCTCTCTCCTGTGCTTCTGGAGAAAAGCTTGAAAATGTGACCCAAGTGCAACGTGAAGGTTGAAGAACCAAAAGACATACCCCACTCCATTTATTACTTTAAAAAAAATCTTATGGTTTGTATGCCAGTCTCATGATTTCTGAACACTCGGAGTTAGCAATATTGTAACTGTGTGTGGATCTGTGCCTGCGGATACATCCCTCCCCCCTCCTGGAGCACTCTCCTTTACCTCGTCACCCAAGAAGTGAGCTCAGCTGCCCTCAGGTAACGCAGCCTCTCCGGCATGACTGTTTTCCTTTCAAGAGCGGATAGTGAATGAACTGCTGGTGAAAGTCACTGCTGGGATGCAGCTCGTATTAATACTTGCACCTTTAACCATTCAGTTAGGGGAACAAATCAGGTGAGTAGAATAACAAAATACTCGGAATACAAAATATGGCAGGGCATGCTTCCCCAGAGCCCCCTCATCAATATCTCAGCCTGGGCCATTCCAAGGGCTGATACGTGAATTCAGGCTCCACGACCCATCCGATGTCTGATCTGATGCTGAAAGCAAGATGGTCCATTAGTGCTGTTGGCCACGGTGGCCTTTGTAACCTGTCCTGTGAAGAACTGAGACTACCAAGCCATACAGTGTTTAAACCATGACTGCCTTGTAGGCCTATGGACTTTCACATGCAGGGAATCTGAGCTGATGGACCACAGCAGGAAACTTGAATGCTTCTCCAGCCTCTTTCCGACCATGTATCCACCCTCTTCAACCATGACCACACTGGTGCTTTTAAACCGTGATAGTGTGGGTTCAGGTGCACCCTCTTATTCCCAGGAGTTGGGGGTCAATTCCAGCTCAGCTACCCCATTTATTAACATAAATGTCCAGGGGAAGATAATGCTCCAGGTTTGGATATTGCAGGACAATTGTATTCCCTAGTAGGAATCCGAGAAGAGTGGGTACTTGGGAGAAAGAAGGGGTAAATGGACTTCTAGATGGAGGAGGACCCCACATCAGAGACATATGTGGTAGATGTAAAAAAGGAGGTACTCAAGAAACATACTGATTAGCTGTTAGAGGACAAAGGCTTAAGAAGGGAGAAAAGTCCAGGAACTGAATTTAATGATCCTGGCATGTAATTACTGGGAAACAAAATGAGATCTTCAGCTGCTATAAATTGGTGTAGCTCTGTCAAATTTCAGTGGAATTTACACCAGCTGAGGATCTGGCCCTAAGTATGTAATTGGGCCGGGGGATGATATAAATGAAAATATTCCCACAGAAGGTGAACCTCCAATGAAGAAGAAGAATCAGACAAAGTTGCAAAATTCCGTTCCTTGTGTTCAGCCGGTAATGTAAATGCACACGTCCTGTAAAACAAACACAGAGGAGGAGTGTGACACAGGGCTGAGTGAGTTATGGTTTTCCTATCCTGGGAAAAAGGTGGCGCTTTTGAAATGTTTTCCCTTCTGAAATTGGTTTGGGTGAATGAAAATGGCTTGTTCTGACATGGTTGAAAAAGTTTAATTGTGATTTCAACTTTTTTTTTTAACTATAGCTTAATTTTTGAAACAAAAAGTCATTGTGAACTGAAAGCTGGATTTTTTTGGTTCACAAAATGTCAACATGGGATCTTCACCACTTTGAAACTTTTTTCTTTCTGAGAAATTCAGCAAAACTGGCCATTTCCCCACACAGAGTTTTGGATTTGGCAAATCAGAATTTTTCTGATGGAAAAAATGTTTCACCAAAAAATTCCTAATGCTTTCTAAAGAGGCACATCAACCCATGGAATCCTTACACATTTGTTTTTAGGGTACAACATGTTTAAATCTCTAAGGACTATGCTGTTTGGAGAGAGAGGCTACCTTTTTGCCTCAGGACAATGCACATTTTGAGAGAAGATGAGCATGTGCAGTGTGTTCTCTCTCACAAAGACACTGCCTCTGTTGTGATCTTGTTTTGTCATTCTCTTAGTGCAAAGTAAAGGTCGTTCTGATTGATAGTAGATATTTGCTCTTTGTGTTTGGAAACAAACACAACACTTATCTATTACACAGGGGTTTTATGAGGCTTTAATGGATTCTGTTTGTAGAGCTCCTGGAAATCCTTGGGTATGAATGTTACAGAGATGGCCATTTTCTGCAGTATCCTGGACAACGCTTATTAAATTAATTTGAACCTTATTGAATTAAGGTTATGTATTTTAGGAGTTCATTGTATTAAAAGTGCAAATGTTTATATATTATTGTGGGATTGTATGTGACGTCCTGGCAAAGAGACAATCCTGGGAAGTGTGATGAACTTCAAAGGAGGGTTTGAAACAATAGGTCAGACAAGAATGAACTTTAAAGTTAAGTGGGTTTCCCAGGAAATCTCTACGGGTAGAGGTATACAAAAGTACCCCTCTGGTTATTCCAGAACTCAGCCTTTTGAAGCTTTGCCTTGAGGAGGGGACCTTAGTCTGCTGATCACCTGTTGCATGAGGAGAAGATTAGAAGCTCAGACTCTCTAACGGAAATTCCAGAAGACTGGAAGATTGCTAAAGTTGTACCAATATTCAAAAAGGACAAACAGAATGACCCAGATAACCTGACATCAATCCTGGGTAAAACAATATAAAAGTTGAAACAGGATTAAACTGATAAAGAATTAAAGGATAGGAATATAGTGAATGCTGGGCAACATGGTGTTATGGAAAATAGGTTTGGTCAAACAAACCCTGGTTTCATTCTTTGAGGAGATTACAAGTTTGGTTGATGGAGGTAACTGCATAGATGCCGCAGATTTTTGTGAGGTGTTCGACTTAGTGCTTTGTGACATTCTGATTAAAAATGATCGCCATCCAATATCAATCCATGACCCATTAAATGGATTGATAACTGTCTGGCTGATGGATTTCAAAAAGTAGTTGTCCCTGGGGAATCCACACTGAATGGGGGAATTTCTAGTGGTGTTCTGCACTAACAGATCGATAATAGGCCTGATGCTATTCAACAATTTAATTGATGATCTGGATGTAAATATAAAATTGCTGATGATAAGATGTATGGCTGACCCAAAGATTGGCAGAGTGGTAAATGCTGATCAGGTCATACAGTGTGATCTGAATCACTTGGTTAGCTGGGGCCATTCAACAAAATACAGGTTAATACAGCCAAATGCAAGTTTTACATCTAGGAACAAGGAATTAAGGCCAGACACCTAGAATGGGGGACTGTGTCTTGGAAAGCAGTGACTAGGGAAAAGATTTAGGGCTCATAGAGGACAAACACTGGAACATGAGCTGCCAGTTTGATGCTGCGGCGGCAAGAGTTAATGCAATCCTTGGATGTATAAACAGGGGAGTAGGGAGTAGAGAGGTAGGGAGGGGTTTACTTCTGTATATGGCATTGGAGGACTGATAGATACTGGACTACTGCGCCCAGTTCTGGTGACCACATTTTAATAAGAATATTGAAAAAATCGGACAGGGTGCAGAAAAGAGCCACGCAAATGATTCAAGGACTGGATGCTTTACAGTGAGAGACTTGAGGAGTTCACTCTGTTTAGCTTATTATAAAGTAAGATGATTGAGAGGTGACTTGCACGGAGTGTATAAGTACCTTTGCAGGAAGAAAATATCATGTACTGAAATGCACTTTAATCCAGGGGAGTAAGGCATAACAAGAATCAATGGTTGGAAACTGAAGCCAGACAAATTCAAATTAGAAATTAGGCGCATATTTTTAACAGCGCGGGTGATTAACAACTGGAATGAACTTCCCAGGGAAGTGTTGGCTGCTCCACTTTTTGACATCTTCAAATCAAAATTGGAAGCCTTTCTGGAGGAGCCTAACACAAGTTACTGGGCTCAACGCAGGGGTAACCGCATGAAATTTAATAGCCTGTGATATTCAGGAGGTCAGGTTAGATGATCTAATGGTCCCTTTTGACCTTTAAACTGTAGGTATCGATAAAGATGTGGAACTACTCTAGGTTTACACACCGGCGTAACTGAGGACAGAATTTGGCCTATCATGTTCAGCTCAGTGGTCAGTGCAGCCAATGGGTCTTGACTGGGATCTCACTTACTCCGATGTAATCCCATTCACTTGGAGTTTCGCCTCATTTCCATGAGTAGGAGTGACAGGAGAATCAGGCCAAAGGCATTTGGCTTGTTGGTACATTATTGGTCTTGGCTTCCGCCTTATTGATGGAGTCTTCTGCTCTGCCCTTACCATGGTCAGTGTGTGTGTGTGTATCCCCAGACCAAGCCCGATAAGCAGGTCTGAGGGCAGTACCTCATTCACCAGGGCTTCTCCTCTTCTCTGCCCTGGTGCCTGCACTAAGACACAAGCCTGATCATCGCAGAGGACAGAAGTACAGCAGTGGCAGAAGGCCTTTCTGCTGAACTAACTTATTGGGTATGTGGAACCTGAGGCTGCTTGAGACATGTTCTTCATGAGAGAAGGAACCCAGTGTGTGTGTGCGGGGGCGAGGGAAGAGTCAATAGTCCAAATTTCACCAGTGGGGTGAATTCAGTGTGATCGGTGTCTGAGTTCTGAAGCAAAACTGCCCACATTAACCCCTGTCATTATGCCTGTTGGGTGTGAGGGCCTGATCCTGACCCTTTGACATTTCTACCAGCAGTTTGAATAATGGTAGAAATCCTTTTTAGGCTCTTCCCCTAAGATCTGCAAAGCATGCTGGTTCTTGCAGAGGTGAGCACAGCTGGATATGGAAGGGTGCAGATTTGAAGTTTTCATCCCCCACTGTTGGCTCCTGGTTAATCTGTAGGTTTATTTAATATGAGTAAAATGGAAGGGAATAGCAAAGGGCATGCATTGGCATCACGTCCGCCTGCCTGCCTCTGAGCTTTCAGTAATACTCTGCACATGTTCTATTCCTCATGTATAAATGGAGTAGCACCAAGGCAAGTTTTTCTCCTTCCCCTCCAGGGGGCTCCGTTTTTTCACCAAACTGGTGGCTGGCCACTCCGTCTTTCTGTCCTGCTTTCAGGAGAAGTTGAGGCAGTGCTCTGGGAGAAGGTGACCCTGTCTGGGCCGTCAGGAGCAGTGAGGTGGAGTGAGTTTGTCCAGAGATCTGCTCACAGGGGATCCACTGGAAACATTGAAAAGTAAGTGAGAGAAGTGGTAGGGGAAGAGGGAAAGGGACCTGCAGCTGTTAAAATTCAAAGGATGGGAAATAAATCTGCCCTCCCAGGGGAACGTGGAATTGGCATTGTGAATTCCACATGGCCGGTAGGACATGCTTTAGATGGTCATTTCAGATTTTATTCCGGTGCCCAATGAAGCACAGGTTGGCTTTAGCATTAAATAAAAAAAAAGAAAAACACTTCGACCCAGTGGCTCCTCTCCTTTCCCTCCTACCTCTTGGGTCTAAAATGGTTTCTGCCAAGTGCAACCTGGGGCGGCTGCTTTTTGGGAAATGCTAATGACCGGATGATGAGAATGTGCTTGCTTCCTAATTTCTCCGAGTGCACTCGCTGCCTTCCCCACCAAACAGCATTAATCATGTCAGTTCCCCTTTCTACAAGAGTGCCTGGTTTAATGGGAAACTCCAGCCAGCGTCAATATCCCGAGGGGAGGAGGCACGGCAGGGGCGGGGGGGATGGGGAAATGGAGAAGAGGAGAGGAGTGGATAGGAAGGAAGTAGCTAATGGTGGAAGCGGTTACAGACTGTTTTGGAGCTGGGATTTACTCAGGATGCGTCCAGGAGTGGAGGGTTTTTTCTAGTGGCTTAAAGCATTAGATAAATCATCCCCTATGAATCCATGTAAGTGGAGCTGGAAGAGATCAACAGAGAAGCAGCGTGGATGGAACCCTGCATGAAATGGCAAATCTCCAGTGGGACTTGCAGCCCCAGGTGGAGGGGAAAGAGGGCTGATGGCATAGCACTGGGGCCTTTGAGTCATCTCAGGATCAGAGTGCAACCCAGGCAGATATTGAGCTACCGGTGGTATGGCGGTAGAGAGCAGCCTTGGGAATTCAATGCTTCCACTCGGATGGTCAAGGCACCATGGAGACAGGGTGCATCACTGAGAAGGCTGAGGTGGAATGGAAAGAGAACTGAGCTTGGACCCTCCAACGGGGACTGCAGAGATGGGATCGGTTGCTCACATAGGTTTTACATCTATGTGGCCTTCGTTTCATTGCCCTCAGAGTGGCTGAGAGTGAAGGGGATCCCCGTGTGAGATCCCCAAGCTTCATCATGCACAAAGGGAAACCAGCTTGGAAAGGAGTAATGTCTTTATACAGCAAATGCCAGCAGGGCCTGAACCTCGGGTCTCCAACAACTGGAGGGAAGTCCCATGTGAGCTATTGCAAAGGTTCAGTTCTTAGCTGGGTATGTGGGTAACTCAGGAGAAATCTAACTGGATTAGGAACCACGCCAGGGGCAGAAGGAAGGCAGCGTGTGTGTGCACACACAGCTGGGGAAGGAGCGAGGAGGGATAGTGAGTACCAGTTTCACCAGTGACTAAGCACATTTGTTCTCCTGCTCTCGCTCCTCCTCACTCTCCCTCTTGTCTATTTCCCTGTCTGTTCCCATGCTCCCTTGACAGCTTGCTATTAGAACCATTCCTGCATATTAGCTGAAATTAAGTTAAACTTTGCCTTGTAAACCACTGTGTGACTGACAGGTTTCTCAATGTACCTGAACAGATGAGCTCCATCCTTTCTCCACTGGTTTGCATAGCACTGTCATATTCCATCTCCGACTTTGCTTCTCTCTCTCCTCCTGCACTTTCTTGGTAGGCTGAGCAGCGGGTTAACCAGAACATGTACATGTTGGGTGAGATCCGTTCAGTCCGCCCCTGGATTGCTTCCCCCTTGGTTCTTAGCAGCTCCCACTGAAATTCCCAGAAAAGTGGCAACCTTCCAAGATATTTTGCATCTTATGGGGATGATTCAATGCCTATTTAAGTCAGTGGAAAAGCTCCCATTTACTTCAAAGGGAGGTGAACCAGGCTATATAACAAATGCTGCTTCCTTTGCTCAGGGGACTAGATCTTCCTCTCTCACATCAGAGCAACCTCCACATTTGCACAAAGTGAGTCAGGGCTGGATTTGAACTGAAGCGTCTTAAGATTCACCTAGCTGTGAGAGTCTGGAATAGCACCTAGGACAAACCAAATGGAGCGGCACAGACAGCACTTTGCTGCAGAGGAAGGGAGCGTGCCCATGTGCTAATAGCTTCATCAGAAGGATGGTGTGAGTAAATGCCCATAATCTGAGCAACTGGAAAAGCCTGTTCAAAAGCTCTGAGTGCAAAAAACGTCCAATACTTGTTAATGGCGCCATAGCCACCCAGGACTCCCCAGCTGTCACTGTAGAGTGCACACCGCAGCCACCCAAGATGTTGGAGCCATAAGCAAGGAGAGAGCTGGGTCTTCTGGTCCCCACAAGGCTACACCCTACCCTGAATCTCCTCTGGCTATAGAAGTACTAGGGCTTACGATGACACCCACCGGAGCAAGTGTGACATTCCCAGCACTAGAGGGAAGTGGTGCCTAGTGATGCGTGCATTCACACTGGGACACAACAAAATGCATGAGGTGCATGGGGCACCAGATCTCCAGGAGTGTGGAGCTATGCTTTTCTGATGTGCAAGGGAAACCTGTGGAACTTACTGGCACAGGGTATTACTGAGGCAACTAACGGAGGAAGAGTCAAGTGAAAATCGGATCCCTTTTTGAATCTTACTAAGAACGACATCAAGAGCAACACGATATGGAATAAAATTATACTGGCTCTCAGTCCTCAGGCTTCAGGATATAAACTAATCATCAGCTGGGGTCAGGAAGAAATTGATGGGAGCCCAATGCCGGATGATGCTGATGCATCTAATTGTGCATTTCTTTCCTGGGGGAGGAAGAGACAGGATGGCCGAGACAACCTATTGGTCTCTTCTATAGACTTTTTTATGTTCAGCATGAATCTACCCTTCAAGCTTTATAAATGATGTGATTATTTTCCCCCCTCACATGCAGAGCTTTGCCAGTAATACATCAGAGGCCACAGGAATATGATTCCACACTCGTGAAAACGTAGCCCCTTCTGCCTACTAGTTCCCAGCAGGCTGGTCAAGTTGAAATGCCATTGCTCAATTAATTCCTTAGCTCCGGGGATCTGATTCCCTCAGTATAAATTACGTTATGATAATATCTTTCACCCTGAGATACGGGCGCTGATCCAAAGCTCATTGAAATCAAGGGAAAGTCTCCCATTGACTTCAGATATGCTTCTTTTTGAGGCTCCTAAATTGCTTCTAAGCCTCTAAGGCGTTCAAGATCCCCACAGTGCATCAGAGAATCTCCGTCAGCTGTTTGCAATATAGGGACTATGATACACATTTTGGCCAAGCTGATTCTATTCACTGGAAGGCAGTGGTATAACTGCACATTAGCCAACACATTACAGTAGTAACATTGAGAGGGAGGGTCCACGGGGGGAAATGATATTGTGGAAGTGAAGTGCGGCACTTAACTCATTTCAGTCCTGCTGACGCCAGAGCGCAGCCTGGAGCGGACTCCTCTGGAATACTCAGATGCTCTGGAATGATACTCAGTTGTCTCCTCTAACCACTAGGCCACACCCACTGTGGCTGTGATTCTTTTACATGAGAAGCAGAACAGGGAACCAGACAAATCTATATCCAACATCACTGTATTAGTCGCTATTGGATTGATACACCTTTGTATCAGCCTATTGTTTGCTGTCACCATTGCTTTGCTGTTCATATTACGTTGCTGACGCTCGAGAATTGTATTCATAACCCACCAAAAAGTGCCCTGCCAGGAAAAGAGGAACTCATTTTCCCTGCCATGCTTTCCATGCTGGTAGGCACGGTGCATTCACATTATGTTCCCTGTCTGGGTCTGTGTATGATTACGATCGAAGTGAAAATCCACATCAGAATGACAATGTGTCGACTACAGCAGCAGGGAAACGTGCTTGGTAGGAGATATGGCCCACGTCTGTAATCAGCTGCAGAACCAGAGGGCTGCAGGCTGACCCTTTGCCTGCTCCCACATGCTCGGAGCATTTTCACAACCGCTGATGATTGCAGACTGCAGTGGTTCTCTTCAGCAGCCGAGGTCCAGGTGTTGTTTTATTTTTAGGTGCATTCCAGAGGAGTCCGCTCCAGGCTGCGCTCTGGCATCAGCAGGACTGAAATGAGTTAAGTGCCGCACTTCACTTCCACAATGTCATTTCCCCCTGTGTACCCTCCCTCTCAATGTTACTGTCATGTGCTGGCTAATGTGCAGTTATACCACTGAATAGAATCAGCATGGCCAAAATGTGTATCATAGTCCCTATATTGCAAACAGCTGAAGGAGATTCTCCTTGAGCTCAAGTGACAGGAGTCTGTGCATTTGGGGCAAGGGAGATCTGTCACCATAGAGTTCTGAGTGGTGGTGGGGTGCAGCATCATGACAGCTCCTAGAAGGCCAAGATTTGTTACTCAGGGCCTGCAGGGAAGCACACATACAGGACTTGGGGTTGTTCTGTGCTAAAGCCCAGCTATGAGGGTGTTAAAATCACAGACTGAACGTAGATGATCTTAGGTGCCACACAGCACAAGCACACCCCTGGGAGTCCCAGCAGCATCTGCAAAACTTAAGTGTCTAATCCTTATGGTTGCAAAAACAGCTTTCTGGAAGTGACCTGCTGCATTGCTGTTTTTCTGGGGCAGGCTGGCAGAGGAAATCAGTGGGCTCAAACCTGCCTTGCCAAAGTTTCATCTCGACTATGCCGGTTTTACACTGTAGCTCCTTTGACTTCAACCTCACTCCTGATTAATTCTGGTGTAAGTTCAGAATCAGTCTCAATCTGACCACAAGCACAGCCAGTGCACTTAGATACAGCGTCTGTCTCCAGAAGTGTGTTAATAATTGCTCCAGTCTGGAACAAATAAAACCTTGATCGAAATTCAAAACTGTAGGTGGGACGTGCATGGCAGGATGCCAGCAAACACCCCTGACTCTGTTTTGCTGGGGTCATTGAGGAATCAGTCGTCTCGTGTGTGAACAAGGCCCACATGCTTTCATCAACTCCCTGAAAGAAATATTTCCTCTCCTGTCTGCAACCTGTACAGCTCAAGATTCCAGGTCTTCTTGCTGTGATAATTTCATCAGCCAGTTCATGCTCTGTTAACTTGTTTGCTGGGGGAGCCAATACCTATTGCATTTCAATAACAAACCCAGCCACTCTGCCTTAGTGTTATAAGTAAAGACACCAGAACTCTTGGCTGCGTTATCATTATTATTTGTATTCCCGTTGCGCCTAGAGTCCCTGACCAAGATTGGGTTTCCGTTGTGCAAGGCGCTGTACAGACACAGAGAGTCAGTCCCTGCCCCAAAGAGTTTATTATCTCACTAGGCAAGGGGTGAGAAAAGAAACATAGAGGCGATTTGACTTGCCCAAAGCCACACAACAGTTAGCAGCAGAGGCAGGAATAGAGCCCAGATCTTCGGAGTCCTGGTCTACTATCTTACCACCTGGGGAGCACCATCACCCCCTCAGTCTCTGGAATCTTCTGTCTCTGCTGGTTAGAGAGAGCATTGAAGGGTCACCAGAAAGACACTGTCAGGAAGACTTAATCTTTCTGATCCTGCAGCGGAAAGGAGCATGCATGCACATTACTGACTGCACAGCCACTTATTGTGTACAAGAATCAGCAGATGTCAGCTTCCATATAGGTAATCCATCAGCACAACATATCCAAATGGAAGGAGAGGGGCCTATAATGGTGCCTTTCAATCCCTTTTAATTACTTTCCACAGAGAGAGTCTTTTCCACATCTCCCACATGAAAGGCGGTATCCCAGTTCTATAGCTACTTCGTTTCTGGGGACAAAGCCCACTGAAGAATTATCTGACCTATTGAAATGAAGTAGGCATCTTTTCAGCTAGTAATTAGGAACACAGTGTTCCAATGCATTGTGCAAATGGACATGCCATGCTGCTCGGTTGGACTGATGAAGAGCTGTGTCCAGAATGTCTCCACTAGAGGAGGGATGTTTGTTTGTAAGGCTTGCCTACTTTGTGGATCTAAAGCAGAGTGACACTTAAATTCTGCTGCATGTGGGTGCCATTTTCCTTCAAATGCCCTTCCTTGCATGGCACACAAACAGAGAAGGTAAATAAAAAACATAGAATATTCTTTTTGGAAAGTTGCAAAGTAACGCAACTTTATTTCATGGACTCCAGAACCCTAATACACAAAAATCAAAAACAGAGAGAGACAAAGCAGGCTGCTCCCTAAGGCAGAGAGAGACAGCTCCCCCTACTTGCTCTAGGCTTGCTCTTGCAGACTGACTGCTGAAGACCCAAAACACATTCTTTCCAACTGAGCCCCTTAGTCTTCAAGCAGGACCAGGAAACCCCTTACATTTGAAGTGTCAGCTTGAAGTTTTAACATAGTTTTCAGTACACCACATCCCTGACATCTGGTCATTCTGCAGCCAGAGAAAGATCAGAGAGGGTCAAGGCTGGGATGGAGATATTTGGGTTCATGGGCTGTGTTCAGGCAGTAAAACAAGGATTCACCTGCAGCATGATTCCACCCATGCCTCTCCCCACAAACCCCAAACAAAGGACCTGATGGGGGGAAGGGAGGTGGAGCAATGAGGGAGGGGTTGGAAGCAATGGAAAAGGCAGGGCTGCCCACTCTCCTCTCTGCAGTAATGTCTCTCTCGTGAGGCGCCGTCACATTAACCTCTCATCGATGACTCTCGTTCTTAGCAGCATGGTTTTTAGCTTCAAAGCTCTATTGTATTTTTAAAAAATATCTCACTAAATCAACCTCCGTGGTAGTGCAGCCCTTTTATCATTCGATCGGCCTCATTTCTGAGCCTCTCCTGGCAGGCCTCCCTGTGGGGAGGGGATAGTGCAAGAACTGTGGGGTGCTCACGGCTACTCCAGTCCCAGGTTCTCCCGGCAGGAGTTGCTGTGGGATCAGTGGCACAGAATCCGTTGGTGGAGGATGTGCTATCAAGGGTTAAGTTTCAGCGGGAAGCTTAACATTGCCGGACATGCTGTCCTGTTGATTGGCTTCCGTTGGGATTCCTTTTTCCAGCCGGCTTATCCACAACACCTTGCCCGGTTCAGGGAGAACGATTCCTCCAGTTCTCTGGGATCTGACATGCTCAGTTTGACTCTGGATTTCGTCGCTCGGGTTCCTTTATTTGGCACACAGCAAAGCGATGCTGAATTGATCAGACTCAAGGATAGGGGGTGAGTATAGGATGTACCACACCTCCAAAGTCACAGACAACCTCTTCCTGTCTATACAGTTACACATCACATTGCATTTGCTATGCCAGGGATCGGCAACCTTTGGCATGTGGTCCATTTGGGAAATCCGCTGGCGGGCCGGGACAGTTTGTTTACCTGCAACGTCTGCAGGTTCAGCCAATTGCAGCTCCCACTGGCCACGGTTTACCGCTCCAGGCCAATGCGAGCTGCAGGAAGTGGCCACCAGCACATCCCTTGGCCCACGCCACTTCCTGCAGCCCCCATTGGCCTGGAACGGCGAACCGCGGCCAGTGCGAGCTGCGATCGGCCGAACCTGCGGACGCTGCAGGTAAACAAACCGGCCCGGCCCTCCAGTGGATTTCCCTGATGGGCCACGTGCCAAAGATTGCCGATCCCTGTGCTATACATTAAATCACACCTTTTGGGCTTGGCTTGGTGACTTTGCAGGAACCAATCCCTGTACAGCATGCTCTGTCCATATGCCATTCATGTGGGACCTGATCGTTACATTACAAGTTTGTCTTGTCCATAGTCTCTAGCGTAGGGGTATTGCTGCTTATCTTAGCTAACACAGACATCCTGACTCCAGCGTACTGTTTGTTAAGCCCCTATTTACAACTTGACCTTCCGTTCTCCATGCCAATTATGCCCACTAAGAAATGAGGCAAGTTACTTATGTCAAGTCTGGCCTACCGCTCTGTGATACGGGAACCGATTGCAGAGAGTGACAGGGAATTCAGCCAGGCTAGACTCCAGCAGCATCAGTGTCGCATAGCCTTCATGCATCTTTTCTTGCTGCTACTTATATAAATATTTATACTGATGCCTGCCTCACTCCTCACTGAAATGCCACCTGGTGGAAGCCCTGGAGTGATAGTGAATCCAGGAAAAGAGCAACTGCATTACAAATATCTGATGAAATTGACACTCATTCACCATTAGAAGAACATTGCTTGGGTTGGATGGGATATTGTCAGAGGGGGGATTGAGCCCCGGGCCTACAGATCTAAAAGCGTTGGATCTACTGCCTAAGCAGAAAGAGTAACTTTTGTTAGCTCAAAGAGTGCAGTGAACTCAACCCTCTGTGAGTGGCCCAGCATGGCTTAGAAACGCTTCGCAAACATGGCTTAGAAAACAAAAATGTCTGTGGCAGAGGCATTGCGATCACAACATGTAAATTCCTCCCCAGCCCTATGGGGAGATGCTGAAGGGACCAGAAGAAGGTTCCGCAGGCACCTGAACTGCGCGTGAAAACCACGAGGGCTAGTAAAATGGAAGAGAACCGAAGAGCGACACAGGCTTTGGCAGTGGCCAGCACAAAAGCTTTTCGTACTGAGATTGAGGAGGAAAGGCACAAAGGCTTGGAAGAAGTAATGGAAATGTTTGCGGATCCCTAGGAAAAAAGGTATCTAGAAAATATTTATCTTCTGGGCACGGGTGCAGAGAAAAAGGAGAAGTTATACAGATGTTCGTAATGGATTTAAAATGAAAAGTTGGGCCCTTTGAAGGTTGAAAATTATAAGATTTCATTAATAGCCAAGTAGTAGTTTTGGAGGCACAACGATAACAAAAGATATGTGAAGGGCCACGCGGAGTCACAAACTCGGCGCTGGAAAAGGCAATGTTCGGATCTGAGACAGCAGAGCAATCGGAAATGCAAACACAGGCCTCAGCGAGACAGAGGCAAAGAGCACATGACCATTCACCCTGCAGTTAGACATAGGACACACTTACAGATTATTACACAGCAGAGGAGAAATTAACCCTATGTCCAACAAAGACGTGTCAGTGATGTGGCAGCTGGCACATCCAGGGTTTGGGCAAATGTAGAACGCCGACCACTCAACAAAACTGCAGGGAGATGTACGGGTTAAGGAAGGAACAAGAGGATTGCTCAGTAAAGAAGGAAGCTGCAAACTCAAAGGGATGGTAATAAAAACACACACAAATGGCCCTCAAGTGATAGGCAGAGGAGCTTCAATCAATGTGGGAAACTGAAACAGAACCATTCAGAGACAGTCTAAAGCTTTAAAAAGTCAAAGGTGACATTGAATCCTATAATTAGTGATCTGGTCTGGCTATTCCGATGCTCCTACTTACTAGAGTCCTCGTCTCCCAACCGGAGTTAATTCGGAGAATGACATAAGAGGGCTGGCTATGGAGAAGCCCACAGATGTTCCCTCCCATCTCCTTGCAGTTCTCATAGGAAGGGATGATGCCAGAGCACTGGCTGTGGGAGAACTGATAGGTATCCCGGCTCCAGTCTCTTGGTTATTCATACGGCAGGAGGAAATGAACACCAATGGCTTTCCAAAGTGCGACCCCAATTCAAAGCTGTTGCAGCCATTTCTCCTGATTAGTTAGTGGGGCTTGGGGGTGATGATGCAGTTAGTTCTGCTGGGGAAGGCCTGAGGAAGCTTTAAATGGAATATATCCAAAGAAGGTAGAAATGTGAACGCTTTTTCTTTTCCTGCCAGTGGGCTCCCCATTAAATGATGACTTTGTGTAATTAAACCGAACACAGTAAACGGCCGTGTTCCATCTTCGCAATCACAGCATTTTCTCTTTCCCTTTGTTTAACTGCTTTGCTCATCCGAAAGTGGTAAAAATAAATAAATAAAAATAGACAGAAATAGAAGTTCAATGGATGCCTGCAGGGGCTGTATTTTTAGAAGCTCATCAGTTTGTGAAGAAGCCGGGAGGTTGCAGACGCTAATTACGAACCTGAGAATGTGGAAAGCAGGACAATGGGAGGGAGAAAGGGTTGAGTTAGAAGCAGAGGAGGAAGATATAACAGGTATCGTCACGGCTTGCAAAAGATGGTGGAACTTTGTGTGGTGACAGCATCTGGATAGTGTTCATGGTGCGTGTGGTTGGTTTGGCAGGGCTGGAGGTTTTGGCAAGATCTACCTGCAGAAGGGTTGGAAGGAACTTTCCCTCTGGCTGAGATCAGGCATGTGACACATTCTCCTGGATATGCTGCAAAGGGACATTTCCAAAATGGGGTGCATCAGACCAAATCCAGGTCCTGGCTGGGGGGAAGGGGCTGTGTGGGTGGGAAATGCTCAGATGGTAAAACCGGACTAGAGAGAAGACATCATGGGCAAGATGTTTGAGCACAAGCTTGTAAATATTTCAGTGTGACTGTGGTGCTAAGTCACCGTGCAGCCTCTAGTGTCTCTAGACTGGGCCTATCCCCATGTGCAGAGATCCGGCAGCAGAAGGTCCACCTGGGTGATGCTGCCATGGGAAGAGGCTATATGTTCCCTTCTCCCAGGGTCTCTGCAGAACAGCAGTAAAGGCCCCCAAAGGTTAGCTGGCTAGGAGGCAGCCATGGCTGAGGCAGCAGGGGGATGGTTGTGCTGATTACACTCTAGCAGCATTTGACACAAATCCTGGCTATGACTCTCTGCTAGCACTGGGCTTGAAGTGGAGTTTGCAGAATGGCTGGTGGTACATATACAACCCAGCCAGAGCACAAGGCCTTGGGACATTGGAGAGGAGGGCTGGAGGAGAGGTTGGAAGCTTCTTTGACCTGGGTTGGGCGATCTGATTGACATTCTGTTTGCTTCACTGACCAACCCCTTTTGTCTCCTTTTCTCCTGGTCCCTCCAAACAGACCTCATCCCTGGTGGTTTGCGCAGCATCACTCTGCTTATGGTCCCCACTGGTTCATCGACTCCTTGGAGCATTCCCAGGCAGAGGGGCTGGATGATCTAATGGGCCTGGCCCCTCCAATTCCCATGACTATCTGACTGTGAAAGCTGCCCTCTGTACTATATGGGCTCTCCCACCCAGGTGGGAACCCATTGTGCACACATCCTCTTGACAGCTGGAAACCCACCACACTGACAACCTACAGATCCCTACAGTGCAAGCCAACAGATCACACCACAAAGTCAACATGACCCCCAACTGAAAGACCCAGGTCCTTCTCTCTCTCTCTCTCTCTCTCTCTCTCTCACACACACACACACACACAGGAAGTATCACCTAGTGGCAAAGGAATGGTATATATGTCCCCCATTGAATCCTGCTGTACAAACAGGTCTCTCCCTGGGGAACTAAAGGAGATCTCTATTGTACTAACTAGCAGAGGGGGATTATAAACCGGTGACCAAGTCTGACATATTCCGTCCAATAAAGATCTGGTTGCCCACACTCCAGTGCAGGGCCGGCGCAACCCATCAGGGCAGTACAATTTGGGGGCGGCAACCATGGTGGTATTTCGGTGGCGGGACTTTCCGCCGCCTCTGTGGGGGGCGGCATTTCGGGGCAGGACCTTCCGCCGCCTAGGGCGGCAGAAAAGCTGGCGGCGCTCCTGCTCCCGTGTATTAAAGACACCACCTGAGCGGCTAGCTGCACGAGCACAACCATAGAATTGGCCTTTGGGATGCTACCGAGTGAAAAATGAGTCTGTGCTGCTGTTTTTAGCTGCCTGCAGGGTTGTCACTTCCTGAGGCTTCAAGGAAGAGCCAGCAGGCTGAAGAGGTTCTAGTCCCATCTGTCTGAACAACCCACAGCAGCAAAAGAGCAGTGTGAGGCGGGTGCGGGGGTGGAGGAGGGGAGAGTGTCTTTAAATCTCTTGATAATTAATGCAGCTGCATCATCGTTTATGCAAACAGTGGCAACGAGGAGGCTTTCTGCAGCAAGTGGATGCCCAGGAAGCACTGGGGGGTGATAGGACAGGGAGTAGAGGCTGTCTCCCATTCAGGAAAGCTGACCCCTTGATCTTTTACGGCTCTTTCCTAGTAGCAAGAAGAGCATGAGCAGGGAGTTGGTGAAGAGGAGTCTGAGAGGCCTCATTCCCAGGGCATCCCGGGAGAGTTCAGCCCGTGGGATCTGTGTACCCCTGTCCCCCCACAATCAAAGCAGAGTGACGGAGGAGGGATTCTGAAACCAGAACCATTATGCGAGACCGGTAAGTCCTCCGGCTTCCACCCTCAGGGCCCCACATTTACCAGGCCTGGTCACTTCATCCCGCCCTGGGCCTGGAAAACACTAGTATCCTACCAAATCCAAGTCCACCTAGCAACTTCACAGCTGTCACGGGCTGCGTGCGTTGGCGACAGCCAGCTCAGGATTCAGACCTTCCCACTCCACCGGAGCTAATGGAGATTTGCTAGCAGCAGGCCCATGACACGCAGCTAAGCAGCTCTGATTTCATCCAGTAGAGGGCAATGGTGCACATCCACACATTACAGAATTTTATTAAAGCCGGGGCAGCAGAATCGCATGTGGCTGAAAAGAGGGTAGGTTTGTTTCACCTACCTGGCTCATCAGTGCTCCAGGGAAGATGCTCTTCAGCAGGGTGACAGAGACCTCAACAAGGATGTGGTACTGCAGAGGAGCTGTTAGCTTTCCAGCGGCTTTCAGAATAGCACAGACTCAAAGAACTGGAAAGTATCCATCAGCCAGTGCAGGATTGATCCAAGCAAGACACTTTCTATGCACTGTGCAGGCTAGTTTGAAATGGCCCACGTAATGGATCTCACCACATCCCTTTGGACACTGTTGCACAGCCCAGTAATGGGGGCGGGGGGTGGGGAAACTGAGGCACAGAGCAATGAAGTGACTTGTCTGAGGTAACACAGGAGGTCGGGGAATGGGAATAGAATCTGGAGCTCCTGAGTTCCAGCCCAGGGCCCGACTCGCTAGACCTAAAGGATGCACCCCCTCCCCACATGTGTACATACACACATGCACACTGTGCGAGCAGGGACTGTTAGCCTTCAGAGTCAGGATAGACAATGTTTCACTGCAGCAGCTTCTTTCTCTCTCTCGTTGACTCCCCGACTCTCCCAAAGACGCGTTAGTGTTTGTTTTCCACTGTGCTCCTGTTACTGGGCAAGGCATCTGTCCGCTGTCCTCGGCGGAGGAGTTCAAAGGAAAGCGGCTCACAGCAGCCAGCAGTGGCCACCTCTCGCCATTGCTTTTGGATGGCCAGGCAAGGCGGCAGATGGCTCTTTTATGTGCAGCGCTGCTTATGAATTTTAGATGCAGGGATCACTGCCTCATCTCCACCCATGTGGAATAAGACAGATCTTGAAGCAGCCCGTGGCACAGAAGCAGCAGAAGACCTTCCATCATCTCCTATCCTCACTTTGCCTGCCCCCCTGGCTGATGGGGGCACGGAGCAGAGGAGTAGCACGTGGAAACCTCAACACAAATGAGTATGCGTGATATGGTGACAGGCCTGTGCAGAAAGGTAGCGCTCTGGTCCTTTGTGCTGGTGCTTGGATTTGGCCTTAAGCAGTTTTACTAAGGGAATCGATATAGCCCGGGATACAGGATAGGACCATCAATGGTTATTAGTAAGGGATGCAACCCCGAGACGTCCGTAAACCTCTGACTATCAGAACCCCAGAAGGGAAGATGAGTGGGTCTCTCCAAATTGCCATGTCCTGTACACTCCCCCTGAAGCTCTCACACTGGCCACTGTTAGACACTGGATCCTGGGCTAGGTGGACCATGAGTCTGACTGAGTATGGCCGTTCTTATGTTCTCTCCGGCACCAACACTCAGATAAACTGGCAATGAAAGAAAACTATATGGGCCTGACATCTCTGCAGGCCCAAGTTCTCTGTTTATGCAAACCATCAACATGTCTCAACCATGCCCCGGAGATGCCACCACTATGGAGTGGTAGTTTGAGGACCATTCAGTGCTTGCCCTCCCTAGGGGGTTGCCGTCAATGGTATCAATTAGTGGCAGTTGCGCTCGTCAATTTTGTGATGTGGACAGTTGTCCACTAGAACCTTGGGAATGCCAGCTCATTTCCCAGGGGCTGCCAGAGATTCTGTTGCTGCTTGGTGCATCTCTCATCTAGGGAGGTGGGGTGGCTTCCATGTTGCATCATGGCAGATTAGCTCTTTGGGGCCGGGACTGTCATTGGCTCTAATGTCTGTAGAGAGCCAAGCACAAAAGGAACCACTGCTAGTGAAGGCATCTCACTGCTACTGCATTATAAATACTAATAATCCCTTTCTCGCCCATGTTGGTACTCAGATAAGAACAAGGACTATACCCTCTGATGTCCACAATATCAGGAATCCTCCGGCATGTGCAAAGGCATGGAGGTAGCAGAGTTAAGCTGCAGCTGGCGAATTGCATGGCTGCTGGCCTTCCACATCCGCCCCACCTCTGGGTCTGAAAGTGAGGACCACGAGCAGATTGCCCATTGTGCAGGATTCGCTAACTCAGCCCTGGGCAGGATTACGTAGGGACGCTGAACCCATCAACCCAGCAGCTCAGGATTCTTTGAAATGACAACAGCCTGTTGCCCCTCTCCAGAGAGGTCAATGTGAAGTGATATTGCAGACTACACACCGACACACCACTCTGAAGACAGGGAGGGAAACTGAATGTCCATTTTCTGCTTCATCCATTATTCTTCACCATCGCCTTCAGGAAGTGGGTCAGGGGTACATTCCATCCATGCAACTTGAAAACATGCCTTCTAGTGATAGATTCAAAGAGCTTGATTGGTTTAGCTTAACAAAGGGAAGGTTAAGGGGTGACTTGATCACAGTATGCAAGTATCTACATGGAGAACAAAATTTCGATAACAAAGAACTCTTCAGTGTAGCAGACAAAGGTCTAACAAAACCCAATTATCTGCAAGTTAGATAAATTCAGACTAGCAATAAGGAGCAGATTTTTACAGGGCGAGTAATTGGAACAATTTACCAAGGGTCATGGTGGATTCTCCATCATTAGCAATTTTTAAATCATGACTGGACGTTTTTTAAAAGATCTGCTCTAGTTCAAATAGGAATTAATTCTGGGAAGTTCTCTGGCCCGTGTTATACAGGACGTCAGACTAGATGATCACAATGGGCCCTTCTGGCCTTGGGATCTGGGAATCTTGACACAGGAACCCCCAAATGTATCCCAGAGAGTCCATCATAGAGAATTCTCAAAGACCTCTGAACTTCCCCCTATTGGAGACCTGCCAAATGTCAGAAAGCACCCTGGGGTAGGTCTCCACACCATGGAAGGATCTGGGGTTCCCTGCAAGAAGCTATGTAACCTTACCTATCAGTAGGGCCCTACCAAATTCACGGTCCATTTTGGTAAATTTCACGGTCATAGCATTTAAAAAACCTTGAAATGTCATGGTTTCAGATATTTAAATCTTAAATTTCATGGCACTGTAACCATTGGAGTCCCAACCCAAAAGAGGGTCACACGGGGGGTCACAAGGCTATTGTAAGGGGATCACGGAATTGCCACCCTTACTTCTGCTGCCTTCAGAGCTGGACAGCCAGAGAGGGACGGCTGCTGACCAGGAACCCAGCTCTGAAGTCAGTGCTGCTGCCAGCAGCAGTGCAGAAGTAAGGGTGGCAGTACCGTGGTACCCCTCCAATAGCCAGATTCCATGGAGGAGACCAGATTTCATGGTCCATGCTGCATTTTTCATAGTTCTGAATTTGGTAGGGCCATACCTATCGGTCTGCCAAAGAATCACTTTCTAGGGAATCCTGGCTGCTGAAAACCAAATGGTCCCCATATGGAATCCCAGAACCCCAGACATTAACATCAAGGGGATGAATCTCATCCTGCCTAGACATACTTTCTGCGAGTACCCATGGGAAATTATGCTATGCCATACCCCCATATGGTTCTCTGCAGGAATTTTCTTCCCAGTATTACCTCAGAGGGACCTCCCAGGTAATGGAAACCACCCCTTATTGCTCATCCATGGGAGCTGGAAATAGGGTGACCAGATGGCCCATTATTATAGGGACAGTCCCGTTTTGGGGGAGTTTTTCTTATATAGGCGCCTATTACCCCCCTATCCCCTCTCCTGTTTTTTCGCAGTTGCTATCTGGTCACCCTAGCTGGAAATTCTTGGAGGTCCCGTCATTGAAACCCAGGCTCAATGCCAGTTGAGCAGCCTAATCAAAAAAACAATGTGCTGTCCCCCGGTGGCCATTTTTTAATACAGAGCAAAGAAATAAGCCAATGCACAGAGAAATCGGTGTTACAGATTAACTAGCTGGGGTTCTCATCAGAATCCATGCATCTCCAATCATTTCTCTATCTCATCGGAGAGAAGTTATTTATTTCCATCTGCTCCTTGGCACGGCCTGCTGAATCAGGAGTCGCCCACCCAGCCCAAATTGATTAGGTTACACCCAAACACTGCATTTTTTAACCACTCATCCACTGTGTTACATAAAGATGTATCTGCATTCCCCTCTCTCTCTCTCCCTCTCTCCCGCCTCTCCATGGCAAAGAAAGATTGGCTCTTCTTTCACTGCCTTGGAAAGTGATATTTGATTTGATTTACGTGAAGACTCACTGAGCTAATTTTGTTATGATTAACTGGTCTCTGATAGACATTTGTATCATTTGTAGCCCTGTGCTAACAATGCGCACCCTTGCGTCAGCTGCTCTGGGATATGTACGCACACACGCAGACAGAGTTATTCTTCTGGCTTGATGGAGATTGTGCGTGTGTGTTTGTGCTGGAGAAGCAGATGAATGAACTCGCCTCCATCCACTGCACCCTACTCCAGGAAGGATATAAACTGGATTCTGAGCTTTCTAAATAAGGCTGTGTGTTTGCTCACTTGGTGGAAGGGGCTTGGCCTGGGAGACTTGTTTCCTAAGTAAACGGCCAGGGATTACAGGTCAAGGATCTGTTTCCACTGGGTCACATTTGAAGTTATACAGATTTAGGCCCTGTACTTAGGAGATGGTGAATACTCTCAATTCCCACTGAAGCAAATGAGGAGTTTATTTATTTTCTTATGATTTACAATAAGCCTTTAACAATAGACCTCTCCCGGACTTAAAAAAAACACACTTACAGAAGGAACAAAGCAAATCCTGTGGCAGCTACTCACCCTCCATCCCAGAAAATAAACAATTGGGACTGAAAACAGACCCAATGGGCTTATACCCCCAGCATGGAATAGATGGGTTGACAGGGGGAGAGTTGATTTTTATGTTTCTCAAACACCAAATTGCAGCCTGTACCGTATCCCTTTATTTACCAAAGCCCTGGTAAATAAAGGTCACCAGTTTTAGGATATTTCAGTAGCTTCCTGTCTTTTATAGAGAGAGGGTTCAAGTGTCTCCAAGGACAGAGGCTGTGGCAGTACTTCGAGCAGAAGGCAGTGTGCAAACGGACCTGTTCAATAGGAGGCCAATAACACCATTCCCTCTCCCCCCCCCCCCCCCCCCCGAAAGCGGCCTCTTATTTTGGGTTCCTTGCTATTTGAGGTGCAAGATTTTAAACACCTTGGACTTGATTTCCAGAGTAGTAGAGCATCCACAACTCCCACTGTCTTCAACTCATGTTCTGGGTGTTTAGTGCCTGTGGAAACCAGTTCCCAAATGTCTACAGTTGGGCATCAAGAAATGGGGCAAATTAGAGAATGTTGTTTCATGGAATGGGTGAAGTCAAACCATTCTGGGCGCTTTCCATGGTCCTGACCACATTCTTCAAAGAATCTTTCACATCAGCCTCACCCCTGAGCCTGAAAGTGAGGACCATGAGCAGATCGCCCCTAGGGTACGGTTCTCTTTAACTCCAAGTTTGGTCTAAGAAGGCTGTGGGTCCAAACTCCAGCTCTTATTCTCCTGGTCTTCCTGTAGCTGCACCTTGGGCTCATTCCACCTGGCCACACCATCCAGTACAGGATATTTATTCTTACAGTGGGGGGGGGCAGTTAGAGAAAGAAAGCTCCCAATTTAGAATCAAATGCCCAGTTTAAAGATCTTCACCCAGACCCACCACTGGTGTAAATAGACACAGCTCCATTTATTCCAAGGGACTAACGTCAGCCAAGGGTCTGGCCCGCCTAGCTCAGATAAAAGACTGTGTGCAATTGAAGTATACTTTCCCAGGCAAAAATGGATAGTATTATGATTGGGGATGTCTTGCATTTTAAAGAAAAGTGAATAGAGGCAATCTTACAACCCCGAATGACCTTGGAGTCACTTCTAGCTCCATAATCCATGGAACAGCCTCGTTTCTTCTCGGTTTTAGTGGTTTCTTCTCTTGCTATCACTATGTCAAACCAAATTGCCTTGGGAGACTCCCCTGGGTCAGCCCCCACAGATGTGCGAGTGAATGAGGGAGACTTTAATGCTGACATTCACTGCTTCAAAGGACATACCCTTCCTCCACCGTTATACTGTCCTTATTCAGGCAGAGCTCACGCTGACGTCAGGAGCCAGATGCTTCAGAGGGAGTGAACAGAACAGGGCGATGTATCCAGTGATCCACCCCCTGTCATCCAGTCCCAGCTTTGACAAGTCAGAGTTTAGGGACACCCAGAGCATGGGGTTGCATCCCTGACCATGTTGACAAATAGCCTTTGATGAACCTATCCTCTGTGAACTTATCTAGTTCTTTTTTGAACCCAGTTATACTTTTGACCTTCACGGCATCTCCTGGCAATGAGTTCCACAGGCTGACTGTGCATTGTACGCAAACAAGAAAGCAACTCATCTAGCTACCAGCTTTTAATAAAGGAGAGGTCTCCCAGCTTAATTCTTCTCCTTTTGTCTTCTGTGTGGTACACATTACTGCTGAATGGCTCTTTCCGACACTGGGAACTCTCACTGCAAATGCAGAGCTCACGGGAGAGCTCAAGGCGTGATGAATGACTCTCCTTGACGCGTGCGCAGTTTTACTCCCACCGGACAAGAAGTGGAAGCAGCGTATGTGTGTTGGGAGGGGGCAAGCCCATCAGAGGGCTGAGCCTCCAGCTGAGAGCCGCGTGCGTGGGAAGGAAAGGTTGATCCAGGCTGAGACCTAGGCACCTGGGGAAGGCCCACGATTTGAAACCACCGCAGAAAAGGTGCGTTTATGTAAACATTAAAAAGTGAAGCCTGCGGAGTCCGGAGCGATCCGTCTTTTAAATCTTGCTTTTATAGCATTATTATGGGAGACAGGCTCATAAAAAGCTCTCTGTAGATGTTATTACATCGCATTGTGGCTTTGGAAAGTGAGCCGACGAAGCTGTGAGTTTGTGCAACAGCACATGTTAGCATGAGTTATAATGTGTCAGGGGCCCCGTGTTAACGATTGGAGAACCTATTCTGCTCCTTTAAGGTTAATCAACTCGGCATTTGTGTCAGGTGTAATGTCTAATTAAAATGATGGAAGGGGTGCGAATGCCTCCTGGCAGAGGAGGGAAATGGCACAAAGAGGCAGCATCAGTGCCATATTGGTTTGGAAAATCAATAAGAGGAGCTCATTTTATCCCAGTGTATCTGTGCATTTGCCATTCAGCGGCTCATTTGAAAAGGTGCCAACTGGCTGCCTGGGAGGTTGGAAACTGCAGTGTTTCAAAGCACTTAAAAGGAAATGCAGCTGGGGAAAGCATGGCGAGGGACACAGATTCATTGGGGGCAGGGAGATGGCCTCCGAGGAGACTGAGGTGGCCTTATGACATAACTACAGGGGCAGGGAGAAGGCTGCAGTATATGGAATATTGCTTGATAAGTAAGGTGGCTGGAATTTTAAAGGGATAGGAAAGGAAGAGGAAGATGGGTTTTAAAAAGGGAAGGTTTGGACAATGGAGCCTTGAAAGAGGAGGGAGGAAAGGTTGGGCAGAGGGGAGAGCTCTATTTTATGGTAATGAAGTGGACAGCCCTGAAACATACTAATTACCTTCAGTCAATAAAGTCATTTCAGCATTCCCTATAACTTTTCTATAGTAAAAAAAGGAATATTATACATTAGTAGGTAACATGAGATAACTCTCTATGGGAAAACTGATATATTTTTGGAGCGGATCAAAACATTTTCATCCAAACATTTTTGGATGACAAATGGCCTTTTGACCAAAATGAGGTTGGTTTTTTTTGTTTGGTTGGTTTTTTTCCCCAGAAATTTTCAATTTTGGTCAAAACTTCCCGTTTGAAAAACCAGAAAATGAAAAATGTTAACCAACAGTTGTGGGGTTTTTTAAATGTATTGTTTTGGGAGGGTTGTTTCTCATTGAACAACTGAAACATTTTCATAGGAAATTAAAACTAACAAGCAAAAAACCAAGCCCACTCCAAAAAAACAACTATTGTTTTCAAAATGTCCTGTGAAAAATAACTGGCATTTTGAGAAGAGTACACATTTTTAAGGAGTGGCCACTGCTCATATGTCCTGATTAGCTAGCTACGTATAGAATGAGAGCTATAGATAGATATAGATAGATAATTCTTCATTTAGAGCACTTTTCTGGAAATATAGATATTTGCTAATTATCACCCTGAAATTTTCATCTCCACTGAAATTTTAATAGTAGGAATTATAAATTATCCATTGCAATTTTTTGGAGAAAGTCTTTTTAAACAAATTTACTCCCATTGATTTCTTTAAGTAGCCTTCTCAAGCAGCACCTCTCCCTAGCCTGTCCACCTTTTTAAAGTAGGACACAAAGGGTGTGATTTTCAGAAGTGGCTAAGTGATTTAGGCGCACAACTACCATTGTGCTTTTGAAAATCCCACCCAGAGGGTTCACCCACCAAAATGTCGTGCACTTCCTCTGGGCCTGAATAAAATCACATTTGCACATGCTAAAAGGGTGATTGTGTGAATAAGACCCTCTTAGTGGGAGCTGTTACATGTTTGGCATGCACAATATTGCCACACTCCTTGCATTAATATCTGGAAATGTGCCCTTAGTCTGGGGAACTTATAGAACCTATGGCAGTTTCCCTGAAGTCTCAGAGAGAACAACAGGAGATGGTATTGTGGATGGTAGCAGACCTCCCTGTTGGTGGCATGACCTGCTTTTGTCCAGTCTAGCATTAAAAGACGGCTGCCCTAAAGCCAGGAAGGGTTCCTCCAGCCACAGGACTGAAACAGCCTCCACACAGCAACTGCACAGGATTGAGAAGCAGGCTGCACTTCCTCATGTGCCTTTTGTACATTCCCAGCATCCAGCCCAAAAGCTCCAGTGGGACCACTAGCTCCTTGAGGTCTTATGTGACAGGAAATTGGATGAGCTCTGATATAGAGCACATGAACAAAGGTGTGCAGTCAGGAGAACAGAAAACTATCCCTCGGTAGCTAAGCTTGAGATGGACCAAAACCACTGAACGAACATCTTGCTCAACTTTATTCCTGGCACAAACGTCAGAGATTGAGAAGAAAACATTCCAGGATCATCCCCTTTTGCAACCTTTAAGTGCCCTAGACAATGACAGAATCTCTCTGAAAGCTCTTTAAGTTGAAATTAATTTATGCCTGACAGTGATTAAAGGAGAAAATGAGAAGAGATGGAAATTAACAAATCCATCTTTATTGCCGAGATCCCATTATGATTATATGGAGAAGGAGAAATCAGCATTGCGGGTGTCAGCTGCAATCTGGTGCACGCTTTAAGCAGCCCATCCCACCTGGGAAGCATCCTTGAATGGATGGATGTGCCTGTCACATAGGTTTTCCTGCAGACGAGTCAATTTCTTAAGGGGTGGCAGAGAGGGAAAGGGTGGAGAGAAATTGGTTTGGCACTGCTCCGACCTTCTGCCAATTTCAGGGCAAGGAGGGTGCAGCCAATTTAGTGTGAGGACCTGAGGTAGGATCCACTTTATGAAACCAGATGGGCGATTGGGAGGTGTTAATTAGTATTATTCCAGGTGGATGCTCACATGGAGGAAATTCCAGCCCTGAGCGCCTTGAGGATGGAATGGAGCAGGTTAGGGGAGAAGGGTGGGGTTGTAACCTCACTGGATTCTCCACCCATCCTAATCCTCCTCCACTGAGCATGGCACGTGAACGCCCTACCATGGAGACTGCCAAAGTGTGCACTCAGAGGTGGTGCTTGGGGAGCTGGCTGGTCCCATAATGCAAGCTCCTCCTTTTTGTTTCCAACTCCTAATGCCAGGTAAAAGACGTTCCTTGATGCTACTTCTCCATCTAAGCCACTGCTGATGGTGGCACTGAGATGTGACATGATCAGAAAGGTGGGGCTGTGCAATAGTGGACTGGAAGAGAAAGGCCCGCAGGACAATCTCCCTATTGAGATGTGGGCCATACCAGGCAAGTTTGCCAGTCCCAGCTTTAAACACCTCGGTGACAAATTACCCTCTATCTGCCCCTGGTGGATTGCTGTAGTAGGGATATGAGTGCACGTCTGATAAGTTGAAAAATGGTTGTGAAAAATTTCCCTCGAAATTTCAATTTTTTGAAACATTTCAACTGGCTCTAATTATAAGTGAGATGCAGGGACTTCCAGAAAGGCTGAGAGTGGAGATGAGGTGAGATCAGCCCAGACAGCCCCACACTGGGTCTTTAATAACAAGAAAATTATTTTAAAAACATCAACACAGGAGATGTTCCAGAGACAACACACATCTGATCTCAGGTCTTAGTTCTCAGGCTGGTCATTAGCTGGAATATCTCACATTGCTCTCTGGTGACTCTCTATGGCAGAAGCAAGGAATGACATTGAAGGCTTCAGACAGAGCCATATTTATTAATCCATAGATCCAAAAGCAAAGGTTTAGAATCTCTGTTAGGTGTGTTAGTAACAGGGAATTTAGTGCCTCTGTGGGACCAGATATTAGACTGCAATGTCACTCACACATGTGCACATCCACACACACTGCTTATCTATGACACCATACTTCTCCTCATCTAGGTGTTGGGTCTCCCCATGATAATGGGATTTCAAGGCTAGATAGGAAGAATAAGGGGACACCAGAAGTAAGGGGAGCCCCATGGCTCTGCACTCTGTACTCCCGTTTCTCAGAGAGCATTTACTGTGAGTGTTATCACCATTCATAGGAACATAGGACTAGAAGGGACCTCCTGAGTCATCCATTCTAGCACCCTTCTATCACAGGCAAACCCATTGTAGAATCTCATTCATAAATTTATAAGTTCCATCTTAAAACTAGGCTCTTTTCCCCCCTTCCCCCATTTCTAAAGGGAAGCTGTTCCAGACCCTCACTTCTCTGATGGTTAGAAACTTTCTTCTGATCTCCAGCCTCAATGTATTTGTGGCCAGTTTCTACCCTTGTGTTCTGGTGCCAGCATTGTCCTTTAGCTTAAATAGCTCTTTTCCCTCCCTGGTGTTTACTCTCCCCTCCCCTGATGTATTTATGGAGATCAATGAGATCCCCTCCCAGCCTTCATTCTGCTAAACTAAACAAAGCCAAACTTTCATTCTCCTCTCATTGGATGGGCTCTCCATTCTTCTGATCATCCTAGTAGCTCTTGTCCACATGTAACCACCCATTGATGTCAGCAGGAGTTGAGGGATATCTCAGCACCATACAGAATGTGCTCAGGACCTCGTAGGATCACCAACTCATAATTCCTCAGGCTGGTTGGGGCTTGGTTCAATAAGAAGCCATTTGGGAGGTGTGGTCGGAAGTTCTTTGCATTGTTCAGCAGAGGTCTCCTCACCACTCAGAGCCATTGTTGTTGTTGTTATTATTTATTATTTGCATTGTGGTAGCACCTATGAGCCCCGAACATGAACCAAGACCCCATTAGAATCATAGAACCATAGGGTTAGAAGGGACCGCAACGGTCATCTAGTCTAACCCCCTGCCGAGATTCAGGATTTGTTGTGTCTGAACCATCCAAGACCGATGGCTACCCAGCCTACTTTTGAAAACCTCCAGTGAAGGAGCTTCCACTACCTCCCTAGACAATCTGTTCCATTGTCCTGCTGTTTACTGTGGTAGGCACTGTATAAACGGGCTCTTAAAGACAGCAATCCCCTCACCTGCAAGGATAGAGAAGGAGATGGGGGACTGCAATATCAGAAAGAGGTAGGGTAACACTCAGAAGTCTGATATAGGTGTAAAAGGAAAAAAAGGGGGGGGGGAAGTCAGTCATGATTACCGTAGCTCAACATCCTTCGATCCAGGCTGCCCTCTCTGAATATTGGAAGTTTCACCCTTCATTCATTCCTGGCTGCTGAAAAGCCTGATTAAGGCACTTTCTGTCTTCTCCTCCCAAATCCTGCACATTGAAGAGATGCCTAAATACGTCGCTGATTGAGATTTATCCTCCTGCCCTATTCAAGGAAACAAAGCGTCTATGAGCTTTCTTGTGTCAGAACAAATCAGACACAGACCAGGCCTGGCAGGACGAACGACACATATCAGACAGAAGAGAGGTTCCTCGGCTTGGAGCAAGTAGGTGAAATTGTAAATTAATTCATAGGAAGGGAGAATAATATGAAGGAGAAAGATTAGTTCCAAGGCTGTGTTTCAATCAATGGCTTTCCCTGATTTTACAGGGCCCAGGGGTGAGGATGAGCTGCCCTCAGACAGACACAGGGGCCTGCTTAATTAATCTCTCCTGTATTCTATAATAAACAGGGCCAAGGAAGAGGTGCGGGAAAACAGAGCAAATATGCTGCAAATTGAAGCCCAGTGAGCACATGAGCTCTAGAGTGCCACAATTATAGCATGCCCTGAGTGCAGTGGGACCAGTGACGCAGGGCCAGTGCAGGCCTGAGGGGCTGACTTGCACAGAGGCAGCTGTGGAAGGGTTTGGAGGATTATTACGATGATCATGGAGGGGGAAGGTCAGGACACTAGTGATACAGACCATAGGGGCTGGAACTAGGGGTGCTACTGCACCCCCTGACTTGAAGTGGTTTCCATTATATGCAGGGTTTACAGTTTGGTTCAATAGCTCTCAACACCCCCACTATAAAAACTGTTCCAGCCCCCCTGATATAGATGCACAATTAGCATGGAATGGGTGGGGGAAGAGGGCTGATTGCGTTAACGATGTGTTTGGAGACAGGTTACCAAAATAATAGTAAGAAAGGAGGGAATGGATTAGAATGCAGACATTCAAGGGCCTTTATGAAGAGGAGACGTGCAGAGATGGGGTGGAGAGGCAGTGCCTAGCCTTAACTAGAAACGGAGACAAAGTTTGCATGGATTCAGAGATTTTAAGGCCAGATCTCCCATGATTTTGAATACCTCCACATTTAGAAGCCCAGTTCAACTCCCACTGAAGTCAATGAGATTTAGGGTTGTCAGCGCCGTATTTCAAATAAAGGGACTGTTTTCTTAGCACCTTCCCCCACCCCTCCTCCCGAGCTCATCATCATTATTATTATCAGCATTAGTAGTAGCAGTAACAATAATAAGCAGCACACACTCACATTCGCCAGGGGTATCGCTTGCTGCTTTTTGCACCACTCAGCAGCTCCTGATCTTCTCGTACAGAGATGAAAAACTAAGGGACATCCCTTGTAATAAGGAACTGTTGGCAACCCTAATGAGATTCAGTCTATGAAAGCTAATGGGAGATGGATTGAGCTGCCCATCCTGGGTCTGATTTTCAGAGGAACTGAGTATCAACCGGAGGCCATAGGAGCAGGGGGTGCCTGGCACTTTCTGAAGCTCAGAAAGTGTCTCAAATTGGGCAGCCAAAAATGGAGGTCCTGACACTTGAGTGGCCATTGTGGAAAATGCGGGCCTGAAATCATTAGGGCCAAATTCTGCCCTCGTGGCAGGAGTTAGGAGGATCAAGACATCAGGGAAACAGCATATTTCACCTTTGACTCTGGTCTCATGGGCTACTTCCAGTGTCTATTGGTGGGCCCAACTCACAGAGTTGAGGTTCCGATCTGAACCATCCCAAAGTTCAAGGATGTCCAAATCTGGGGATTTGGTTTGGGACCACCATCGGTCCAAAGAGTGTGACAGTCTAGCTCAGAACTGCTTCTCCCAAGCCCGTACCTACAGAATACTAGAGCTCATTCCAAGCCGCAGAGAAATGTTGCTCAGGTCCTCCTCCAGGGAGTTGTGTATAAGTCCCATGCCAGGTAGGAACAGAAATCCATTCCTGTTAAATCATTCTGTTTGCATAGAATTCTTTAATTCTTCATTTAATTCTTCCTAGGGCCAGATGAAGGCCTAGAAACTATGGCCTCAATCTTGGGCCCCAGCTCCTGGAGTCAGGTGATGAGGGAAGAATCTCAGCTTCCAATTTAGCCCTTGTGGTTGTAAAGAAAAGCTTATAAATGTAACTGACACAGCAACATCTACCTGCGTGTACAGAGAGCCTGACACAATCATTCTGAGATGACGGAACTGCCCAAGCATCTCAATGGGAACAGTAACTCCAAGGCCCACTCCAAACACCAACCTAGCAAAGGACTTTGTGTGAGTGCAGTGGTCCTAGCCCACCCAACCAAGCAGATACAGTCCATCTGCTGGGGGAAGTACTGAGAGGGTCCCTACTCAGGCTGCTGCTGCTCCATGGAGGACAGGGGATCCTCCTGCCACTCCTACAGGGTCCCACTGCTCCTGCTTCTCTGGGAAGAGAGGCCCCTCCCAGCCACTGCCCTTCTAAGTGAAGGGAACGACCACAACATGGGGACCCTAGGTTGTGATGTGCCGCTGGCCTCAGATTGCTTTCCCCTGGCCCCGACTGCTGCAGATGAGCTCATGAATCCTCGTCAGGGTTTCCTGCTCTACCTTCCCTCAAGTGACAGAGCAGATGGGGAGCAGAGCCCTGCGCAGGACTATTCATTAATTCTTCTCCTATTATTATGGCAGTGGGTCCTGCGGGACCTGTGAGATCCCAGTCCCGCTGCAGGGCTGTACACTAGTCCTGGGCAGGGCTCTACCAGGGAATCCTCTCCATGACCCTTGGTTAGCAAAGATGGTTCACTTGGCCTGGCCCTCGAGAATGGGCTTGTCTGGAACGCCGGGCCCTCATTCTTCTCCTCCTTTCAGTGCAGGTTACAGGAAGCTGCATGACTCACCTCCTCACAGTTCACATGATGCTCCGCTGCTGGCATGTGGGCAGCCAGGAGAGAGCCAAACAGGAGGACACAGAGTAAAGCAGAACAGCGGAAGGGCTGGAGGAGGTCTTTCTCCTGAGACACACCAGAGAAGGGGACTCGTGTTGTAACAACATCCAGAGACTGGGGGGAAAAAAATCAAACAAGGAGCGCCTTACAAACAAGAACATGTGTCTGCATTTATTAACATTTCCAGCACAGATTTAATTCTCGGCAAGCGTTCCTGCCTACACGGAGCCCGGCGCGTTGCACGAAACCTCTCGTTAAGTTCCATACGAGCCATCGTTTTAGTGCATCCTCCAGGGGAATCTTCAAACAGATTCCATAATCTCACTGATAAATGGCTCTTTTGCAAGACACTATTTACATTCCATCACCAGAAAGGCTGGCGACTCTCCCCCTCCCACCCTTTTTAACCCTCTCCTTCCTGCAGCCCTATGAAATGATTCCTGAACCTTTTGCGGGAGGGAGCAGCTGCTGGTGGGTTCCTTAAGGAAGAAATAGAATGACACTCTGGGGATGACGGTGAGCTTTCTAGGCCAAGGACCGTCTCTCACACAGGGCAGCTAGAACAGTAATCCTGGTTGGGGCCTTTTTGGGTTCTACTGGAATACTGTCTATAGGAAGGAAGGCTGGTTTTGTGGATAAGGCCCTGGACTGGGACTCAGGAGAGCTGGGTTCATTTCCTGGTTCTGCCACAGACTCCCTGTGTGACCTTGGACCTGTCACTTCATCGCTCTGTGCCTCAGTTTCCCATCTGTAAACCAGGGATCATGATGCTGCCTCTTTGTCTACCCAGTCTGTGTAGATTGTAAGCTGTTTGGGACATGACTTCTCTCTGACTATGTACGGCGCCAAGCACAATGGTATCCTGCTCTTGATCAGGATCTCTAGGCACTACTGTAGTAGAAATAAATGCTAAGGGCTGAATTAGCACCTTGCAATCACCCCCAGACTAAGGGGTGATGTGTCAGAGATTCATGGCTTGGTCTCTGCTTCCCCCATGCTTCATGGGAGTCGTAAAGTGTATGTCTACCGTGCACACTAAGCCCGGGCTCTGACTTGGGATTGAGTCCAAGAAGCCCCCTTCCATACACACACAAATCAGTCTGACTCGGGCCAGCAAGCTCTCAGGCCCTGGGTGCTACGACCCTGCTGGGGTGGGGTGGGGTGAGTCAGAGCCCAAGTTCCTCTCTAACTCAGGTTCAAGCCCTGTCATTTTGTGGTGTGGACGCAGCTCAAGTCGCAGGCCCGAGTCAAGGTACGGACATGTTAGCACAGCGGTGAGACCCGGCTCCAGCAATTGTAAATCCAGCTTCACAATGCAGTGTGGACGCTCAAGCTTGGGCATGGAAATGCCCAGTCCACAAGCCCGGGACCCACAGACCTGAGCTTGGTGTGCATTGTAGGCATGCCCTAGCTGTCCACGCTTCTTTGCTGCTTACTTCCCCCTTTGTTGCATCCCAGCTGTGCTGGCTAGTGGTTTGGAGGAGCAGAGCCCAGAATCCCCCCTCACAAACACACACACACACACACACACACACACACCAGCATAGGAGCTAGATTCCGAGCAGAGCGGTGGCTGCTTTTCAGCTCCCTGGTGATGCGGCTAGCCTGTGCAACAGAATAAAGGGGCACCTTACGCTCTGCATGAGCATATCAGGCACATCACAACTGAGCCCTCCATAAAGATAGCACAGTGATGAGTTTGGGATAAGTGCCTGGGCAGGTGGATAGACAGTGATGTATTTGCAAGCATGCATTGATGCAAGCTAACATTAATTAAGCCTTTCTACCCCTCTGCAAGGTCCTATGGGCAGTGAAGTATGACTCCGTCCGATTTACAGACAGATAAACTATGTAAATTGAGTACGTGCGGCCCACCCCGCCTCCTCCTTGCCACTTCCCTGGGACAGGCGCATTTTAGGAATTAACAATAGGCAGCCGCTTCCCACAAAGCCTTGCAAGTTCCAGTCGGAAATTTGTATTTGCTGCTGCCGCCTGGAACAGGTTCCATTTACCGGCTCAGGTTCTGCCATGAGGCCGAATCCATGCACCGCCAGGAATTTGTTTGCTTCGGAGGGAGGAGAGGGGGTTGAGTTTTGGTCTTCAAAGGTAGAGAGGACCAGATCCTCAGCAGGTGCAAATCAGCACAGCCTGCTGATGGCAGTGCTGAGTTACACCCGCTGAAGGTCTGGCCCAAGAATGCTGAGAAATAATTAACTCTCTCTCTCTTATTCTTTCCATGCGGGAAGCCACCTGCTCTATATATCAGGGGAAAAGCTGCCTTTACAGACACACCCAATGCTGGAGTCAGAGAATCATAGACTATCAGGGTTGGAAGGGACCTCAGGAGGTCATCAGTCCAACCCCCTGCTCAAAACAGCACCAATCCCCAGACAGATTTTTGCCCCAGATCCCTAAATGGCCCCCTTAAGGATTGAACTCACAATCCTGGGTTTAGCAGGCCAATGCTCAAACCACTGAGCTATCCCTCCCCCTGGAAAAATAATGGATTGTTATTTAATGGGTCTATCCCAGGGTCCCAATTGAGACCAATGCCCCATTGTGCCAGATACGTAGACAGTAAAATATAGTCTCTGATCCAAAGAGTCTACAATCTAAACAGCAGAACATTTCCAATGCAACATTTTTTTCCATCAGAATATGCTGCTGGGTCAAAGCCAAAACATTTTGCAGCAATATATTGATTTTTTGATGACGTTTTCGATGGGAAGATTCCTATAGTCCAGGATGGGTTCCCTGGGCACCTCCAGTGCAAGAGACCCGAATGGGAAACCCTGACCTTTTCGATCCCAAACAGGGCGTTTCAACACAATTCCATTTGGGGACTATATTCAAAAGGGTTTGCCTTTGTGCCAAAGTGAAACAAAGTTTCCTATTATGAAACCCCGAAAACTGTAGCAATTGCCACTCTCTGCTCAACAGACAAAGGCCGGGGAAAAGGAAGTAGGACTCTGGATGGACTATTTTTTCCGACCTGTTTTCCTTCAATCAGAGGAATCCCCTCTCTCTCCCTGTCCCCCTCCGTATCATAAGCTCAGTGTTTCCTTTCACTTTCCCAAGTAAATTGGAAGGAGACGGTTAACCCAGAATGCAGTCTGGACAGCTGTGCGCTCTCCCCTTCGGGTCAAACAGCCGCCTCCTCCCATTCCTTGGCGGGGGCGGAAGGGGTTTGCGTTGGCAAGAGAAGGAGCATTATCATTATCCAGTAATGGGGAAGTCAATTAAAAGTCAGCCATTGCAGAACGCTTTCTGATTACTCTAATTATCCACTCATTGCATTATCTCACTCAGCGGCGCGACCCGGTGCGAGGGACCGAGGGGACCCAGGCCGCTTGCTCCTCAGCAGACATCGCCGTGCGTTCAGTGCGTTTCGTGGCTCTTAAAGGGGACTGCGCCTCATCTAAGCAGGTTGAGCCAGGATGGAGGAGACCTTGCCAAACAGTAAGCAGTGGGCCCGTTCAGTAAGCCAGGCCCGCCCCTCTCTAAGCCCCTGGCTGCAGCAGTGCGGCAAGGTGGCCCGAGGGAGTGCTGTGCCGCTGGAGTTGCTGCCTTTCAGATGAGCAGTGAAACTGAGGTCCGACCCTCTCTTTGTCCTGATCATTCCCGGGCAGTAAGTGCGCTCATTCCTTCGGACTGGTCTGCGTTCGAGAAAAGACACTAGACCAGGTACAAGAGCCAGCAGAAATCGACTTGTACTAATCCTACTAATAACAACCCTTTGAGTTTCTATGGTGACTTTCAGCAGAGAATCTCAAAGCCTCCGACAGGCATTAATTAACCATCAAACCCCAGCCTGGATAGCTACAAATTAGCCTCCTTTTGCATAAGAGGAAGCCATGGCACAGAGAGGTGACGTGCCTTGCCCCTGGTCTCAGCGTCAGGAGTTAGAACCCTGGAGTCCGGACTCCCAGCGGCCTGCCCTACTCATTAGCTAGCACTTCCACTCCTGATGCATCACAGAGGCAGTTGGCAGGGGATGTATCAGGGCTTGCATTATAGGGATACATGACTCTACCTTGCACCTATTTCAGGATGACCAAGGCATGGGGACACCTGGGGAGCTTTTCCTGGGCAGAGTCGACACCTTCTGGGCTTGCAGATAGGTGGGTGAGTGTAGACAATGAGCAGCCCTGCTGTGTGGGGTTTACCAGGAATGCCCCCTCTCCGGCATTGGTCTGGTCTGTCCCTTAGGAACCTGTGCTGCAAGGTCACTTGTGAAGTGAGGAGTTCTATCTAGTGGTTGCATCAACCCTAACTTTGTATCTGTTAAAGCTCAGGCAATTGCTTTTAGATGGGTGTAATTAAGAAGCCATTAGTGTAAAGTTTCATTTTGGTTTACGCCTTGGTCTCCATTTGAGCAGAGAAATATGAAATTAAGGTATTAGCTCCTTTCAGAAAGATGAGTCATGAGCTAATACATTTCAAGAGTGGTTTCTCCGCTGTAATGATTCTGCTTTGCTCTTTTCAAATCCCCCCCACCCTTCCCTAGATTCTTGCTTCTGGATCATTTATTTTAATAATAATAATAAATTTATAATTAATAAACAATAGTAATAAATGAATGAATCACAGACAGAATTAGAAAGAGAAATTACGACGAGGACCCCCAGCAATGCGAGCGTCCTCCCAGCAGTGCCCAGCGAACTGGAAGTGTGGGCGTGTGTGATTCCTCCCAATCCCAGCTGGGAAGCTAGCAGGGTGTGCATCCTCCCAGCAGTGATCTAGGAATGCTAGCTGGGCTGTTAGCTGTGTGGAGCATCTTCACAGTATTGCCTTGATAAGTGTTAGCTGAGCATCAAATAGCGTGTACTTATGCGAGCTTACCCACAGCGGCACCCTGTCAGTGCCATCTGGGACTCCCAGCAGCATGACCTTTCCCGCAGCAGTGGCCTGTCCCTTGTCACTGCAGTACCAAGCCTGCACCAGCTGAATAAATGATTCACTTTCCTCTCACAGTCGGGAGCCTCCTCTTCATTTGCTGGGTGGCTCGTCCCCTTCTCCCCAGAGCAGCATCGGCCGGGTGCTTCAATCCAGAGACCAGCTCCAACTTTACTTCTGTGCATGCCAAGAAACCGCGCCGGACAGATGTGCCCTGGCAATCACAGCAGGCAGCTGAGACTTCTGGGGGGGTGAGCTTCCTTACGAACGGCGCCCTGTCTCTGACAGCGAGGAGTGCAGCTGGCAGCCGGAGAGGTTCCAGAACGAAATCAGTGACAGTTAGAATTGTAAATACAGTTAATCAAGGCTTAATTAAACAGTTCAATCTCTGAGCAAGGAGATGGGGAGAAGAAGAAAAAAAAAAAAACATCCTTGGTTTGAGACGGTGAAATGCTACTGATCATCAATAATGCATCCCAGTAATGTTCTTGTATGAATTGGAAATGCCAGACAATCAAAGGCCATATGTATTTAGCTTAGATCCACACGATGTCCATGTATTTTTAATAGTGTGGCATCTTTGAAGTCTGTTTGCAAAGCCAGGCCTTTCATGCTGCAGTTGCAGAGGAGAGAGATCTCCCCACAGCTGATGAAGAAGCTCTCTTTGCAAATTACTCCTTCCCCCCCACCCCCCCGCACTCCCGAGCCTCCCATCTCCAACAAGGATGAATTTGCACCTCTGCCCATGCAGGAATGAGTGTGGAAGGAGATGGAACTGGTCCCCAGCATGGGATGTTCCTTCATTACGTTTAAAAACTAAGTATCAGGAAGTAAACAGGCACAAAATTCAATACTGTAATGAAAAAAATGGATGAAATTCCCCTGATATATACATCTAATCTAATCTCTCTCTTCTGTCTGTCTGATCATTTCTAATGCACCTTTCCCTCTGGTACTTGTGCACAATTTGCTCTATCTATAGGGGGAACGGGTGACTCAGGAGATCGGAATTTGCATGCAGAATCTTTTGCCTCTAAGTTCAAAATCCAGGGGTTAGTAGTTGAAGTTAGACAATTCAAACTGGAAAAATAAAACACGCCTTTTTAACAGTGACGGTAACTAACTACTAAAGGATGTGGTGAGTGCCTGAAGTCTTTAAATCAAGACTAGAAATCCTAGTAGTAGATATGCTCTATTTCCACCAAAAAGCTTGATTCGGGAATCTCTAGGTGATATTCTCTAGCCTGCTTGAAGGAGGAGGGCAAAATAGACCGTTATAATGGTCCCTTCTTTCTTTAAAATCTATGAATCCATGAACTCGCTCAGCTGTTTTTGACTGGCGTTCCAAAATATGCTAAGAACTGAGAGACAAACTTAAGCACAAACCTTCCTGGCTGGCTGTATGGAGGCTGACAATTTGCACACCCAGTTCAGCTGCTATCTATGGCCCACGATGATTCTTGTTGATATTTGGGCTGTGGTTTCTGAGATGGGGCACCCAAAAATCAGTAGCCCCCAAATTCAGTGAAGGCTTTTGAAACATTGGCTCAAATGACCTTGCCACAATGAGTCAGTGGCAGAGAGCACATGTACAAGGCCACACTCTATCTCCTTCAATAGGTAGGGTGACCAGATAGCAAGTGTGAAAAATAGGGGCACTTTTTATGGGGTAGAGGGGAATAGTTGCGTATATAAGACAGAGACCCTAATATCAGGATGGTCCCAGTAATATAGGGACATCTGGTCACACTATCAGTAGGATCATGCTGGATTTCCCAAGCTACACTGCTGAGGTGTCCTTCCCTTGGCTCTAGTTAATGGACAGAAAGTGCAGTTTCCGTGCAGCTCTCGAAACGGATGCTTCAGAGCCCAGCAAGCAAAAAAAAAAAAAGGAGAAGGGGTGAGAGAGCTGGTGGAGGAAGAAGGTGCGTTAATACAAAAACTAATTCTGCTTCTATTTTAGGTTGTGAACCTGCTAAATTGCCTGTTGGGTTATGTAAGAGAAGTCATTGTGTTTGTGTTCAAAGGGCAGCCTTGTACGAAACGCTCGGGACACCGCTTGAATTCTAAGTGGCCAGGCTGCGCGAGGGAGATGGAGGGAATGGGCCCTGTTCCAAATTGATTAGTTCTGCTGGCTTCTCATTATTGTTCCGTGTGAAGTTTGGCATGCGAGCAAGGTCATTCCATGTATGGGCCTGTGTCAGTGCAAGCAATTCTGCTGCACACTCCCTCCTCCCCCCCCCCGCCTCTTTTTCTTTTCCCCTCCCCTCCGTACCACAAACAGCATGCTGCCCGCACTAGAGAAAATTAAAAAACAGCCCATAAATTTTACATGAGTTCCTGAGACCGAGGAGAAATTAATTTGATGTTGTCTTTTGATAAAGATGTAGGCCTTTTTTTATTTTTTTAAGGTTGCAGTTCTGTTCTTGTGATAATATTAATAAATAAGAAACCCCCACTTCAAATAAGCCCCTGGCTTGTAAATATGAAAGAAAGAAATAACAGAACACAAACCAAAGAGGGCGAAATAATAAACCCACCACTTCTGTCCAGATTAGCCGGATGGGAAATTCCAAGCACCAGCCCCATTCACTCCCCCTGGCCAGCCCCCACACACATGTTCTGTGCTCTGATTCATGAGCCACAATTGATGTGGGTGTGCAGTACAGGGGTGGACAGAACCTACTAGGAACTGCCAGAAGTATGCTGAAGAATGGTGCTTGTAGCAGCCTGCATGGAACTTGGTGGGAGGAGAACAGGTTGCATGAGGGATGACTTTGGAGGAGGCCCGGGCAGTCAGTCTGTGTGCCCATGGCTGGAAGGTTAGCTGCAGTTGAAGCACCTCTGTAAATAGTTCTCTTAATAAAGACTTTGTGTAGTTTTAGAAACGTGGCGTTCCCTTATGCTATCACCCATCCCGTGATACATGAAACAGTGCTGGCGTTTGGTTTTTAGAGGTCGATTTTATGCCAGTCACAAAGCTCCCGGCAATGCAAAAGGAGAAGGAGGACAAGCAATGGTTTTACCTTCACCCTTATCGATCCTTTTGGATGTTTTATGAATTTTCATTCATTTGTACCCTTATAAGGATATTGTACAATAAATGCCTGGCACAGTAGAACGCACAATGAGGTTACCTGCACTGTGCTGGACCCTTGCTTGAGTTCTGTAGCATTAATAAGGGTCCTGGCACTGTGGCTCCCCCTTCTGGGCATAAGGGGAGCAGATGGATTAGGAAGGCCGTTATCCCCAGCATTCCTATTCCCTCCCCCTCTCGGGCCCCTGTTCAGAGCCAGCCACAAACCATCTCCATATTTAGACATAATGCCTCGTTCTGCTAGATTCACCTATTCTCCTCTCCCTCTTCTTTCCAGACATTGCTTATAAAACTGAAAATGAGAGGTTGGCTTTAGAGAGGTTTGTGCATGTCACTTTTTTCTATCCCATCCCCCTCTGTGACACTAGGATCAGCCGTGCATATCATCAAAACTCGCTTACGGAATAATGGTTCTCACTGACTTCATGGCTCTTGGGTCATGTCCCACCAGCTGAGTTCAACAAAGGGATTTATTATATTTCTTCTTTGCAGCATAGGTAGCTATGTAACTGGTATAATTTGGTTTTTCTGTGCACTGTCCCTTTATGTGTCTAGGAGTCTGCCTGTCAGCAAGGTCAAAGGCCACTTTGTGAGGCAGAGTTGATACAGAGAAGACAGGCACACTGTGCTCTCTCCTGGAGACTTTACTTTAGTTCTTTCTGGATTTGTTGTTTTTCACCTTAATTTTAAATATCAGCCGCTGAGAATGAAGGCAACTTGTTGCTCTTTTAGTCTGGAAAATAAAATATTCTTCACTTATGTCCTCAGCTCTGAAGTAATGTTAAGTTGCTGGGATAGTGTTCAAGGCAGGGTCCACTGCAGTCAATGGAAAAAGAGTAGTCTCCACGTTCCACTTCAGAGGTGGCTGCATTTCAGTGGAACATACAGCGACTCAAGGATGCTGAACTCTTTGCACGTCCAAAATTATGGAACTTTTGGGTGCTAAAAATTTGCGGGATTGAGCCCAATGTGCATAAAATACCTTGGGCTACTTCAGGATCATATCAGTACATCAGTTTTAATAATATTCAGAGCTGGCCAGAAAATTTCAACATTCTGATGAAAAATGAGGGGAAGATTCTGCAACTTTAAAAATAAATGTAAAATCTCAAACATGTAATTCCCCCCCTCCCCACCTCCGCAAACTCTTTTCAACCAAGCTCTGATGATTCTTAAATAAAGCCCCAGCAAAGAAAACACATCCTCTTTGGAAATAATTCTGTAGATCTCCGGGAACAGGAATGTGACAGGCAGCTGTTGCAATGAAATTATGTATGAACATGCACTGATCTTTTAGCTGAATACTAAACAAGCACCTGAGATTTCTGCTGCTGCTGCTCCGAACCCGCCCTCTTTATTCCTACTTTGTACAATGACTCTTAAAAGATGATATAGGGAAGGTGCTATAGATGACTTGGCAGGGTTTAACTTGTTTAACGAGCTTCGGGGCACAGCGCAAAAACATATTAGTTCACATGGGCCTTTAATTAAAGACTATGGACAAATCTACTGTTTATTCATTTCAGTTGTTTGCCTCTGATTGGAGGCTCTTTTAAGTTTTATTTTAAGACTCCCAAATTGCATTGCAAAGAGGGACACATGAAGATCTGTATTATGTTGTGTATAACAGTAGCACCTTGGAGTCCCAATCAAGACCAGGATCCCATGGTGCAAGGTGCTGTATGTACACAGAATGAGGGACAGGCCATGTCCTGAAGAGCTTACAATCTAAGTAGACAGGATAGACAACATGTGAGAGGGAAAATGCAGTGTAGATGTGCCTTGACTGAAGTCATGCAGCAGAATCAGAAACAGAACCCAGGACACCTGATTTCAATCCACTGCCTGCTCCATGCTGCATTGGAATGAGGGGGAATGTGGGTTGACTTTTTCCCCTGTTTTAATTTCCAGCCTTATCAACCAGATTGGTTTTCCCCACCCCTAGCCAGCAGCACCCCGCTCTACCGGGCTGCAGGTGGGGAGTCTCCTAGCTCTTGGTTAAAAGCTAATTTAGAGACCCAGAGGGGGTACTAAGCCATCAATTCTTTTTTCTTCTTCTTCTAAGAGAGAAATGGAATGGACCCTTTCAGAAAAGGCTCCCTGTCACAGGAAGGGCTCTTTTGTATGCGAGTTGCAGAGTCTATTTTTCAAGATAACCTTTATTTCATGTACCGAGTGTTAGCTTTGCTGGAAAAGAGAAAAGCCGAGATAACTCCTTCACCTGTGGAACATTATTAGGCTTTCTTGAAAAAAAGAAGAATGAGACGTTCTGGTGCATGATAATGGAGGTGGAACAAATCAGACAGAGGCGACTGCTGAATTGCACCTCTCCTTCACTGTCTATCTTTGCCATCACTCTCTCTCTCTCTCTCTCACACACACACACACACACACACACACACACACTTTTCCCTCTCCCTGCTTCCGTTGCACATTGATTCTCCTTCTCCCTCACACACACACTCCCAAATTCCGCTCTCAGTCTCCTTGGTGTATATTTAGGGAGCGTCCACTATTTATTCTTTGCACTGCAGTGTTGTTTAGAGGCCCAGTCCCATTGTGCGCGGTGCTGTACAAACATAACAGAGAGATGGTCCCTGCCGTGCAGGGCTTACAACCTAAATAGATGACGAGGAGAGATGGACAAAATATTTTCAGTGGAATCATTTTCCATCAGAAAATGCCGTTTCATCCAAAGCTCAATGTTTTGCAGGAATCTGCTGATTTCAGTGGGAAAATGTTCAAAGCAATTTGACATCGAAGGGGATTTTTTGTGTTGACTCTCTTGTTCTGTTTCATTCTGGCGTTCAAATTTTGTTTCACCTTTTGCCTTATAATCTTAATCTTAATACAGAATACACTATATTTTATAGTATAATGTTTTAATGTTATCAGAAGAAAACATTTCAATATGGTTGCTTTGATGCTTTCCAATGGAACTCAAGTATCAGAGGGGTAGCCGTGTTAGTCTGAATCTGTAAAAAGCAACAGAGGGTCCTGTGGCACCTTTGAGACTAACAGAAGTATTGGGAGCATAAGCTTTCGTGGGTAAGAACCTCACTTCTTCAGATGCAGATTCTTCTTGCATCTGAAGAAGTGAGGTTCTTACCCACGAAAGCTTATGCTCCCAATACTTCTGCTAGTCTTAAAGATGCCACAGGACCCTCTGTTGCTTCCAATGGAACTATTTCTGTTCAGCAAAATATTTTGAGCTTTCATCCCAAACGGATAAAAACGTATTTCAGAACACTGGAATTCCATTTTCGGATCAGCTGTGAAGATGATCTCCAGTACCCCCTGAGTTTCACCAGATTGTACTGGATATGCACTAGCTCAAACAAAAGTTGTGAGTTTGATGCAGAAATTTCTGGATCTTCGGCCAGAGTTGCACAGGGGATCAGACTAGATCATAATGATATTTTCTGGTGTACAATCTATAAACCTATGTGAGACAACAGCGGGGTACCACAGACAGATGGGGGAGTACAAGGGAGCAATGAGAGAGTTTTGATCAGCCTCTCAACCTCAAGCCAGGCCTAAAGGTTCCTCAGAGAACAATGCACAAATTTAAGCACCCAAGGAGTTTCCTGCTTGTGGCTAGAAAGACAGTGGTTCAGTATCCCCCTCCCTTTCCAGCACCCGATGTTGGGCCCCTCAGTGAAGTTCAGAGTGCCTGCCTGCAAGGGTGTGCAGTATCCCTGTCCACAAATGAATGCTGTGCATCACTGCTGGAGCCATGCTCCCGAGGGGTTGGAGGGGGTAACAGGGAACCCCATGAAGTGTGAAAACACAGAGTTTCCTGGGTCTTGAGGGAGGCACAGCTTGCTTTGTTGGGGACAAATTTTTAGACTGGAATAATTAGGGGGGAACCCCACCAGGGAATTCTCACGGAGGTTCTCTCCCCTCTTCTGGGTTTTCCCACAGGAGGGGGGCTCTGGGTGCTCAGGGATTTGTTCCAGAGTCACTGAGAAGTGAATTTAACCCATTGTCTTCCTCTCACTCTTTGTCCATCTGCCTCTCGACAAGAAGCTTCAGATGCCCCCTGGACATAAAACACTTATAATGAAGGGAAGGAGAAGCCTGAAAGAAGAGACTGTGGTGTGGGTATGGCATTAAACTGGGAATCAAGAGACCATTCAAGTCCCAACTCTGCCACTGACCTGTTGTGTGACCTTGGGTAAGTCCCTTTGCCTGTTTCCACCTCTACCCGTTGTCTATCTTGCCTATTTAGACTGAAAGCTCTGCAGGGCAGGGACTGTCTCTCACTTACATAGAGTGCTTAACAAAATGGACCCTGATCTTGATTAGGGTCTGCCCTGATTTAGTGCCAGATCCCTCCGCCACTGAAGAAGTAGAGAGCATGGCACTCAATCAACAGTGCTGCTTGTGGAGTCAGCATGGGTCACTGAACCTGGGCCTCAATTCATGCGTGTTGTAGCAATTTCAGCAGGCGGCAAACTGCTGTTTTATCTACCTTTTCCCATCCACAAACAGACCTCCAGCCTCCAATATGGCAGCATGAGACACTGCAGGCAACATGCATCATTCCCCTGGCATCCCACCTGGGATTGGGGTTTTAAACAAAAATTGGAAATAATGTTGTGTGTTGTGTAATGCTGCCCCGCCCCGGGGGGAAGGGGCAAGTGGGGCAATTTGCCCCGGGCCCTGCAGCGGCCCCCACGAGCGTTTTTCAGGGCCTCTGGAGCGGGGTCCTTCACTCGCTCCGGGGGCCCCGGAAAACTGTCGTGGGGCCCGGGCCCCCAGAGCTTCTTCCGCTCCAGGTCTTCGGTGGCAGGGGGTCCTTCCGCTCCGGGACCCGCTGCCGAAGTGCCCTGAAGACCCGTGGCGGCGGGGGGTCCTTCCGCCCCGGGACCCACCGCCGAAGTGCCGGGTCTTCAGCGGCAATTCGGCGGCGGGACCACCAGGCCCCCTAAATCCTCTGGGCGGCCCTGGTGTAATGTGGGGGTGGGTTTATGGTGTAATCATGATGCTGTATATTTACAGAGCTTGAGATTTCACATTGACTAGATCCTACCAGCTGGGGAAAAGTTCTGGGGCTTGTGTACATCAGCAAGCACTTTGCAGAGAAGTTGCTCTGAAGCTGCTACGCAGGATCTGTGCTGCACCATAAATTACAGGATCGTTATTTCTTAGTTATTTAGCACTTACAGTGTAATTAGTTCCACTTAATGTCAACTCTTGCCAATATGTCTTCCATTAGCCAAAAAATTATAGCTGAATTTTAAAATGGTGGTGATGCACTAGCGGCTTCTGGACTCCAGACTGGGTGCGGGAGAAGGGAGGAGGAGATGCCAAAGGGGGAGAGAAAAGGTCTGCTGTGTGAATGTCAAGCCAGACTCCTTTTACTCTGGACTCTAACAAGCAGAAAATCCCTCTTTCCCAGGATCAATAATCCATTCCAGGCTGCAAGGAGGAAATCCACATAGGGAAGCTTGATTTGAATGATAGAAAACAGGAAACAGCTTGTTTAGTATCATGGCACTGGCCTACATTTTCAAAAGTTACTTGTAACTTTGGGTTCCCAACTTGAGACAACGTAAAGAAGCCTGATTTTTGGAGGTTTTCTGAAAATCAGGCCCCTTTCAGGCCTCTCAAATCAGAAATCCCAAAATGGAGGCAATCCAAATCACTAGTCACTTTCAAAAGTTAAAATTTTAGGCTCCTCCCTGCATGGAATTCTCTCCCCATAGAAGTTCAGAATGGTCAAGGAAAGTGGCGATCACAGGTTGGGTTTGGAGGGTCACAAGCAAATGTCTTCCTTTCTCCTGGCATTCTGAGTTTGGAGCAGTAGAGGGATTAGGAAAGGTAAGAAAACAAACTGCTACCTTCCCTCTGCCCCACCGCTGGCCACAGATTTTCTGCAAACACATTGCTGCTAATACTCATTCCAAGTTTACAAAGAATGTGCATTGTGCCAAAATGTATCCACCATAAGGCCTAGCACAATCGGGTATCTTGATTCTACCATGAAATAAACAATAATAACAAGAACGTTTTTACAATGGAGTTTACCAGCCCAAAGTGAATTTCAAAAGTTGTATATGTGGCTATTCATGTCAGCAGTAATTAGGCCTTCATCCTCTCAGGAGACAGGAACAATACCATGTGATTCAGCTGGCCAATCGCAAATGAAGCAATCAACCCAGATGGAACATTCAATATTACAGCAAAACTGCTCATGATAAATCTTTGGAGATTATATCTATCTATGTATCTATCTATATATATATAACGAATTTACCGAATAAATTTAAATAATGAATATAGTCAGAAGAAATCGTGATCTGCAAAACTCCGCGAACAGAAACAGAAGCTAAATTCATCTGATAAATTATTCATCGCAAATTATTCGCTCAGTTTTAGACCATTCCAATGGAAGAGATTTAAATTGGCACCCAAAAACCGGCCCACTTTCTCCATCCTGTCACCTCCACACAGGGCCGGCTCTGGCTTTTTTGCCGCCCCAGGCAAAAAAGCGTCCCGCCGCCCCCTCCCCCCGTCCCCCCGAGCGCGGCAGGGGAGGGCGCGGAGCCCAGCCGCGGACTGCTCTCCCCGACCAGCCGGAGCGCCGGGGGGAGGGCGGGGAGCCCGCCGCGGCTCCGCTGGCGGCCGGAGCCCCGGGAGGAGGGCGGAGAGCCCGGCCGGGGCTCCGCTCTCCCCTGCGGCCGGAGCCGGAGCACCGCGCCGCACCGCCCCCCTCCAGGTGCCATCCCAAGCACAAGCTTGGTGGGCTGGTGCCTGGAGCTGGCCCTGCCTCCACGGTGCAGTCAATCTGTGTGATGCTTTCCCAAGCAGGAGCTTGCAGAGGCCTTGGGTATGGTCAGTCAGTAGAAAGGTGGGAGGCCCTTTTTCGAAGAGGAGGTTAACATAGCGCTACTTACCACTGAATCTGGGGGCCACTCATGGTTGGGAAGGAGATGGAGTTTCATCCTGCAAAGAAGGGAAGGGACTAGATTCACCCAAGCTAGTGATTTAGTGTAGGTGTCACTTACACCTGCCCGGACCACAAGAGCTCGCATCATAAATAGACAAGGCAGACAATGAATAGGAAGGGAAACAACTGGCCCAAGGTCATGCAGTAGGTTAGTGGTGGAGCTGGGAATAGAGCACATGTGCCCAGGCTCCTCCCACTGCAGTGCCCTGCCCATGGCACCACCTGCCCCTTGTGATGGCATCACTTCCCTCTTTTGGGTTCATGCACCATGTTGCTCTTTCGGCTCTCCCTCTTTGCTGTTGTGTGAATGCATGCCTTGATTCTCTCTGCGGCTCATGCATCTCCCACTTCCGCACACATCCCTGCTTCCTCCTGGATGCTCGTGTCACTGTGCAGGTCTCATTCTACCCAATGGGGGTGCCCGTATATACACCACCACCTTCTCCATGCTGCTGTGTGCCGGCCTCCCTCTTACTCTGTGCCTGTCAACCACATCTCCCAATTCTGTCTTTATTTACTGGCTAATTATATTTATTGCCTGTGTGGTATTGTGGGATCGCACCATTTCCACTGCAGAGAAACCTGCTGCCCACACTGACCCTTCACACTCATTTTCTTCTGCTTCATTTTTCTTCCTGGAATGAAATGTGACTTTGTCTAGCAGTGCTACCCCCAGACATCTGCCATCCTTCTCTGCATTCTCACCCCCATAACTCTGCCAGTCAGAGAGCTGGCAGGGAAGGATGATGGAAGTGGGTAAGTTAAGATTAGTGCTTGACAGATTTAAATATATACTGGATAAACCACTACCAAATCTACTCGGCCCAGATTAGTCTCTGGTTCTGGGCAGAGATTGAAAGGTCTGCCATTGCAAAAGTGTCCATCACAAGAGAGGTTCCAATGACACATGGTGATTGCATCCTACATTCTACAAGGGACACGCATCCAAGCCACGCAACCCCAAAATTGGCTGTGCAGGGGACCTGGCTATGGCAGGTTGAGGATACACTGATTCAGTACATCCTGAAGCCAGGGGCGGCTCCAGGCACCAGCGCACCAAGCACGTGCCTGGGGCGGCAAGCCGCAGGGGGCGGCCTGCCGATCGCCGTGAGGGCAGCAGTTCGGCGGAATGACTGCGGGAGGCGCAGTCCCGCGGCTTCAGCAGCAATTCGGCGGCGGATTAGCCGCGGGACTGGTGAACCTCCCGCAGGCATGCCGCCGAATCCACGTTACCAGCGGACCTCCCGCAGGCCGAAAGCCACCTGCCTGCCGTGCTTGGGGCGGCAAAAAACATAGAGCCGCCCCTGCCTGAAGCAGCCGTTTTGGTGGGGTTCGGTGGCAGAAAGTAAAGCTGGCCACAACCGATGGAACCCCTGGGGAGGGTGGCAGTGGATACTGGTCTCTACGGGGAGGCATTTCTGAATCTCACCCTGAGTCCCAGAGGCCAGATTGACCCTCTTGGCAATTCAGTTCAAGGAGACTTCATGGGCGTGACAAGATAGAGAGGAGGAGCCAGTACATAACAGAGACAGTCCCTCAGGTCTCTGTCAGAGGGAGGCAAGCTCCACCCAAGATAGGGATGGACTCCGTTCTGGGTTATTCCCAGCATCCATTTGTCATCGGTGTCCATTCCAGAGCCGGTGGCTGGTTGGTACTTAGCATGGTGCCGTCTCTCTCCTTCCTCTCCGGGCCAGAAACCTCGTTTCATTGTTGCTTTTTGATGGGAAGCCTTTTAGGATTCCTGACCATTGGAGCGAATCTCCCTCTCTCCCACTCCCCCGTGTCTGGGATTATGGGAGTAGAAAATAATCTCTTTCTCCCAACTTCTGCTCGCACGCTGGCTGCGCAAACTCTGTGTTTCGATGGTGTCTTATCCCTTCCACCTCTAGTGCATGGCTGCTGCTTCCGTCTTTGGCAGACCCTCCTTAGGCTTGTACTGCTGCGAGGTAGCCTGGTGGCATGCCGGCTCCCATCTGTGGCAGTCCAGCGTGTTGCTGGTTTTGATTTGTTCTTCCCCATGACTTGTATGTGGGTGTTTTGGGCACTGAAGGAGCCCTTTGTTCAAGAAAAGGCACAACTGGCACCGGGTGGGGTGAAATTTAGCCCAGTGGAGGGAGGAACCTTGCACTGGTGGAGTGGGGAGTAGAAGAGACCCACAAGACCTGCTTTCTCTGTTCACATGAGTGAGAAGGCCTAGAAGAGACAGGCTGAAGGGGGAGTGGAGACTGTGTGTTCTCTTAAAGAATCAACAAAACTTATAAAAAAGGGAATTACCCAGGGGAGTGGAGTCTGTGTGCAGAGCTGAGAGAATTTTTATGGAAGAAAGATATTAAGGCGAAGCAGCCGATATTTGAAATGTTATTTGAAGAGAAGGTTTAATCTGATAGGGTGCAGACAGAGAATTAATGGATTTTCAATGAGTTGTACGGCGCTCCAGAATGGCACAGGAACAAAGCGAACGTTCTGCTGCTGCTGCTGCTGGGGGTCAGTGCCGCGTCCCCAGCAGCGAGCAGGCAGCTGGAGCAGAAATCAAAAAAGCAATTGAGCAATAGTCGGCTAAATCCCAGAGACACTTGGGAGGGGTAAAAAAATGCCTCCGAGGGCTGCTCTTCTCTTAATTAGCTGAGAGTTTGGTTTGGCTTGGATAGAGCCAGGGATGGTTGTACAGAGAAATAATTCCCTAAAGCAGCAGTCATGCCCTGGGGGACCTGGAGGGAAGCCAGATTGGCCAAGGAAGGCAGGGGCTGGTGTGTGTGTGTGTGTGTGTGTGTGTGTCACAATGGAGTGAGGAGGTGGGATAGCCCATATGGCCAGGATAGGCAAACTGGTCTGGGAAAAGCCAGTCACCATCCCCTACCTCAGCTCTTCCCCTGCTTGGCAAAGCAGCTCTTCAGCCAAACAGGACCCCACCCCCAGGGCCGGCTCTAACTTTTTTGCTGCCCCAAGCGAAAAAAAGAGTGTCGCCCTCCATAGCGCCGCCATAACACACACCCTCAGCACCGCGACGTCACCGCCCCCCACCCTCCTGCGGAGCGCCGTGCCGCCGAACCCCCCCAGCTCCCCGCGGAGCGCCGCGCCGCCAAACCCCCCAGCCCCCTGCGGAGCGCCACCGAACTCCCCCCCGCAGAGTGCTGTGCCGCCGAACCCCCCCGCTGAACCCCCCAGTCCCCCATGGAGTTCCGCGCTGCTGAACCCCCAGCCCCCAGGGGAGTGCCGCGCAGCCGAACACCCCCCCATCCCGCGGAGCACCGCCGAATGCCACACACACCTTCCGCCGAGCACCGCGCCGCCAAACACCCCACCGCCGAGCCGCACTGCCGAACACCCCCCCCACGTAGCGCCCTGCCGCACCGCCCCCCCACCCCTGCAGAGCGCCGCTGCCGAATCCCACCCCCCAGCGCCCCCCGTGTGCCCAGCCGCCGAAACAAAAACAACCCACCCCACCCCCAGCGCCGCCCGACTGAACCCCCCAAAATAAAACCCTGAATGCCCCCCTGCCACCCCAAGATTGGCCGCCCCTTACCAGGTGCCGCCCCAAGCACGTGCTTGGTCGGCTGGTGCCTGGAGCCAGCCCTGCCCACCCCTCACAAATCCCCTTCTCTGTTGCAAAGCTCAGCAGGCACAAACTTGGGAACCTAATAGCACTCTGGTTTCCATTTCACTGGGCTTTGTCATGCGTTGGTGTCAGTCAGAGACCTTGTCTACACCCAGCAAGCCGGAGAGGTGTATCTATGCAGCAGGTTCATTCCCTCCTCACGTACAGACACTTGACACCAAAGCATTCTGAGAGTTTATCTGGGAGCTGATCATTGCCTTTTCCACATGGAGCTGGGCAGCCCTGCCCAGGCTCTGTATTCAAAAGTTTCTCTGCCCAAAGAACTATGTCATTGTCACTTTACCCCAGACCTCAGTCAGACAAAGTCCCCTTTGACTTCAGTGGACCTGGCTTTGGCCAATGGAGGATTTCTAAAGACGGGGTTAAAGTGATTTCCCTCCTTTCTTAATTTCTGCCTTTACCATCTAGCCCCCTCTCCCCTCACACCAGAACTATTTTCCTTTTCAGTATCTGAAGCCACTCATGACTGTAGAAGGACTGTGTTAAGATTGGGTCTCTAGAGATCTGAGTTCGGGTCCCGATTTTGCTGCAGTCTCTCTGGGTGACCAAGGACAAGACACTTGGTCTCTCTGTATCTCTGTTCCCTATCTGTAAAATGGAGACAATAACCTTCCTTTTCTCCCCTCTTTGTCTGCCTCATCTAGTTAGTCAGAGACTGTCTTTCACGACACACATGTACAGTGCCTAGCACAATGGATCCCAGATCTCGGTTGGAGTCATAAGGCACTACCACAATACAAATGATTCATAATAATAAAGCTGTGACACAGGAAGAAGATACGGGTGAAATGATGAAGATGGGGCAGAGAAGCAAATTCCAGCCCTATCCAAATAACCCCCCCCGAATTTAGTGATGCAGAGTGTGGAATGCATAGTGTGAACATCATTCTACTGGCAAATGCTCTGTACAGCTCCTATGTTGCCCATTTTTGTTTCTGTGAAGGGACCAAAAAAATAAGGCTGGTCTGATCTGCAGCAGAAAGCAGTTAGGAATATGAAGAGCAGAATGTCAGGTAATAATAGGGAACGCCGATCCCGAGCTCCTTTCACAAATACATTTATAGGCAGTTTCTCAGAGCCATAAAGATTTTTTTTTACTACAGTGAAATCTTTAACAAATAATCATTTTACACAGTACAGTTCATCAATAAAAGCAATAACGCAGGGTTATGTAATAAATTAAATATGATGCATAGTTTGAGAGTACTAGCACTTTCAGGCATCAACTTCTTGTCACATTAAGGGCTCTGGCAAGTGGGTTTAATATTTGTGGAGTTAACAGAATTATTGAAAAGCAGAGAAGAATCAAGACAGCAAGAGAATGTCATGTTAATTTTTTAGAGACAGATACTGTGTTTCTTGCTGAGAATGCAACAAACTTTTGGGGGTTTGGAGAGTTCCCTGGAGTTGGGGGAGGGAACGGATATATGTTCTATTTAAGGCCAGCTGATCTGACCTTCTATCTTAACGATTAATAAATCTTGGCATACTCAGAGTCAGATTGTGTTTTCAATAGAGCTGTTTGGGAATGTTTCAACAAAATGCTTTTTCATTGGAAAATGTGGGTAAAATCAAACCCCAAACTTCTTTGTGGGAAAAGGCTGGTTTTGACAACTTTCTCAACCAAAAAAAAAAAAAGAAACAAAAGTTTTGAAATTGTTAAAACATCTTGTTTTGACCATCTTGAAAGGAAACATTTTGCTTTTTCTGGTTCAAAATGACCTTTGCTTTAGAAATATAAGCTAATTAGAACAAAAAGCATTTATAAAAATTCGTCACGATCAAAACAAAATGTGTTAAAATTAGCTTGACAAAATGCTTTGATTGACCTAAATCCCTTTTTTTGTTTGTTTAAATGTTAAAAAAAATTGCAGGATGGGAAATAATTTCCTGCCCAGCTCTACATTCATCTATGCATAACCCATGTATGCGTAACCCAGAGTGGCTCTTTGTCCGACTCTAAGATCGTGTACAGAGGTTTATGAATATGCTCTAGTCTTTGAGCGAACAAACCTAAGCCTTTGGTTTAAGCCCTAGAGGTATTTTAGATCAAAGGTGCAGGGCTCAATTCCTGTAGATAACCCAATCAGGGTCATTGTTATCAAGTGTGAACCTTCTGGGGAATTTGAACAACTGGAGCTCCTCACTTCTGAAAATCTGGGAGCCAACAAAGGAGTCCGCGGAAGAGCGATAAACTGAACGTAGGTCTCCTGAGTTTCAATCCAGCCCTGTTACTCAGGATTTAAGGCTGAGTGGAATGTGGCCCCACAGTTCACTGTTTTACATGAGGATCGCTAGGTGCTGTACAAAGGTGGGTGAGTATGGGTGAGTTCTTCAAGGTCACACAGTTAGTCTGGGGCAGAGATGAAAACAGACTGTCTAGTGGTTAGAACACATCGCAGGAGTCAGAAAACATAGTCAAACTCCCTCCCGATGCCACATACAGTTTGTTGCCCAACAAAGACAATCGGATAGTAAAATAAAAACATCAGTGTCTCATTCTTTCCATTGATGGGTGAAAAAGGCCTCACTGGAGTCCCTCCTCTGTAGTGGAGCGAGCGTAGCCACACGTCTCCTGCAGATCGCCTCTTCCACTTCAGGAGGGGTGGTCTTGTGTTTGTTTCCAATCTGTAGTAACAGTCACCCTTCTCCTGTCTCAGCTTCTGGTAGCCTGGCCAGCCCATTGGCAGTGCAACTTTTTCACCGGTGTAGAAGGATGGAAAGGGGCAAACCAAGAGGACGATGTTAAAGGACAATGCTGGGATCGTAGATGGTGATTTCAGTGGTTCTGTTCCACCTTTTCTCTCTGCTGTCCCCGTAGAGTCCAAAGCCATGAGAGTGTTCATATTATTGGCATCCTGGGCAATACGACAATGAGCTGGGCAGGTTTTTGACCTTGGCAGCGCTCTCATGTGATTGGCCAGGAATCCGTTATGTTGGAAGGGACTTGTTTCACAAGCCCCAGCCAATAATGTGAGGGCAGCTTTGTTCCTCATGAGCCAACCTCTGAGTAAGCGGCCAAGCTTTTGGTAATGACCTTCAGGCTCTCTGAGTTACTATGTCCATTTGGAATATCTACTGCCACCTCCCTTTTTGTGTGAAACATGCCAGCCACCTAATCCCCTGAACAATAATATTTTGGCTATTTAATGTCGCTGAATAAATATCAGAGGGAGCTGCAGACAAAGAGGCAAGGGGTGAGCTGGGAACTGTTCATGCTAATAGGAGGCAGAACAACAACACAACAACGGAAAAAACCTGTCACCAGAGCAGAGGTGGATATTTGCAATTGAAAGGGATGCAGAGTGGAAGCTGCAGCAACTGGAGGAGACATGAATTTGCCAGATTGATAGATTCTGTCAGCACTGAGGTTCTCCCTGTGATGTTGCTCTCTGCTGTCATAGAGGGTCACTATATACTGGGTAAAAATGGAAAACTCAACTTCCATCTTCTTAGACCGTAAACTGTTTGGGGCAAGGGCAGCCTTTTTGTCCTGGGTTTGTAGAGCCCCTAGCACAATGGGGTCCTGGTCCCTGGCTGGGGCCGGTAGGTATTATTGCAACACAAACATAGAATGCATTTATTCCTGGAATAGCCCCGTGCTAGCCCTCCAGTACGCTTCATCCTTGATCTAGCCTCCTGAGGCAGGGAGAAACTGATTCTCCATCTGGGATCATTTGATTCTGCACTTTCCCGATTTGTTTTATCAACTACTTCTATAACACCCTAGAGAAGAAATTTCCCGAGGGGGAAATTTATTCTACTTCTTGCCAGTGGGAAGAATGGGATGGCCATACAGTGGTACTGTCTCTAAAAAACCTTAACGCTATGATTCTATTTAGTGCTTGACCTCGGAGTGTACAGTTCAAAGGACAGTTTGCTGGGAATCTTCATCTTTCTTCCATACATGAGCTCCCAGATGCCATATATTTCTCACTTTCCATCCTTTTGTGTCCATGCCTTCAATGGCTTCTGTAGACTTAACACAACCATGTGGGGGGAGGGTGTGTGTTGGAGAAGTGGCCAAATATTTGACTTAGTTCTGTTGGAAAGGCTAATTCGCTTTCAGAAAGGGCTGGCCGTTTACATGGAGCACAAGAATATCCAGAGTTACAAATGGTTTGTAAACACTCCTGCTTCAAGGTTTAAGACGTCCTCTCACTAACTGGAGCTGTGAGCAATCTTTTCCTGTGGATAGGTTATTCCAAAATTGTCTATTGCAAGGCTGGTACGAACAGGACACGGGACTAGCTGGATCTGTTCCACTCCAGCAGCCATCTGAGGGCTGTGGAATCAGCTTCCTCCAGTTGAAAGGATGGTTTTGTGGTTAAAGCACTGGACTGAAATAAGGAGATCCCAGCTCTGGCTCTGCCACAGCAGCCTCCCTGGATATCCATTTCTTTGTGCTGTGTTTCCCTGCGTGTGGAACAGGAGTAAGAATCCTTCCCTACCTTACATGGGGTGTTCAGAGGCAAATGCGTTAATATTCGAGAGGTGCTAAAATACCTGCCTGGGAGGCGGAGCGGTATCCTGATTTGCAGGAGAAAGTGGGAGCGAGGGACCAGGCTCAGCCAGACATAGGATAGGATCATGAATTTAGTAAAGAGCTGTTTTACCAAATGTGGAAACTGTTACAATTTGGAGAATCAGCTGTGTGTCCTAATGGTGTATTAGCCACCTAATATACCTTGGAAAATGTTTTTATAGGCAAGGGACAGAATAAATATAGGGAACGTGTGAAAGAAATGTTAACTGAGGTAGAAACTGCCTGCAATAAGACTGTGTTAGTAAAGTGATCAGGCAGGAAGCACAAGTGTTTGAGAAGACCGGGACCTGACAGGGACACCTGTCTGTGTAGGGGCAGGAGGAAAAATGATCTGTTTGTACAGATCAGGGAACAAGAGAAAGCAAAAAGTGAATTTCCACATTGTTCCTCTGGGCCTATTACAATAGAACTAAGGCCAGTATTTTCAAAAGCATTCAGCCCATTTGAAAATCTGGCTAGAATTGTCACAACAGAACTGCTGAGCGCTGAGCCCTTTTTAAAAATCTCGTCCCAAATGTTAACGTTGAGGACTTGAAAATCTGCTCATTGGCTCTATTGGAAGTTTAGACCTAACAGCCTGCTCTATCTAGGACATGCCTGGAGTCCTTACCTGAAGCAGAGTCACTTTTCTGCACAGGACATTGACTGTCACTGAAGATGAGAGAGAACGTGTGTGTGGTGAGACTATCTATCAGAGGCATTTATTTGGTCTCCATTGTCGTAGTATCTGAGCAACTCACAGTCTTTAATTAATTCATCCTTATACCGCTTTGAGGTAGGGCAGTGCTATTATCCCACCCTTGTACAGATGGGAAACGGAGGCACAGAGTGAGTTAGGGCCAGATTGTAAAGGTATTTAGACACGTAAGGATGCACATTAATGTCTAATGGGATTTTCAAAAGCACGTAGACCCTAAGTGAGTTCCCTAAGGTCATGCAGGAAATGAGTGGCAGATCAGGGGATTAAACTCAGGTCTGCCCAGGTTCCAGGCCAATCCTGCAACTTCTGGGCCACCCTTCCATCCAGTGCGAAGCAGACAGAGGTTACAGAACCTCTTTCACAGCTATCCCCACTGGGAGAAACCGGTGAAAACCTTTGTGTGAAATCTTGCACAAAAGCTTTTGATGTCCCCTGTCCCCCCCCCCAGTAATTTTTCATTCCTCACATTTTGCCTTTTCGGTGAAATTTGAAATGTTTATTTTTGAGTCAAAACCATGCAAAACGCAAATAACCAATTTCGAAGGGGCCTTTTGCATGGAATCGGATCTATTTTTGTCGCTGTGACTACCTTGCATAGTTCTAGTCACCATGCCTGGTTCTGGACTCCACAGCACGCTCTTCTTGTTAGCATATTTTTGGATTATTGCTCGTGGTGATCCATCCTTTGCTGTGCTCATTTTCATATGAGCCAAATTTTGATCTTGGGTACTGAGTCATGCATAAAGTGGATCAAATTCAAAGGGCCAGATTGTGTCTGGGCCTAACATGGCAGGAGAACTAAAGAAATCTTCCCCTACTTACTCCCACTGCAGAAGGGTCAGACACAGTAGCAGTTGCTACACTAGGGGAATCACAGAGACTGCTCCAGTACCAAAGGACAGAAATCCTCTGAATTGCCCATTCAAAACATTTAACAAAAAATGGCTTTTTGGTAAAAGAAATGTCTGTAGGGACTGCATGTTTTTTATTACAGTTTTTTTGGGGGGGGGATGTTTGTTTTGTTTTACTTTTGTTTTTTGTTTTTCCAAAAAGCTGAACGATTTCCGCCCCCCCAAAAATGGACGGGAACTGTTTTTTTGCAACTGACAAGTGAGAGAATAAAAAGGGGTTTTGAATGAAATTTTTATGTTTTCATCTGCCAAAAACCAAAAATGTTTCAGCTTTTGGGAGGGTTTTGATAGAAAAATTGCCAGCTTTTTGGAGAGGGAAAAAGCCAAAACTTTTTCAGGAGGAAACAGCAGCTCAAGTGAGGAGGGAAGGGATGGAACTGGGGTTATGGCACCCTCTGCACTGGGTCGCAAAGCCTATGGATGGGGCCACAGAAGCACTCGCTATGCATCAGGGTTCTATGCTCCCGCGGTCCTTTCCCACGATCCCCATGGTGCAGTGAGATAGTACCACTGCCAATGCCGGCTGTTATGATAATATTGTAAGGACATAGTCTGACTCACATGGAATTATGTGTGAGCACCTGAGGTCAGTTCAAAGCCACATCCATGAAATGTTACCCCAGGTATGTCTCTGTCTTCTTCGGTGATGCTAGGGAGCCTCATCACTGTTCTCTCTCTTATATGGTCCCCATCACCATGGGTGTCTGAGCATCCCACAGTCCATCTTGCATTTATCCTTGCAGCATCCCTCTGCGGTAGGCACTACTATCTCCCAGAGGGGGGAATGAGTTACTCAGAGGTTCATTGACTTGCCTCAGGTCTTACAAGAAATGTCTGGTAGAGCAGAGAGCACTGAACCCAGGTTTCCCAACTCCCAAGCTAGCCCCTTAACCACTAGGCCATCCTACCTCTCTATCAGTCATCCCCTGTCAATAGTTTTTCTGACTCCTGAATCTTCTGATACAGAACTCAAAGGTCCTTTGTCAGTGTCACCACTGGGTGCTAGCTTTCCCCACTCATTATAACCATCCCTGCTAGGCGTTCTCCTACAGACATGTTGAGATGGACAAGGCAGGCAGAGAACCTCAGATTTACCTGGGATGTGCCCAGATGAGCCAGACTAGGCGTTGGATTCATGCAGAACAAACTCCTGACCAAATGGATGTTTTGCTTGTTATCTGCCCAGCTGCTCACCAGATGAAAATGAGAAGCTTTGCACAGCAGGTCACAAAAATCCAACATGTCCAGGAGTGAGTGTGTGTGTGTGCGCGCGTGTGTGTGTGTGTGTGCGTGCATACATGCACTGCAGAGCAGGCTGCCCTAAGCAAACAGGAAATATATGCTCCTGACAATGCACAGTCATCCACACAAGGAAGAGCTTTAAACACTGTGCTGCCCTAGGCAACTGCCTGCATGCTGGAGACAGCTGAGTGTGTGTGTGCATTAAAGAAACCACAACAGAGAGACAGACAGATAGCACTCTCCTGCTCTTCATAACCCCTTCCCCTGGAGATACCGTCTCCTTCAGACTTAACCCTGCCGTGACTGTGCTAGAGACACCACTGCCTCTGTTTCAATGAGATGGATGCCACAGCCTCTCGTTACAGACCCGCTGCTTCCTTGACTGGCTGGAAGATCTGCGTTAGTCAAACCCAAGTTCTGGGGCTTCATACAGAGCAACTCAACTAAGTTCTCTGGCCTGTGTTGTTTGGGAGATCGCTAGCTCCTGAACAGATCTAGATCATCTAGTCCGAAGAGGAGCAGCAAATGGGAGTTTTGCAAGGTAGTCCTCCAAGTGAAGGAGGAGCAGGGCCGGCTCCAGGATTTTTGCCGCCCCAAGCGGCGAAAAAAAAAAAAAGCCGCGATGGCGATCCGTGGCAGCTCCACCACGCCACTTTCTTCTTCGGCAGCAATTCGGCGGCAGGTCCTTCTCTCCAAGAGGGACCGAGGGACCCGCCGCCGAAAAGCCAGATGTGCCGCCCCTTCCCCTTGGCCACCCCAAGCACCTGCTTGCTCAGCTGATGCCTGGAGCCGGCCCTGAGGAGGAGCGACTACATGACCCTTGGGGTGAGTCTGTTGGTTGTTGTGGGCTTGCTTGCTGTGTGCCCATTGGATTGAAGTTTATAGTGTGGACTGTTTGGGGGGCTCTGTGCTAAGCCTAGGCAAGGTTGAGAGTTTTCTAACAAGGCTCTAGCCTGCCATCCTTTGGATACCTGGACAAGGTGGCGGGGCTGACTCAGGGAGAACAGGGGTCTAAAAAGCCAGCTCCTAAGTGATCAGGAGCAGCAACCGGGAGTTTTGCGAGAGCGAATGAGAGCCAAATACACCTAAAAACACTCGGCCAACTTAGGCCAATAACTCCACCCCCGCCCCCCACCTGCCAAAAAAAAAGATGAATGAACAAACAAGAAAGAAAAAAGAAAAAAGAAAACCCTGCAAGAGTAAAAATAATGCTGGCAGCAGTCGGGCAACAGAGTGGAGGCTATCCAGTTTATTGCACTGAATGCAGCATGTCTGATGACCTGCCTCGTGGGCAGGTGGTGTATGTGTTCATTTGGTGCAAGGAGCTCATGGCCTTCAGAGACTGAGTGCACATTCTTGAGACCTGAGTAGCTGAACTGTGGAGGAACTAAGAGACACAGAGAGATACATAGACAAGACTTTCCGGAAGACAGTCAATTGGTCCCACCCCCACTCTGACAACCTCTGCGCTGCTGCAGAGGATGAAAATCTCAGGGAAGGAGAACATCAAGCTGGAGTGGAGGGAAACGATCCCATAGTTGGATCCTCTTCTTCCAGATGATGTCATGGCATCCTTTCCTACTGAGCATACCCCTTTGGGGTAATAGTAATGAGAGTTTTGATCATTAGAGACATAAATATTTGGGTTTTGTGATGACCAGGAGAACCACATGGTGAATTGCTGCCAGGTGCAAAGGTTGCAGATCTCTCGAGACATCTAGAAAGGCTTATGTGACATAGGGAAAGGTAGGAGAGACATCCTGGGTGATAAATTTAGGCTGCTAGGTAAGAGATTAAAGTCCAGGACCACCATGGTAGCATTCCAGTTCCACGCACAGGGCCAGTTAGACAGGCAGAGCTGCAGGGTTTCAATGTGTGGCAGAGACTATGGTGTTCCAAGGCAGGATTTAGGTTTATTAGGAACTGGGAAACCTTTTAGAAAAGAGGAGCCTATACAGGATGGGGGAGTCCACCTAAACCAAAGCAGAACTGACTGCTGGCATGTAAAATTAAAAATGTTGCAGAGAAGTTTCTGAACTAAGGGTTGGAAGAAAGCTGACGGGTGGAGGAGCATGTAGTTCAGATAGAAACATCTCTTAGAGGAGGATTCATTAGAGGGGGTATCTCTCTCCTAAAGAGGAGAGGCTAGAAGCTGATAAAGTACTGGTAGGAACTGAAGAGAAACGGTCAAACGAAAAAGTGTCCCATTCAATTACATCACCTGAAGGCAGACAACTCAATATTGACACATTTTATGAGCACTAGCATAGAAATGCTAGAAGTCTAAATACTAAGATGGGTGAACCTGTGTGCCTGGTATTAAATGAGGATATTGATATGCTTGGCATCACAGAAATGTGGTGGAATGATGATAATCAATGGGAAACGGTAATACTAGGGTACAAAATATATAGGAATGACAGAGTAGGTCGTGCTGGTGGGGGAGTGGCTCTTTCATGTGAAAGAGAGTGTAGAGTCAACTATTGTAAAAATATTAAATGAATCAAACTATTCTATAGAATCTCTATGGGTAGAAATTCTATGCTTGAATAATAAGAGTATAGCAGTAGGAATATATAAGTGATCACCTTACCATGATGGTAATTGTGAAATGTTCAGGGAGACTAGAGGGGCTACAAAAACAGAAAACCCAATAATAATGGGGGATTTTAACTATCCCCATATTGACTGGGTACAATCTCAAGATGGGATGCAGAGATAAAGTTTCTAGACACCATAAAGGACAGCTTCTTGGACCAGCTAGTCCTGTAACCCACAGGGGAGAGGCAATTCCTGATTTCGTCCTAAGTGGCGTACAAGAGTTGGCTCAAGAGGTGAATATAGCTGAACTGCTCAGCAATAATGACCATAATATAATTAAATTTAACATCTTTGGGAGTGGGGGTGAGGATACCAAAGAAACCCACCACCGTAGTATTTAAGTTCAAAAAGGGGAATCTCACAACATGAGGAAAGAAGTTAAATGAAAACTAAAAGGAACAGTCAAAAGAATGAACTGTCTGCCAGCTGCATGGAAACTTTAAAAGCATCATAATAGAGGCTCAAATTAAATGTATACCCCCAAAGAAAAAAGAAAAGAGCAACAATAACAGTATGAGAACCAAAAAATGCCATCATGGCTAAACAGCAGAGTAAAGGAGGCAATTAGAGACAAAAAGACATCCTTTAAAAATTGGAAGTCCAATCCTACTGAGGAAAGTAGAAAGGAGCATAAACTCTGGCAATTCAAGTGTAAAAGTATAATTTGACAGGCCAAAACAGAATTTCATAGAATCATAGAATATCAGGAGGTCATCTAGTCCAACCCCCTGCTCAAAGCAGGATCAAGTCCCAACTAAATCATCCCAGCCAGGGCTTTGTCAAGCCTGATCTTAAAAACCTCTAAGGAAGGAGATTCCACCACCTCCCTAGGTCACCCATTCCAGTGCTTCACCACCCTCCTAGCAAAAACATTTTTCCTAATATCCAACCTAAACCTCCCTGTAAAGGTGTGAGACTTACCCCTGCGGCACCTCCTGCTGGTCGTCTCAGGAAATTAGCTCTTTCAGCCTCTGGAGCACCCTCTGCAGGCCGGCGTCCCACCTCTAGCTGGCCCCGTGTCCCTCCCAGAACCCGGTGCCCCTTTACCCTGGGGCTGCCCCCTGGCAATACCCCCACCAATCTCTATGGGTCTCCCCTCTCTGGGAAACCCCACCAACGCTCTAATCCCCACTGAAGAGCAACTAACAAAAAAAAATTGCGGTTAGTTTTTATGTCTTTTAAGTACATCAGAGGCAGGAAGCCTGTCAAACAATCGGTGGGGCCACTCGACGATCGAGGTGCTAAAAGAATACTCAGGGAAGACAAGGCCATTGCAGAGAAGCTAAATTAATTCCTTGCATCAGTTTTCATTGCAGAGGAAGTGAGGAAGATTCCCACACACCTGACCCATTCTTTCTACGTGACAAATCTGAGGAACTGTCCCAGATTGAGGTGTCAATACAGCAGGTTTTGGAATGAATTTATAAATTAAACAGTAGTAAATCACCAGGACTAACTGGTACTCCCCCAAGAGTTCTGAAGGAACTCAAATATGAAATTGCAGAACTCCTTACTGTTAAATGTAACATATCACATAAATCAGCATCTATACCAGATGACTGGAGGATACCTAACCCAACACCAATTTTTTTTAAAGGGATCCAGAGGAGATCCTGGCAATTACAGGCCAATAAGTCTAACTTCAGTACCTTGCAAATTGGTTGAATCAATAGTAAAGAACAGAATTATCAGACACAAAGATGAACACAATACACCTCTACCCCGATATAACGTGACCAGATATAACACGAATTCGGATATAACGCGGTAAAGCAGTGCTCCGGGGGGTGGGGCTGCGCACTCCGGCGGATCAAAGCAAGTTCGATATAACGCAGTAAGGTTTTTTGGCTCCCGAGGACAGCGTTATATCGGGGTAGAGGTGTATGTTGGGGAAGAGTCAACATGGCTTTTGTAAAAGGAAATCATGCCTCACCAGTCTATTAGAATTCTTTGAGGGGGTCAACAAACATGTGGGAAAGGATGATCAAATGTATATAGTGTACTTGGACTTTCAGAGAGTTTTTGACAAGGTACCTGACCAATGGTTTTTCAGCAAAGTAAGAAGGCATGGGATAAGAGAGAAGGTCCACTCAGGATCAGTAACAGGCTAAAAGACAGGAAACAAAGAATAGAAATAAACAGTCAGTTTCCACAGTAGACAGAGGTAAATAGCAGGTTCCCCTAAGGATCTGTACTGGGACCAGTGCAGTTCAACATATTCATAAATGATCTGGAAAAAGGGGTAAACAATGAGGTGGCAAAGTTTGCAGATGATACAAAATCACTCATGATAGTTTAGTCCAAAACTGACTGCAGAGAGTTACAAAGGGATCTCACAAAACTGGGGTAACTGGACAACAAAATGGCTGATGAAATTCAGTGTTGATAAACTAGGGTGGCCAGACAACAAGTGTGAAAAATCAGGACGGGGTGGGGGGTAATAGGAACCTATATAAGAAAAAGACCCAAAAATCGGGACTGTCCCTATAAAATTGAGACATCTGGTCACCCTATGATAAATGCAAAGTAATACACATTGGAAAACATAAAACAAAAAAGTGGGATCTAAATTAGCTGTTACCATTCAAGAAGGAGATTTTGGAGTCATTGTGGAGAGTTCTCTGAAAACATCTCAATGTGCAGTGGCGGTCCAAAAAGTGAACAGAATGTTAGGAACCATTAGGAAAGAGAGACATAATAAGACTAAAAATATAATAACACCACTATAGAAACCCGTGGTACAACCACACCTTGAATACCATGTGCAGTTTTGGTTTCCCCATCTCAAAAAAGATAAATTAGAATTGGAAAAAGTACAGAGAAGAGCAACAAAAATGATTTGGCATATGGAACAGCTTCCATGTGAGGAGAGATTAAAAAGACTGGGGCTGTTCAACTTAGAGAGAGATGACTAAGGGGGATAGGATAGAGGTCTATAAAATCTGCATGTGGAGAAAGTGTTGTTTACTCCTTCACATGGCACACGAACCAGAGGTCACCCAATGAAATTAATAGGCAGAAGGTTTAAAACAAACATAAGGAAGTACTTCTTCACACAAAGCACAGGCAACCTGTGGAACTGGTTGACAGGGGATGTTGTGAAGGCTAAAAATATAACTGGATGAAAAAAAGAACTAGATAATTCCATGGAGGATAGGTTCATCAATGGCTGTTAGTCAAGATGGGCAGGGATACAACCCCATATTCTGGGTGTTCCTAAATCTCTGACTGACAGAAGCTGGGACTGGACAACAGGGAATGGATCACTTGATAAATTGCCCTGTTCTGTTCATTCCCTATGAAGCATCTGGCACGAGCCACTGTTAGAGACAAGGTACTAGGGTAAATGGACCATTGGTCTGACCCAGTATGACAATTCTTATGTTCTTATCTGATGATCCCTTCTGGCCTTAAAATGTATGAATTTTATGGAGGGTACCTAAGAGTTGGCGGGAATTCGTCCAGATACACAACGCTGACTCCAGCTGTCTTACATCAAGCTGAGCTTTAAACTAGAAAAAGGCCACTCGAGAGGGAGAGAGACAGGGTGGAAGGAGGAGAAGTTAAAGTCACTGCCTCGCAGATTCCAGCCCCTCAAGTCCCTCAGGAATCATAATCATAAACAGCCTCTTCAAAAACTACGACTCTTCTGTTCCTTTCTGTCAGTTCCTCCCCAGCCCCCGTTTCCTTCTGTCTTCACAAGCAGCTGAAAAAAATAAATATTTAATGACCCACTTCAATATTTTAATGTAGGTTTCTTGGTTAAAATGCCACCGATCTCTGTGTGAAAGGGAGAAAATAACATTACTGCTGTGATGAGAGTCTTAGAGAGAGGGAACTTGGAGAGGGGGTAAACCATGGAGCTGAGGGAATGGGGGAGAGGGAGTGTGGGAGGAGAGGAGAGGGGAAAAGCAGTGAGGAGAGGCTACAAAAGTTAGAGCAAGATCCTCAGCGAGTGTAATCACCATCAGTCAATTGACTTCGATGCTGATTTATGTCGACTGGGGAATCTGGCTCATACACTCCCTCCATGATTGTAGATGAGTTTGAAGACTTGAGTGCTTCTCTATATCCTTGACCGGGCCTTTATAGAAAACAAAGCAGATATTTCCTCTCCCCTACCCAGTTCATCTACCCTATGGTTTACAATGAACCTGGTTCATGCTGGGACATGATTTTGGGAGTGAAGGGAGGGCTGAGTGGATATTTGTTCAATGCAGGCAAGACCAATAAAGCTCATCATTTATGGACTTTGGCACCTTGATTTCATGAATTCCCACCTTGCCGGGCTCACCCCAATGGGCACATAACAATGTTCAGTTTCCACTGTGCCATGGCAGGTAGTATTCAGTTTCCAATGTGTCATACCATTCAACGTTAGGGTGACCAGATAGCAAGTGTGAAAAGTCAGGACAAAGGGTGGGGGATTAATAGGAGCCTATATAAGAAAAAGCACCAAATATGGGGACTGTCCTTATAAAATCGGGACATCTGGTCGCCCTATTCAACGTTCAATTTCAAATGGGTCATGCCCTGCATTTCTGTAGCTGGGCCAGGGGCAATACATCAAATAATGTTACTTATGTGAATACCTGCCCCCCTGTTCTTCTTGCAAGGCAGAGAGATGGACACAGGATAGCGAAACTGGAATAATACAGTCAGAATCCCCTGTGCAGAGAGACAACCTGGGAGAAAAATGTTAGACTAGTATCCAGCATGAATATTCTCTCTCCATCTCTCTGTCTCTCTCTCCTCTGTCTGATCTCAGCCGGAGTCTCCAGCCAACATAATTCTTTGTGAGTTACTTTCGTTACTAAAACCTTTCACCCCATGAAGACGTTCTATTTAATTAGTAGAAGTTCAGGGTTTTTTTGTCACCGACAGTGCCCCATACATCATCACATCTGGAGAGTCATTTAGTTATAGAATTAATCAGGGTGGCTAATGGCTGAATAGAGCCGGAGCCTGCTGTGCTCTTTCCCACATCTCTGCCCCAGACGTGAGTCCCCTTCTCAAGAAATGAAAACCCAAAGGGCATCTTGGCACGTTCGTGAGATGAGGTGCTGCACTGGCATGTGACATGGGCGCTTTGGCATGACTGCAGCTGAGAAAGGGTGATTGGACAGGGAAGGGAATCTTTCGATAGAAGACAATAAACTACAGTCCATTCTTCTTGGACACACTAGGCTTTCTGTATGGCAGAGGTTCTCAACCTGAGGGGCTATGAACAGGTGTCAGGGGGTTGTAATCACCATGCCATTCCCATCTTGTTAAATAGGAGGGATTCTGGCTAGGTAGGAGGAACTTAGTGGCAAGTCTTCGTGTGGAAAAGGTTGAGAACCCAATGCTCTGTCTGTCCCTGGTGAATCCAACTCAGCACTAGAGTCTCAAACCAACAGAAGGTTCAGTCTGCTCACATTCAGGTTAATAATAATCTACACTAGCTTTCCTTACGTGGAATAGAATTTGGTTCATATCCTGAAAGAATTAACTCTGGGTCTTGTTTCATGGGGAAGAGAACAAGCTGATTTGTGATTTTATTTTCTTCAGGAAAACTCAGCTCAGATGCATCAACTACAGTTTTCCACACGGTTCCCCCCCACCCCCCTCCTATTTCTAGTTGGGTGGGCTGGCACAAGAAAACCAAATGACTTGCTTGGGTTCACACAGTCGTTCTGCAAGCTTTAGAAGTCAGGTTCTTCCTGGCTGTGCTTTATCTGTATTACCCATTGGACCACATCCTTGGAATGGAATCTGGGCCTGTCTCCTGGGCAGGTTGAGCCCTTCTATGGTTGCATGTAGGTAGATACGTTTGTATGAAGTTCTAATGAGTTGGCTGGCTGCTTTTCAGGATTCCTTGTGCAGGTGTGGTGGATTGACTGTCTTTCACTAGGAGAAAGACATTCTCCCAATATTCCTGTTCTATTTATTTATGGATAGGAACATAAAATAATCACAGACAAAACAGCTGGATCCAAGTAGCTTTAGGTTAAATTGGGAACTGTTCATAATACTTAGAAGCAAACCATTTGAAAATGGCTTCCTATTATCAGATTTAACTATCCCCCTCCCCGTCCCCCTACAACACACACCCACCCACAAATACCCATTCTTCCCATGGTACAGATATTATAGAGTTCCGGACCCAGCAGATGGAGGGTGGCCAAAAGAATTGAGTTTGCATGGCCAAAGATATGTCTCCCAGTTTCTTATTTTCTCCCAAGTAGCCCTCTTAAACACAGACACCCCTGGAGTGGCTTAAATAATTCACAACATTCCTTTAGTCTCTACGGTGCCACAAATACTCCTGTTCTATTTGCAGATACAGACTAACATAGCTGATACTGTGAAATGAAAGCTCATGCTCAAATAAATTTGTTAGTCTCTAAGGTGCCACAAGTACTAACATTCCCTCTGTAACTGCCCACTTCTAGCTCTGCCCCCATGCTCCTATCTAGTCCGATTAAGTAAGTGTATTAACAATTGGAAGATGATTTCTCAGCCACTTCCCCTCAGGGCATGACTCCCGCCCAGCAAAAGTCACAGACACTGAGGCCTTGTCCCTAGAATGAAGTTTATAGTCTAGTAAAGGGATCAGCAACCTTTGGCATGCAGCCCATCAGGGAAATCCGCTGGTGGGCCGGAACAGTTTGTTTACCTGCAGCGTCTGTAGGTTTGGCCGATCACAGCTTCCACTGGCCAGGGTTCACCGTTCCAAGCCAATGGCAGCTGTGGGAAGCGGCGTGGGCCAAGGGATGTGCTGGCCGCTGCTTCCCGCAGCCCCCATTGGCCTGGAACAGCGAACCGTGGCCAGTGGGACCTGTGATTGGCCGAACCTGTGAACGCTGCAGGTAAACAAACCATCCCGGCCCGCCGGCAGATTTCCCTGATGGGCTGTGTGCCAAAGGTTGCCGATCCCTGGCTCTAGTAAATGTTTCTGTCCCTGGTAACCAATAGGATTGTTTTGTGTGTGTAAATGGAGGTCGGTGTCAAGAATGGGGCCTCATTCCTCCAACCTGAGTTTGCTCCCTCATATGCAGAAGTTATCCACCACTGTTTGATGCTATCCCCAGCCAGTCTTCCCCAGCAGCCCGTTATTGGCAGGTGTTGGGAAGCTCCATAGTATGCTCCCAAATAATGAGGACTTTCAGGCATGAGCGAGGTATACCTTGACATGGCATTATAGGAAATGGGTGCATCACTGGCATTATGTCACTGACCCACAGCTGGATGTACCATTGGTATTGTGGTAATCCTTCCTGGGTAGGTGCTAGGAGCTCATATTTAAGATTGCTGGGTAATAAGCACAATGACAGGTAGCGTTACTGGATGCACAGTGCTGATTGAGGCAGAAGGATGAGACACTATCGATCCAGGATTATGGTGGTGTAAAGATGCCATCATGCTGTTTGTTTTGTGTGTGTGATGTTCAGCAAATGAACTCATTTATAAATGGGATTAATGTGATCTAGAGAACAGAGGGTCGGGAATGGAAAGCAGCATCCCAAACTGCAGAAACCAGAGACTGGATTAGTGTATTTAAAAAAAAAAAAGCCAAAGGAAAATATAAACCCCCTAAGTGAAAGAACCACAGTAAGCACAGCTGAATTCTAGCACACTGAAAAAAGAGGAGTGTTCTCATCCAAAGAGCTGTTTTATCTGCACTTGTATGCCTTTGTGCCTATTCTCTTGGGTGCAAATTTGCTGCATCCTGGTGCCAATTTGGACTCGTGTAAATGGAGGAACGCTTCGGCAACGGAGACAACGCTGAGCTCTTTTGCACTCTAGCACGGCTTGCATCCTAATGCTCGGGCCGCGTCAGTCGGGTCTGGAACTTGTGCCGCGTGAGCTGCCTCACAGCAGTGTACAGTCGATGTCTGGAGCTCCTGACAGCATGAGCTTTCTCACAGCAAATAATCTATAGGCTGAAATTTGACAGTCCAGGCAATATTTATGTATAGAGCTGGTCGGAACACTTCAAAGCTGTCAAAATCCAAATGAAAAACGGGTGGATTTTTTTTTTTACCAGTTGCACTATTAATAAGAAAAAAACACGAGTTAAAAAACAGGATAGATTCACAGCGAAAAACCTGTGTGGCAACTGCCACTTGTAATGAATACATCAGCCAGCTCTTGTGGTGATCTTCCTGAAAGGGTTGCCCTTTCAGAGCAAACCAGGATCCCAGCTCTGTGAACTCCCTTGCACAAGTGCTTTCTGCCTGCTAGCCATGGCTCCAGCCATGTAAGCTTCCTCAGAGCGGTGTGAGTTTCTTCACTAGTGCCCGAAGTGTGCCAGCCAAGATCTCAAGTGGGGTGAACATCTCCGCAGCAGCGGCATGCAGTCCATATGCCAGACCTAGCCGGGTGAGCCCTCACAAAGGAATATTGCCAGATTTCAAAGAACACGGAGTGGTCTGGTGGATAAAGCATGAGGCTATGTAGCAGGAGACTGGAGCTGTAGTCCCAGCTCTGACACTAGGTTGCTGTGTAGACAAGCTGCTTTACCTCTCTGTGCTTTTGTTACCCATCCCACCCTTTGTCTATTTAGATTGTAAGCTCTTTAGGGCAGGGACTTTCTCTTAGTACAGTGGTTCTCAAACTTTTGTACTGATGACCCCTTTCAAATAGCAAGCCACTGAGTGCGACCCCCCCCCTTATAAATTAAAAACATTTTTATATATTTAACACTATTATAAATGCTGGATGCAAAACGGGGTTTGGGGTGGAGGGTGACAGATTGTGACCCCCCCCCCCCGTAATAACCTCACGACCCCCTGAGGGGTCCCAACCCCCAGTTTGAGAACCCCTGTCTTAGTATATGTTTGTACCATGCTTAGCACAATGGAGCCTTGCTCTCAGTTGAGCTCTCTAGACTCCTCTGTAACACACATCATGAAAGCTAACACTTTTTGTCCCTCCTACTCTTGTTATTTCCAGCGAAGATGAGCCTGTAAGAAAGCTGGCGTTTCTAAGAAGTTTGAAAAACAAAACGCACTTCAGTTGTGTTTTCCCAAGTGCTGAACTTCACACTATCCGAATAGACAGGCAAACACGGGGAACACACGCCGCAAATTAAGACCCAGAAAGCAAAGCAAAGTGGGTGCTGGTGAAATTTTCCCAGAAAAGAAAGAGAAATCTGGAAGAACTCACTGAAAAGGTCAGTTAAGCCAAAGAAGCACTGGCAGAGGATGGAGCCAGGAGGAAAGGTTTCTCTCCTCCCTGTCAAACAAACATATGTATTTAACTTGTGCCGCAGAGAATCAGCTTGCCATCATTTTTTCCAGACTCATGGTTGTCTCTGGCCTCCTTCACACAGAACATGGAAATTGAGCAACTCCCCTCCATTTGCTGCATTGTCTGTTTGTACCATAATTTAGACAACATATGGCACCTGAGCTCGCCACTGGAGCATAAATGGGTCAAGGTGCACCAGGGTCAGCGGGAGAGGTTGAGGAAGATGGTTTGGTTGTCCCTTCTAGCCATAAACTCTGTGACTAAGCCTTGGACTGCGCAGCGATGAGTGTGGTATAAAGGCCAGATGGATGGAAGCCTGAAGGGATCGTGGGGGGTGGCTAGTGGCTAACGCCTAGTCAGCTATTTGCTGTGAACAAGTTATTTGGCAAATTTAACCCCCTTTTTGGACTTTGATTTTTACAAATCTGGTCATTATTCTGAATTATTTGGCAGGTGGTTTATACAAGCACAGCCCAGGCTGCTGGCCACTCACCAAACACTCACTGTGACCCCGAGAAGTATTAGACTGGCCACCAAAGTCAGGTGACATTATTTCTAGTCCCTGGTTGGGTGACTCCCAAGCCCACCCAGAGCTTTCAAGCTGGCTGTGCTGGCTGTATACCAACAGGGGAATCCCATATATCACAGGAATCCCTCATTGCCCTGTTAGCCAGCTCTCCACCCCATTTAGGCCAACCAGGCAGCGCAAAGGGATTGGAGCTGGGGCCAGCGTCTTGCCTTCGGTGTGGGGTTTTAAACCTTGAGCTACCAATGACACACAATAAACCCACAGAGATGGGATGTGAGGAAAGCAAAGGTGAACCTTCCTGTCCTCTGGCTCTCTCAGGATGCCTGTCTTTCCCAAGCAAATGTCTCCCTGCGTGCCATGCTTCCACCTACACTCGCCCTGCTGGGTTTCACCCCTCCCCATTCCCAATGTTTTCAATTATTATTTGTTCCCAGTCCAAACAAACAATTCTTTATATTTATTTTTCTTCCCTTCATAATGCTTTGGAAAGCACACAAAAAAAAAGCCATCTTAATTATACATAAGCAACCAAGCAACACAAAGGAGCCGTTAACATAATCAACAGAAAGCGCTAATTCTAACAATCCTTCCCAGGGCCTCATGTGGCGTGTAATGTGCGAACAGCCCGTTATCTCCGGGTGCTCAGGAAAAGGGAGTTGCCTCTCCAAGTTTCCTACCTCCCAGCCCTCTGCCCCTCTGCACCTCCCTGGATTTCGCCACAGTATCCTAAACCCATAGCTAACATCTCCCCTCCTTGCAGCCTCCCCCGGCTCTTCTCCTGGTCCCTCTCTCTGTGTCTCTCAGGGCATCTGCGGGATGACACGACGCTTCCAGTTGAATGGGCATTGCCTGCCAGTTGGCGGATGGAGACGGCGGACTGGATGGGGGCAGAGAGAAGGTTGAACTGTTGCCATTGGAGATGGCAACAGATGCTTCCTGATGGAGGCTGAGCTGGCTAATTCAGGGCTTTGTGGTTTGAGACAGAATCCCAATTATTTCCAATTAGGAGATTGTAGCGACAGCTGCTCCGAACGGGGGTCTCCACTAACTGCTGTGGAACCTGCCTCATTTAGCGGGGTTCAGCTACCTGTGTTTCTGGCTTGAGGCTGTCAAAGATATCCTCCCTTCCCCCTCCGCCCACCACCGCACTCCCACCCCGCGCGTGTCCACCCCTCACAGAGCAAATCTTCCTCCCTCACCCACAAAGTCACTCCTCACAAGGGACTTGGCAGGAGCAGCCTTATCTCTCCCCAACCAAGCCCTTCATTTTTCCCTTTCTATCTCCAGCATTAAATATTCCTGTTGCACTGCCCAAAACAGCCTCCCCCACAACCTCTGCCTGCCTTGTGATGTATGGGGCTTTGTTTTTTTGGTTTTTGTTTGGTTTTTTTTGCCTGAAACTGGCCCAGCCTGCCAAAAACTCGAAGCAGAGGACAATCTGTTTTCTTTTGCCTTGGCAAAACTCATCCCAGAAGGAGTTATTTTAGGAAATTGGGGCCGGAGGAGGGGAGCAAAGAAATCTTAGTTTAGTGTTACCGAAGTTGCTTGGGAAGATCCGGGATTCGTTCTTCACCATTCTCCACCTGTCCCTCACTCTTGTACCACATTATTATACAGCTGTTATCCAGACCGCAAAGATCACGGCAGCATATGGGTCCATTATCAGCCCCTCAGCTAAGGAAAGCTGGAGAAATGACCCAAAGAAAGAAGGGGAAGGGTGGCAGACAAGTACCAGCTGATGCTCAGTGGATTATTATTTTTTTTAACTCGTAACCACAAATCACTGGAAAATAGAAAACTAGGAATAAAAAAATAGGGAAATCCTGGCAAGACGATCTGAGTAAAGGTTTCATATATGGTTTTAATAAATGAAATGTTTTTCTGGTAAAAACTCATCAGGTATAAAGAAGCCAACCGGAAAGCTCATGGATAAGGCAGGGAGCATGTCTCAGGGGGTCCATGGGAATTGCCCAACGCATTGGTGCTTTTCTCTTGAGCTTTCTACACTGCTATTGGAATCCCTAGAGTGCGAGTCTTTCCTTAGCTCACTGTTCCCTTCATACCATGCTCGAGAGAGAACAGAGGGAAGGCGTTCACTGTGGGCAACATGATTCGAGAAATATTGCCATGAGCAAAAGAGGTCCACGTAACTCACAAGCGAGTGAGATGCAAATGTGATTCTGATTGGGGTCACCTGTCCAGTGCATTTGGCCAAATCCAGCTTTGTGTTGCTCCATTGACTTCAGGTGGCCCTATACCAGGCTTCAATTTTGCCTATGGGGTTGATACAATTTATGTAAGGACCAGTCATGGTGTCTTCCTCCATCATGGCAAATCCATAATGGAGGCAGTCATAAAAGAGCTATTTTGCTCCCTGAGTACAAGGCCATGGGCCCTCTCTAGAAGCCCTGGTAAGCTCTCCACACTCTAAAAAGGGATACTTCTGAGCATTCTGGGAAAATGGCCTCACCTCTGTGTGCTCTGGGAAGGAGACCACGCTGCAGCTTTGTACCAGTGTAGTAAGGGATGCAGTGAGTATGAACCTCTGGAATAATTAATTATGCCTTGTGTGGATTTAGGTTTAAATTCTCTGCTGGAATGAACTTCAGAATTATGCCAATAGAGTTTGGCCCATGATGTTCTCCTCCACCACCACACAGTGGAGATCCTCATCCTCCCACTGAGTGGTTTATGGCCTTCATCATTCAGTCTATCGTACTTTTAGTGGTTTACTGTCAGTTTTAATATTTCGTTTTCAGCTCCAAGTGAAAGGGAAGCAGTTTGTTGGTGAAACAATCTGGACCTGAATCAAATCCCTTGCTGCTCCTTCTTTTAGTTTAATAAACTGGTAACCATTCCACCCGATTTATTTACAATTTCCAAACCATGGACCAGTTCCTCTGATGATGCCAACTGGCACAGGGCATCATTCCAATAGACATCAGTTGAAGAAGGTCTGTCCCTAGATCCTAATTTATCTACACAAAAGGAAAGACTGAAAGGTGTAGACATAAATATATAAATTAGCTGGGGATTGCAAAAATAATCCAACAAAAATGTTGTTCCTGAAACAACTGAAAGTTGTTAAGTAACAACGGTGCACGCCCCCTACCACATCATGTACAAAACCAAATGCTTGAAAAGGCAGGAAATGAAGAAGTAAGGATGGCATAAATCTTTGATTGCCTACATAATAATCATAAAGGGTGAAATCCTGCCCCCCCTGAAATCAGTGGCCAAGCTCTCATTGACTTCAGGTGAGCCAGAACTTCACCCAAGTGCAAAGAAATGCCTATTTTATCACAACTCAATAACCTTAACTCTGACCCAGAATAAATACTGTTCTTTTATCAGTAATCTCAAAATACGAACTCAACACAAAACCCTGAACAATGCACATATATACAGATCAATGGCACATACTGATGCAAGTATGCTTATATAAATACATATTTTACCACAGATAATTTGCACTCTTTTCCTATTAAATATACAGCATTATTTTAAAGTAGCAGCACTTAACAGTACTTGAAGTAACTGATATTCTTTACTTCACAGTATTCATTGAAAGAAAATATTACACACCAAACCACAATAAAAAAAATGATACATAAGAGGGGGAAAAAGCCCCAAACACAATAATCCCTGAGTTAAACTGAAGGCTGTTTTGCTGAAATAAAATGTGCATTTCTTTGTACTTGGTTTACAAATATATATTTATTACTTGGACAATGCACGGTTTCTGAAGTCCATAATCATTCATTTGCTTGCTTTAAAGTGTGAGGCGTTTGCAAATGATGTGATAGGTAAGTACATTGTTGTCACTTAGCAACCTTAACAGGTTTCTGAAGGGAAGTTGTTTGTTTCTGTAATAAATGAGACTCTCAGATACCATGGTGATGAGCTTAGGAGACAGTGCATGCCTAGGCAGAGCCCTGTCTCGATAAATATTCTATTGTTCAGATGTACAGCACCTCCACAAGCATGGGGTCACTCTTCTCCCCTGTCTACCAGCGCTAAATCCCTGTGAAATTAAAGGAAAGACTCTTGCTGACTTCAGTGGGCTTTGGATTCAGCTCCTTTGTGCCTTCCTCTCTGCCTGCCCTAGAAACACCTGACTCCTCTGGGCCCAGACATGCCCTCTGGCTCTGATCCAGCCCCATTCATGATACTTAATCCCTTGATCCCCGGTCATGATGCTTAATCCCTTGACACCCTGGAACTGCCCTTGATGGGTGCGATTGTGTCCCCCCCACTTTAGCTCCTTTGTGCCATTCAGTGATATAAAGCTGGCTATCCTAGCTGGTGGCAGATGTCCTGCCAAGGGGAATAGTCCTGCGGTTTAGAGCCTCCTTAACATTTCCTGTGACAGTCTCCCCCTTCCCCCACCAATCTGGACCCCAGCACAGGGAGACGTGATTGGGGAAATAAATTGGTCATGGTTGGGGCCACTCTGAACCCAGCCATTTGTGGCTTCCAGAATGGTCCTTTGGGGCCCTACATGGCCGGGAGTAAGTTAGAACAACCCTCAGGCTGGTGTAATGCTCAAGGGAACCAGACGACTTCAGGATCAGGTGTTAAATTGGCTTAAAATTGCCTCTCCCCCCATTCTCAAAACTTCTGCCCTGGGCAGGGTAGAGTTCTAATGAAGCTCAGGGTACAGGCTGCAACTTCAGCTTGATCCCCCCCCAGAAACTCACCCGACGCCCCCGATCTCTCCGCTCTCTGCCCCGCATTGCTCATTCTCTCGCTTTCAGTGACTCCTGACTTCACACTTCAGCTTTAACAGCTGCTGCTGCTTCTCCTTGGGTTTAAATTATGTTTTAAATAAGGGTGAGCCATGTAAACATCCTTTTGTTTTTTAGAAATCACATCCATATTCATAACCCACAAATCATGGTTGATAAATCAGAATTCATTGTGAAACGAATTAACCCCTTGTGTTGTCCCAGTTTTGAATCTCATAGGAATAGCAGTGACATATGGCAACGTAAAGGGGCTGAACTCAGCTGTCTCGTGGTGGCTAATGGAGTCGGTACTTTTGTTTGGCAGGGGATTGCCTGTGTTTCGGAATCTAAACTCTAATTTAAAAGTATAATTAAGCCCTGGCACTTAGGGAGGTGAAAGTGACCTTCAGAATGCAAGCAGTGATGCCTGTCTGAGTCTGCAGACATCCTGGAATAATAGCTCTGAGAGGTGTGTACTGCCCCTAGGCATAGAATCATAGAATATCAGGGTTGGAAGGGACCTCAGGAGGTCATCTAGTCCAACCCCCTGCTCAAAGCAGGACCAATCCCCAACTAAATCATCCCAGCAAGGGCTTTGTCAAGCCTGACCTTAAAAACCTCTAAGGAAGGAGATTCCACCACCTCCCTAGGTAACCCATTCCAGTGCTTCACCACCCTCCTAGTGAAAGTTTTTCCTAATATCCAACCTAAACCTCCCCCGCTGCAACTTGAGATCATTAGAGGGAGGTTTAGGTCTCAGTGGGGGAATAGCTTTGAAACCTTATGATGATCTTTTATATGTCGGTTTGAGCATTGGCCTGCTAAACCCAGGGTTGTGAGTTCAATCCTTGAACTTAGGGATCTGGGGCTAAATCAGTACTTGGTCCTGCCAGTGAAGGCAGGGGGCTGGACTCGATGACCTTTCAAGGTCCCTTCCAGTTCTAGAAGATAGGATATCTCCATTAATTTATGTCAACATTGTTAACTCTTTCACTGCTGTTCAAAGTACGCAAGAAAAAAGGGGGATGATTGTGGGTAACAGTTATTTCACCTCTTTCACAGATGGGCGAAAGGAAGCATGAAGAATTTTATTGACAGGGGCAGAAGCAGGAATGTAACCCAGGAGTGGATGGCAGGCCTGCCTGTCTGTCTAATCCACAGACACTTCACCCACCATTGAAATGCAGCCCCCTCTGGAGTGTTGAGGATTCCAAATAACAGGGAAGGGAGAGGAGACAGATAAGGGAAGGGGTAAAGATTCCTTGAGCACCGGACAGTGGGCCAGATCCTTTGGGTGATGTAAATTGGCATGGCTCCATTCAACTCAATGTATCTACTCTGACATATACCTGCTGAGAATCTGGATGCACATGTTCTTCCAAAGAAATACAGCTCCTGTGCCCTGCAACAGCTTCTGAGCTTCCTGCACTTAATAATTCAGTGGTGAACTTTAGAGCTGAGCGCGGGTTGAGAAATAACTTGCCGACTTGGTAGGTATAAAATCTCCATCTCTGGCGCCGTCTCCCACCCACCCCCTTACAATCTAAACATTCGCTCTTATTATTCACTGGAGCGAAGGGGGGAGGGGGGAGTAATTTCCTCTCCTTAGGATGCTTATTGTTTTTTTCTGCTCCCACTGGTCTGAGGTCTCTGTCGTTTTACATGATATTTTATAACAGGAACTGTTCTCCCAGGCACCAGTGAGTTTATCTGCAGAGATATGCGGAGCCTGAAGATTTAAATTTACACCTCCTAGATGCAGCTGTAATTGGGATTCCCAGGAGAGGAAAGCCCTGACAAGTGACACAAATAAACCCTGCCAGGCCCCCTCCAAGACCTGCAGCATCAGAAACCCCTGGAGGAAACCCGTGACCAAATTACTCTTAAACAAATGCTTCTGCCATAACTAAGGATGTAGCTGCCAAACGGCTGCAGCACATTTATCGGGTTTATTTCCAACCGTTCCCTGCCAAGGAGCTGCAGCGCTGGAGAAGCTGGGGATCTAATCACATCCTGTTACTGGAATATTTAATTAATTAATTTATTTAGGCCTCATCTGCACACCCAAGTTGTACCGCTTTAGAGATACTGGTATAGTTAAAGGATTACAACTCGGCTACTGTGGATGCAGTTATACCAGTCGATGATGACGATGATTTTTTTTATTATTATATTTAATGTATTTGCCTTACTGTAGCACATACGAGCCCTAGTCATGGCCCTGGACCTCATGATACTAAGTGCTGAATGAATACAGAATAAAAAGACAGCCCCCCTCCAACGTGCTTGCAATAGCTGGGCGTGTACCCCGATAGATTATTTCCAGACAAGAATAACCAATATTGCTATTAGGCACATTTATACTAGTATAACTGAGTCCACATTAGGCGTTGTACTGGCTAAATTGACACCCATAACTGACGTACCAGTCCAGCAGCTGTGTGGAGACCACAGCTTATACAAACATTGAATGTTTCTTTCTCACTGAGCTGCGTTAGTGCACTTATAAGTTACTGAGCTCCATGCAGGAATCACTGGGTGAAATTGCCTGACTTGGGTTTTGTAGGCGGGCAGACTCGATGATCACAGTGGTTCCTTCTGGCTTTCAAATCCAGGAATGCGTACATAGACTATAGTTTCAATAGTACCTAGAACGCTGCTGTTTCAGATAGCATCATTACATAGACCTGAACAGAGCTGGTAGACTAAATTCAGCTCTGGTGTAAGCCCTGTAGTAGCCTTCTCCTGATAGTATTCCCTAGTATCCTGATAGCTTGGTGATATCTTGATATTTTAAAGAAGATTCTTAGAGGAAATCAGCTATAGAGTTGACGGATCAAAATTCAGCTCTGAACTGATGGATCAGTTTCAGTCCTTTAGGCCTCTGTCCTTTAGGCGTGGTGGTAGAGGTCTGTGCTTTAGGGCTAAAGGTCCTGGATCTAGTCCCCAGTGATGATCCATCTATGGGGTCATTATATTGATCCACTGTACTTCCACTGGGTTACCCACACATAGAACCATTCCTTTGAGCTGCCGAGCACCCTCAGATCCTATTAAACTGCAATTACTCAGCACCATTAGTCATCTCTGCAGGTGGCAAGAATTCCAGGCTCAGAACCGGCCCTGTGTATGTTTCCCCCTTGCTTACGAAGACAAGAAGTTGATTTGTTTGTGTGAGAAAATGTTCCTTCTAATCTCAATGAATTAGTCATCTCTCCCTCACTCATCTCTCTCTGTATTTTTGGTTAGAGAGACTGAAAAATCTTAATATATCAATGACATTTATAACACACGTTAATATTATAAAACGTCAGCCCTCTATGTGCAAAAATGAATACTGATGTGATGGGAGCGTTTTATTATGCCAATGACTTTTATTATAAAAATGATCATACTGTGTCATCTTTTTTTCCCCAAATAAAAAAAATAAAGCCACCCCACCATTTATCTCAAGGTTACTGAACTGCTACCTGGTTAATTTATTCCACAGGGCTATCTTTTACAAAGTTTTGTGATGGATTTTCGTGCTTTTATGGTAAATGTCTCTAGTCTCAGGTACTGATTACTGTTATTATTTACTTATTTGTTTATTTAGGGCTCCTTTCTGTGCAGTGCTCAGGGGAGTAGAGATGCATTATGTGTCCTGGAGTGGCATTAAGTTGAAATCATAGAGCTCTCAGTCTTTCAGTTCCCAGAGAGGTATAAAAAGTGCTAATGGATCTGATTTTTATCTTGAATAATTGTTTATTGGATTATGCAACAGAGGGTCCTGTGGCACCTTTGAGACTAACAGAAGTACTGGGAGCATAAGCTTTCGTGGGTAAGAACCTCACTTCTTCAGATGCAAGTAATGGAAATCTCCAGAGGCAGGTATATATCAGTGTGGAGATAACGAGGTTAGTTCAATCAGGGAGGGTGAGGTGCTCTGCTAGCAGTTGAGGTGTGAACACCAAGGGAGGAGAAAATGTTTCTGTAGTTGGATAGCCATTCACAGTCTTTGTTTAATTCTGATCTGATGGTGTCAAATTTGCAAATGAACTGGAGCTCAGCAGTTTCTCTTTGGAGTCTGGTCCTGAAGTTTTTTTGCTGTAAGATGGCTACCTTTACATCTGCTATTGTGTGGCCAGGGAGATTGAAGTGTTCTCCTACAGGTTTTTGTATATTGCCATTCCTGATATCTGACTTGTGTCCATTTATCCTCTTGCGTAGTGACTGTCCAGTTTGGCCAATGTACATAGCAGAGGGGCATTGCTGGCATATGATGGCATATATAACATTGGTGGACGTGCAGGTGAATGAGCCGGTGATGTTGTAGCTGATCTGGTTAGGTCCAGTGATGGTGTTGCTGGTGTAGATATGTGGGCAAAGTTGGCATCGAGGTTTGTTGCATGGGTTGGTTCCTGAGTTAGAGTTGTTATGGTGCGGTGCGTGATTGCTGGTGAGAATATGCTTAAGGTTGGCAGGTTGTCTGTGGGCGAGGACTGGCCTGCCTCCCAAGGTCTGTGAAAGTGAGGGATCATTGTCCAGGATGGATTGTAGATCAATGATGATGCGTTGGAGAGGTTTAAGCTGAGGACTGTAGGTGATGGCCAGTGGAGTTCTGTTGGTTTCTCTTCTGGGCCTGTCTTGTAGCAGGAGGCTTCTGGGTACACGTCTGGCTCTGTTGATTTGTTTCTTTATTTCCTTGTGTGGGTATCGTAGTTTTGAGAATGCTTGGTGAAGATCTTGTAGGTGTTGGTCTCTGTCTGAGGGGTTGGAGCAGATGCGATTGTACCTCAGTGCTTGGCTGTAGACGATGGATCGTGTGGTGTAACCGGGGTGGAAGCTGGAGGCATGACGGTAGGCGTAGCGGTCGGTGGGTTTTCGGTATAGTGTGGTGTTAATGTGGCCATCGCTTATTTGTACGGTGGTGTCCAGGAAGTGGACCTCCCGTGTAGATTGGTCCAGGCTGAGGTTGATGGTGGGGTGGAAGCTGTTGAAAGCATGGTGGGGTGCCACAGGACCCTCTGTTGCTTTTTACAGATTCAGACTAACACGGCTACCCCTCTGATACTTATTGGATTATATCCTTAATGGGGGAAAGATTTATAATTCCAAAGACAGTGAGATGTGGAGTCATGTTAAAATCATAGAGTTCTTGATCCTCCAGTTCCTGGAGAGGACCAGGCTGCATTCTGTATGGCACGTCTGAGTTATCGTCATTAAAGCTTCTCCACCAGTTGTGGATGCCTGTGCCTCTGTGTGCATCAAAACTCGACACCTTGCATGACTGTGCAGGACCTATCTGGGCCCAGAGCCTGGGTGAGAGGCACAAGGAAGGTTCTGCACAGCTGCTTCCCCTCACCGCTCTTGCAAATAGGTGGAGAATACAAGACCCCTGGCTCCAGCCCAGTCTTTTCCCATCAATTCTCTTATCCTTACTACACTATGTCGTTTTTACTACTGAGAGTAAATGGGACTGCTCATGGTAGTGAGCAATATTGCCGACTCCAAAATCATGAGGCAGGCCCCCAACCTCATGAGATTAGCTTAAAAATCATTGATTAAAAATAATACATTTGGGGTGATTTTTTTCCCTTCTGGTTTTTGAATTTTTAGGATACACTGGGCTCAGGTTTTCCAGTTTTTCTCCACAGCCAGTAGGGCTAAAAAACTAACTTTAAAAACACAAACAAAACAAAAAGAGAGAGAGAGAGAGACAGAGAGATAAGAGTCTCATGAAATAACATGACTCCCGGAGCTGAGGCTTGAAGAAAAACTACAAATATTGTGAGACTTTCAATAAAATCATGAGAGTTGGCAACACTGAGTAATTGCTATGCTTGGTAGTGACTGCATGACTGTTAACACAGAACACAATGAGGGATATAACCCACTAGGAAGTATGTAGAAGGGAGGATAAGGATTACAGTACTAAGATCATGCAGTTGCTATGGCTAGTAATATGCACATCTGGAAGTTTTCTTAGTTTTTCCTCTCTCGTAAGATACTGTTCCTGTGAGGGGAAGCCTAGGAGCACAGGCCTCAGAAGAAGTCTGTTTTAGCAAGAGGCTCAGAGGAGGAGAAGGATGGGTCATAGCAGATGCCTGTCATGAATCATCAGACTGTAGGCAACAAACAGAGGACAAATCTAAAATGTAGGCGCTTAAAAGTGGGCCTCTAAAATCCACACCACCACATCGAGGCCCACATCCTCAAAGGTACTTAGGTGCCTCCTCTCACTGATTTCAATGGGAGTGAGGCATCATCAAATGCCTTTGATGATCTAGGCCCTAGTCTGAGTCTGAGACATGTCGAGTACTCAGAGCTGTTGAGGACCCTGAGAACTGTAAGTGCTCAGAACCATGGAAAATCAGATCACACTGACTGGGAGAGAACTGGGGTGGGGGTAGGACTGTGTGCAGCCACAGAGACTGAGGTTGGGAGGGACTGTGTGCATTCACACAAGGATGGATTTGGCGGGGGGTGAAGTCAGAGAGACTGATGATTGTGGGGCTGTGTGGAATCACAGGAAGGGTGGATGTGGGGGCCTCAGTGAAGTCACAGGAGGATTGAGGGCAGTACGGAGGGAGGCTTATGGAGCTCTTTGATCTCACAGAGAAAGTTGGAGGCCGGGAGGCAGTGGGAAGTCAGAGAGCCAAGGTGCCAGAGAACTGAGGTGCAGCAAGGGACAGGCACATTCCATTAGTTGCCACTGGATGGAACAACACGGGCAGTAGGCAGCCGGGGGTGAGAGCCCTGACATGCTCCGCACGTCTGATGCTTTTGGGGAACGCCTGTCATTTTGTCCCTCCTCCTCCTCACAACCTGCAAACTGCCCCCGCGGCAAGACAAAAACGAACAAGTCCATAAAGGGCACTGCCACTTGGGGAGGGCGGCAACCGAGGGCTATGCCAGGCCCATCCCCTCCCTGTGCCATAGTGGGAAAGCTGCTGTAACGTTGCCGAGGTATTATTATGCTGGAGGATACTTCCCTAAGGACTTCCAGTTGAAGTAGTGCAGTCACCTAGCCAGCGACGCCTTCTCTTCCCCGAAGTGAACTACAGCAGCACTTTAGCTAGAGACAGCTCTTATAAAAGGAGAAGTCGCAGCAATTTTTTTTTAAATGTCCCACCGGGTTCTGGAGCGGCTTGGCAGCCACCTGCTTGGCTGTGGCTTCTAAAGGACGGAGGCGCATGGGAGTCGGCCTTAGTGGATCCGAGTGGTGCTCCGCCCCATTCAGTGCCAGAAGCGCGAAGGTGCAAGAAATCCTGCAGTTGCAACGTCGGACACGTTCCCTCAAATGTTCGACTGCATTTATGTGTTTACCTTCTCCAGGCCCTCCGCCACGCAACCTCAAACCTGAGGCTAGTTTCCCTCCAGCTCCTGCAGCCACGGGAACACTTGTAGCAGGCATGTCTAGTGGGGAGGAAATCTCATTGAGTTTCCCCTATGAAGGAATCGCCCATCAGAGGATTTAAAACGGATGCCTGTGTGTGGGGAGATGGCCGTGGGGGAGGGGTGTCCAATACATGTTATGGACAAGTCCTGCCGGATTTGATAGGCATCCCTGGACTTAAATAGGGTTCTATCAAAATTCCTGTAGAGACCAATAGGCGAGCCTGATTCTCCACCCATTTATAGTAGCTTTACCCCCACTGATTCCAATGGAGTTGCTCCTAATTTACACCCGTATATGTGCAAGGAGAATCAGTCCCATGGAGTTTAGCAGGGAATTCTATCCTTGCTATTGAAATCTATGCGCTGATTGAAAAGGCCTTCAGAAAAGTTATCTTTGTCTTTTACAAGTTAAGCAACGTTTCCATAAATATCTCCCCGTCTCTTGCCCCATCTCCATTCACATCCTTGAAGGGAAAATCCCTTCCTGTAGTGGAACGCCTGACTGGAGTGTTTCTTTGAGAGCTTTTCCATCTTCGGTGGTGCTCAAGTGCTGATTCTCTTTGGTGTCTGCCTGGGTAATGGCTCACTTTTACATGATGGCCATGGGAGGACCAGCCATGTCCTGACCTAATTTTTCATACAAGTCTTTAGTGTGTCCACTGGCCACTGAGAGAGCAAGGTCAGAGTGTGGAGGGACGTGGCTTGCTCACCTGTGTGCTGGGGTTTCAGAACACAGCAGGTTGGAGGGTTGGAGAGCAAAGCTGGCCGAAGGTCATCCAGGGGATGCCTTTAATTCAAGTCAGTACAGTGCAGAACCACCGGTGGTGGTGTGCACAATGCACCGCAAGCCTGATGGATCCCTGAAATGAAATAGTCTCTCGCAGCTATGCTGGAAGGTAGAGGACGGAAGGAGAGCTCACAAGAATTACAGCAGAGTAAGAAAGTTAGGCCAAGAGGTAGCTGCTGGTGAAAGCAGCGTGTGCTTAGGTTGAAGGGGTGACTATGACAGTGCGACTGGAGTGAAAGAAAGCAAGAGAGGTGGAGGGAAGCATACAAAATCCTGAGCGATGGGCTAGTCAGGGGATTACATAAGGCAAAAGGGAAAATGGGTGAGCTGTCGGACAAAGTCTGAGACTGTGCTGCTGACAAACGAGGCTCAAGAGAAGGAAGCCTAAAGGATGAGAAGCATGGGAAGGGAGCAGAGCATGGTGAGGGTCATTGGCAATGACAGAAGAGGTGGGACTGGGGATTTGGAAGATCAAAAAGGCTATCTGGAGACACCGAAGAGCCTCACAGAGCTTGTACTGAGGCAGAGAGGAAAGAGAGAAAGGCTGGGATTGAAACACTGGGGATTGGAATTGATTTATTGGGGAGAAACGGAAACATGGGACTGAGGCATGAGGCTAGACAGAGTGACCGGCACTAAGGTGCCGGCAGGAAGAATTTCCATTACGGATGGGTAAACGTCATGGAGACGGAGGGTTTGCAAATGGCGTGTATTCTTTTCAGTTCAAGTTTGTGACCCTTATTTCCTGTCATTCCCCTTTTATCTTTTAAGAGTGACACAGTTTTGAAAACAAGAGCAACTTATTTTGTTCTAAAATAATGGGCAACCTAGGTTCTCTGTGGGGGCTAGCAGAATCCCCCCCCCCCCCCCACGCTCAACTGGCTTTAGAGTGTTTATTCTTTTACTGGCATATTTCTCCCTCCCCTTCTCTGTTCCCGACTCACTGTTCTCCTTCTAAGAGTCAGGCAAAGCCAATAATGGCAGCGTTTGAGTTGAACTGCCAACCCCGTGACTTTGGAGTGGGTTCAGAATGCAGCCAAACGAGTTCCCTCGGCCCTGATTTAGAAACTGGCTGGAGGAAGACGGACATCTGGGTGGACGAAGAACAAGAAAATTGTGTATTTCGGGGGGCAGGAAGGAGTATTTCTGGTCCATGTAACTAGGCGAGCACAGCACCTGGCGTTCTAAGGATGCTGCACGCGGGGAAATGAGAATTAAGGCTACCCTGGCAATGGGCCAGACCCCCAAATGAAATCCACATCCCTCTTCCCTGAAGCGTGACCCCGATACTACGGTGGCTGTGGGTGACGATTAATGGTGACAGCTTTATGAGAAAATCGGTGTGCGGTGATGATGAGAGAGAGAGCTCCTGAGCAGCTCCGAATGGAACTTTTAAAGGCCATTAAACCAGCTGTGCAATATTTTATGTTTCATGCGAACAGCACCAGCTTGGCCCGTGTGTGTGTGTGTGTGTGTGTGTGTGTATGTGTATTGGGGGAGGGGTTCCTGGAACTTTAAATATCACTTAGCACTTGTAGTCCAGTCTCTAAAGCTCAACATTCTTTACAAAGGAAGATAAGTACCACTAGCCTCATTGTATGGATGGGAAAACCTGAGGCACAAAGTGGCCACCTTATCCATTGTACCACACTGCCTTTGGGACACTTCCAGGAAAGACAAAGCAATGAGAAACCACTACTGGGCAGAATATGCCCATTTCCCTCTCCCCTTCTTCCTTTCCTTTGACCTTTCCGGGTCCCCTTCTTCCATCTGACTGTCCAATAGGTCTGTATGCCTTCCCTCTGAATCCCTGACCTGCCCAGAACCTTCCCGTGCCCCGAGTGATCCTTGCTGCTGAATTCCAATTTTCAGCATTCTTGCCGAGTACCTGCCCCAGAGTGAGTAAGTTTTTAATTCAACGGCCGAGGGGATTCAGACAGGAGGCCAACCAAGCTGCTGTGCTTTATAACAGGGTCTAAGGAGGGGGAGTACAGGGTTAGCTGGAGGGATATGAGAAAGTGTCTGCCAAGGAATATGGACACAGAGGGACCTGTGGTCTTATTGGAGGGATGTGGGTAGGAAACTGAGGGTCTAGTGGAGGTTAAGAACCACAGAGCCTGATTCTCCTCTTACATTGGTACCACCCCATTGGATTCATCAGAATTACCTCTGGTTTACAATGTGAGGAATGAGGCTCTGTGGAGTTTATTGGGAAGACAGAGCCAAATTCATTGCTAGGATCTGGAAAATGAGGGGCAAGGTGGGAGTTCGTTATCTTGTCCTGAAAGGCAGTTGGGAGCTTCGAGGGGTGGTGAGAAAGTCTGGGTTGCTGCCCCCACCTTCTGAAGAGTCTCTCACATCTCTGTCAGCTTAAAGCCCGATGATTTTCATACTGCTGGTGTGATATCTGGAGCAATTCGTATGCCACCTGTCTGCATTCCCCCCAGGGACAGTGACTCTGAAATACAGCTCTGTCTGCTCTCCTAAGTAATATTTTGATCTTTTTTTTTAAAAAAAAAGTGGGGGTGAATCCAAAGCTCCTGAGACTGAAGAGCTGATGGCTCTGAAGTGGTTCTCAAACTTATCTGATCATGCCCCCCCTTCTTTGTGTCTATAGCAGTTGACACACCCCTCCCTCCCATCACACAAGTACATATGCCGATAAAAAGACCATGCAACTCTCGCTAACTATTACGGCACTGATTGAAACAGAGCCATTCTATAGTAATGTACATTTTAAGTGAGATACTGGTTACTGGCATGACACTGTTGTGACTAGTGTGATGGGTGCGCCTGTTTTTTGGAGCAAATCCGTGAATGAGCCAACGATCCACTGTAATAAGAGCAAAAGCAAAACTGTGATTGTGCTCGATGCTTACAATGAAATGTGCACACCGCGTCGGAGCAAATGGATTAGCATACAGATGGTGATGAGTTTGTAGAATGCTATGCAAGGTGAACAGAAATCCGTCAAAATGCCCAGCGCCATCTAGAGTCAAATGCACGGCACCGTCTGAGGACCCGGTATGTCTGGAGGAATCAGCGTTGCTAGTTATTCATTGCTGTGGGTAAAATGTGTGCAGTAAGTTTTTTTTTCCCCTAAAGCTTCTCACGCCCCGCGCCCCAGAATACATTCTATTTCCCCCAAGTTTGGGAACCTCTGGGCTAGAAGCTAGCATAGTGTGGGGACATGATACTTAAGTCCTCCTCCACCTCCTTCTCCCTGCTTTGAAAATAAGCCTCATTCCTGACAAGCAGCCCCTGTTATTCCAACCCTAGAACCTCCCTACTCAGCTCTGTGGCTGCTGATCCGGCTCAATCCTCTTCTGCCGCACCCCCCGCTGATCTAGTCCTTGGACCCCTCGCAGTTCTGCCATCACATCTTGCAGCTGTTCTCCAGCAGCCTCTTCTGTTCCAGAACTGGTGTATTTCACCCCTGTCCGGCAACGTCTCTGCTATCCCAGCCTTCTCCCCACCCAGCACACACAGTGCTCTGCTCATGTGACCTGCCACTCTGTTCTTCCAGTCTGGGACCCATGCACACCCATTCGGCATAACTCAGTCCTGACCCGCAACACTTTTTGCTTTCCCATCCTGGCCTAGCACACAATTCTGCTGATACATCTCAACCCTAACCTTCATTACTCCCTGCTCTTCCAGTCTGGGATCCATGCACAACTCTTGGACAGCATCTCATCCCTGACTTGCAGCATCCCTCTGTTATATCAGTCCCAGTCCTCTACGCTTTTGAGATGCCTAGCTACACTGGATTTTGCCTACTTCCAAATAATATTGTACGTCTTGGATCAGGACAAGTATAAAACCAGCAAATATATTTCTGGTGTAACTCAGCTCTGTTCAGCTTTCCTGAACAGGCCAGTGTTCTGAAAGATGTGTGCGTCATGCACTTTTTCGGACCAGCCTGCGTTAATGTCCGTGAAACGCCCATGGTGATCCACAAGTGCTTGGAGAACCATAGAGAAATACGTCTTCTGATTAATGCACTCGGTGGCTAGGTGGTCTGGTGCTAGAATTGGAATGTGCGTGCCATCTATCTTCCTTCCGCAGTTAGGGAAGCCCATTTGTGCAAAACCGTCCACAACATCACGCACATTGCTCAGAGTCACGGTCTTTCAGAGCAGGATGCGATTAATGGCCCTGCACACTTCCGTCAACATGAGTCCAACGGTCGAGTTTCCCACTTTGAACTGGATAGCGACTGATCGGTAGCAGTCTGGAGTAGCCAGCTTCCACAGTGCAATCGCCACACGCTTCTCCAACGACGGGACAGCTCTCATTCTCATGTCCTTGCTCTGCAGGGCTGGGGCAAGCTCATCACACAATCCCATGAATGTGGCTTTCCTCATCCAAAAGTTCTGCAGCCACTGCTCGTCATCCCAGCCGTGCATCACAATGTGACCCCACCACTCAGCGCTTGCTTCCCAAGCCCAAAAGCAGCGTTCCGCTGTGGTCAGCACCTCTGTGAATACCACAAGCAATCTCGTGTCGTAGCTACTACGTGTGGCGAGATCCATACCGAACTCCTCTTGCCTTTGGAGTTTAAGGAGTAACTCCACTGAAACTCGTGATGTGTTAATGAGAGTGAGCAGCTTATTGGTCAACAGTGCGGGATCCATTCCTGCAGACCGAAGAGGCAGACTGCGCAGTACACAAACCATTGAAAGATGGCGCCACATGCGAATGGAAGCACAGGGATTGGTAGGATGCAAAGCAATATATCACGGCGCATTGGGACAGGATCCAGGATACCCCACGATCCCCTCTGCCTTCCCACAACTCTTAGCGGCAGAAGAGGAAGAGATGCTCTGTGGGATAGCTGCCCAGAGCGCACCACTCCAATACCGCTGCAAGTGCTGCAAGTGTGAACATGCTATTGCAGCGGCAGCTGACAGTGCGAACACACAACAGCGGTTTCCCTTCAGTGCTCTTTGAGCGGCGCTGTAACGGCCGGGGCTGTAACTCTGCCAGTGTAGACATAATCTAAGATAATATACTTTGGGAAGGTGAAGGGAGGAGATGGGCACCCGAGTGAAGAGATGGAAAAAAGATGGCGAGAGAGAAGAGCATAACACACAGAGAAAAGGAGAAAGGGATATAAGGAGTTTGGGAGGACAAACAGAGATCTCTAGTATCCTTTCTATCCTGCATGACTTTTCTAAGGCACTATCATTGAGCTCTCTGGGCCACTGTAGACCTGCAAAATTCAGGGGGCACAGCAGGGTCCACGGTTCAGTACTGTCCTTGTCTTTTCTACGCTTTCCTCCTTGTTGTCATTCTGTACGGTGCAGTCAGGAGGCCGGTATCTCTTTCACGTTGGGTTTGCTCTGCCTTTTCCTTGGGATCCAGGGGACTTGTTTGCATTAACGTAATTGGCAAACACATTGTTCAAATATTAGCTGTGGCAGTCATACCATTGTGTGGGAGAAGTCAGGGCAAGCAGCTCCTTCGCTTGCAACAGTTAACACCCAAAAGCCGCTGCCAGGCAGCTTAGGTGCTGAATCCGATCCAGAAACACCAGCCAGCACTGAGGCAGGCTGAGCAGTTCCATTATTAATCGTCGTCGTTACTCCTTGGGAGAAAGCGAGACACTCCAATTCTGGGACAGGAGAAATGTCTGCATTACTCTATACTATAGGGTTAGGGTCTAATCTCAGTGGGTTCCCAAAGGGAAACAAAACCCTGAAGCCCCCCAAAAGAAAGAAGGCACCAGTGGGGAAAAAAATAATACCTGCCGTCTGATGCATTCGAAGGGCAATAGGCCAGATCCTCATCAGGTGTAACTGGCATAGTCCCAGTGAAGGCAAAGGCAGGAGCTATGCTGATCTGTGCCCTTTGAGGAGCTGGCCCCAAACATTTTGCTCCCTAGAGGTCTGTTTCCCCGCTAGGTATGATTCAGCGGCATTCAGAGAAGTAGAAGCGTCAAGGAAATTCCCCTCCCTTATCCCTTCAATTCAAGCACTAGGCGGAGAAGGCCAGTGTTGATCTTTCAGGCACTTTGTAGAATCAGAATTAATGGGAAAAGTTTACATCAATGGGTCAAATTCCCAGTTTCTCTGAAATCAGTGGAGTTTTATGGTAGGGATGAATTTGGCTCAATATTTTTATGAGGATTCCTTCATTGATATACTGGTTTTGCTTAAAAAAAAAAGAATAAAAATTTATCGTAAAACATGGTTTATGTTTAACCATAGAAACATCTGAATAATGCAGTTTATTGCTAGAACAATAAAAGGGAGGTGCAGATTTTTTTTTTCTTTCTTATTGGTGAATTTAGTGTTGCTGAACAGTGCCAGCTAGACAGCCCGACTGAAGTCCAGCTAACAGGTTCAGAACAGACTGGAGTGAGAGAGCAAATGAGTCTCCATTTGCCATTTGGTCATTCACCTCCTTGCTGAGTCTGCCAGAAGATTGTGGTGATGTGGATAACTGTGCACTAGAAAGAGAACTGCTATCCCCAAATTGCCTGATACAATTCACCTAATATCTGAAGAATAATAAAAATCACATCAACCGTTATAGGGTGTTAGGAAAAAAAAGTCTGTGGTATTCACTCATCTATAGACAAAAATCACAAATATTTCCACCAGTGTTGCCAACATATTTTAGTCTTTTTTTGCTTAAAGTACGAGCACCTGGAGTCATGTGATTGGATGAGACTCTCAGCTTTCATTTAAAAACATCAAAAAAATAAAATTCTAGCCCTCCTGAGTGCAAAGAAAACCTTGAAAACATAACCCCAGTGTATCCGAAAGGTTCAAAAGTCAGAAGATAAACACAAAGAACTGCAAATAATGTTTAAAAAAACCTTATGATTTTAAGACAATCTCATGATTTTTGAAGGGACTGATTCAGGATTTTGAACACTTGGGATTGGCCATACTCTGTACAGTGTCAAATCCTTTACTGATGTAACTCCGTTGGAGTTACACAGGCTGAGCAGTCGGCCCATGGTTTCCATTAGCGGTCAGCAATTTAAAATATAATCTCTGAAGACCGTGGGAGCCTGACGCCGGCAATCTCTGCTCAGACCAGCACTTTCTCTCCTAGCTCCCACCCAAACCGCAGCGCCTGTTGTTTGAAGTCTCAGCAATAGCACAGCCTGGGAAAGGAGCTACCCTCAGCTCTGAGAAATAACCTTGTCCAAATTACTCCTCCACTCAGCTGGGACTAGAATAGCAATGTCCACTCCTCCTTTGTATACAAAGAACTGTCTGTTCTGAGCTCAAAGCAAATACAACCACAGCTGCTGCTACTGTTGAGGCTCCAAGCCCCAGTTAGTCTGGTTATTATTATCTATATCCAAGTAGCACCTGAAGGCCCTGGTCGAGATCAGGTGTGCCAGGTACTGTATATACACATAGTGAGAGACAGTATCTGCCTGGAGAGTTTCCAATCCGAATAAACAACTCAAACAAAGGGTGGAAGAACAGAAGTACTATTATTAGGAGTATACCTCTAGGGAACAGAGGCCCAGAGAGATTAAGGAGTTTGCCCAAGGTCACACACACAGTCTGTAGCAGAGAGTAGAAATTGACCCAAGTCACCTGACTCTATCTATCGAAGGTACTTATATGGCCCTCCTAGGCAAGTGCCCTCACCCCTGGATAACCCTTCCTTTCAATCCCAGTCTTGAGCTTTAACCAAACAGTCAATTTTCCTTTTAATTTGCTTGACTGGGAATTAAGCTGAAATTGTGGTTTCAGAAGACTAGAGATTTTAGGATTTGGAAAACCCTGGGGCTCCAGTCACTTATTTGTGTTCATTTACAATCGATTACAATTAATGGGGGGGAAAACAAATAAAGAACCAAAAATCATTCAAATGAATCTATTCTTTTAAGCTGCATAAACTCCAGGAGATTGAGGGACTAATATTTTTGTTTTAGAAAAATAACTATTTTGTAATTGTTTATTTTGTCTTACGTTTATCTTAAAAATTCAGATTCACAGCAGTGCTTGTATTATTTTCCTGGAAACAGGGAGTCTGTGGTTTCAGGGAAATGCTTTTATTGAACAATTATAACAACTGGATGGATAGAGCTGATGAAAATGGAGCTGTCCAGTGGGAAATTCCAAGATGCCAATGTTTGTTTTCATCCTGCATCCGGATAAAACTCAAAATACCAAAACTTCTGGTGGAATGATAAATTCTGGAAACTTTCAAACTGGAAACGCTTGAATGTTTTATGTTGCGTTCATATTAATTTGTGTCCTCCTGGGCCACCGTGGTGCTTCCTGCGAATTGTAGTTTGGGTGCCATAGGGTTGCATTTTCTCACATGGCTGAGCTCCTCATCAGGCTTCACCTCACACGTCTATCAGGAACAATGGGCCAGAGTTCCCTCAAATGACTCTGAGCTGGCTCAGCCCTCAGGCTGGGTAATGAGCCCAGCTAGGTTGCAGCAGAATCACCTGATTGGCCGGTCCATCTGATTGACTGCAAGGAGACAACAGGTCTGCATTTAAGCAAAGCAGCAGCGGCAGGTTGCCAGCCGCTCAGCGTTTACACTTGCTGCTGCAGTCTCTCCTGAGCCTACCTTGTTCCAAGCGCTGCTCCTGTCTTGTTCCCAGACTTGCTCCAGGTCAGCACTTGCCTTGTTCCTGTCCCACTTCAGTCTGCTCCAGCCCTACCCCCTTGCCCAGTTCCTGACTCCAGCTCTGATTCTTGGCTCCAACTCCCAGCTCCTGTTCCTGGCTCTACCCACTAGGTCAGACTGCCCATGTCCCAACATCTCCGGATGGGCATTTTGTTTCCATATTGACATTTTTCTGTTTGCAAAAAACACGTTTCCCCTCAAAAATGTTTTGAGGGGAAACACTCAGAGAGCTCTAATAATGGATGAAACCAGATTCAGACCTTTAAGTCCTGTGTCTCTCTCTCTAGCCCAGTGGTTCTCAACCTATTTACCAGTGTGGCCGCACATGCAGCTCTCTATGTGTTATGTGGGCCACATCCACGCCATACATATACTACCTATATGGCCCTGAGGATATCATATGGGCCACAGCTGTGTGCTGATTGGGCCACGAGTGGCCCACGGGCTGTGGGTTGAGAACTACGGCTCTAGCCCAATAGGTCCACCAGATGGCACTATTCCACAGGGTCTTTGCTACCTTCTGACAGCACAGGGCCCACAGCACCAGAAGGTCAGCTGCGGGGTGGCGGTTGTGGCGCAAGGCAGCAGATCATCTGCCAGTGGGTTTGCAGGCACACCACAGAGCATGAAAAGTGGGTGGGCTTCACTTGGGAAGTGGCATGGTGACGGGGTGAGTCAAGTAGATGCTGATTCAGCACATCTGCTTCTGCATGTTCGGTGGAACCTCCGGTGAAAATTATATTTGCTCTCTGGTTCTTACTTACATGCATGGTGGTACCTAGCGCCATGTCCCAGCCCTGGCCCAGCTCCCCCAGCTGGACACTCACCAGACTGCTGTGTTTGGACCCACACAATGGGCCCATGTGCTTTTAGCTCCCCTCAGTCCCTGGATAGGTTCTATTCACCATCTCCGGCCTTTCTGGCACACTTCCTGTCTGATACCCCTCCTTGGAAGTGGGACCCCATAACCCAACTGCCCTAATCCCCCCCCAGGACCAATGCACCCCAATGGCTTAAACACACCCTTTCCCAGAGCTCTGCAGTTGTGAGCACTCAGGATTTACCCTTTGGGGGTATTTGGTAGTTGAAGAAAATAGACTGTGCAAAACAATCACTCTATACTTTAGGCTGTACAAGAGACATACAGATCTAAGCAAAATAATAAATACCTGTATGCCATTCCCTGCCTCTGTTTCCTCACCACTCTGGAGCGTTCTTTGAGATTTGGTCAGCGTACTTCCAGGGTTCCAGGTCCCTTCTCCGGGGCAGCTCTTCTCCGGTTCAGGTGTCTCTTCCAAATCATGGAGACTCCTTTCTGACCCCTGCAGCCAGAGTCCTTTAGCTTGGTGGGTCAGGCAGGCCGAAGTGTTCCCTCTCCCTAGGGTTGCCAATTTTGTAATGACACAAAACCGAACACCCCTTCCCCGCCCCTTCCCCGAGGCCCCACCCCCACTTGCTCTCTCCTCCCTCCCTCTATTGCTCGCTCTCCCCCACCCTCACCTACTTTCACCAGGCCGGGGTTGGTGTGTGTGTGGGGGGGGTTGAAGGCTTCGGCTGGGGGTGCAGGCTCCGGGTGGGGCAAGAAAAGAGGGGTTCAGGGTGCAGGAGAGGGCTCCAGACTGGGGTTGGAGTCTTGGAGGGTGAGGACTGTGGCTGGGGGTGCAGGCTCTGGGATGGGGCCAGGGATGAGGGGTTTGGGGTGCAGGAGGAGGCTCCGAGCTGGGACCAAGGGGTTCGGAGTGTGGGAGGGGGTGTGGGCTCCAGATGGGGGTGCAGGCTCTGGACGAGGGTGTGGACTCTGAGGTGAGGCTGGGGATGAGAGGTTTGGGGTGCAGTAGGGGGCTCCAGGCTAGGGCAGGGGGTTCGGCTGCGGGGGGTGAGGGCTCTGGCTGAGGGGGTGTGGACTTTGGGATGGGCCCAGGGATGAGGGGTTTGGGGTTCAGGAGTGGGGTGGGGGTGCAGTTTTGGGGGGGGCGTGGGGTTCAGGCTCCAGGAGGGAGTTTAGGTGCAGGAGGGAACTCGGGGCTGGGGCAGGGGGTTGGGGAGTGGGAGAGGGTTTGGGTGCGGGATCCCGGCAGCGCATATCGCGGCTCCCGGGAAATGGCCGCCAGGTCCCTGCAGCCTCTAGATGCTTGGGTGGCCAGGAAAGCTCCGCATGCTGACCCCGCGCCCGGGCACCACCCCCGCAGCTCCCATTGGTCACAGAGCCTGCCTGGGCTGGCCGCTCACACATCTAGGTGCTGCAGGGACCTGCCGGCTGCTTCTGGGAGCCGCGCAGAGCTAGAGTGGGCAGGGAGCCTGCCTTAGCCCCGGGCCCCTGCTGTGCCACTGACCAGACTTTAAATGGCTCAGTCAGTGGTGCCAACCAGAGCTGTCAGGGTTCCTTTTCGACCTGGTGTTCTGGTCAAAAACTGGACGCCAGCAACCCTATCTCTCCCTCAGGAAATATGCCCCTTTGAGCCTCTCCCCAAAACATCTCAGCCTCTGTGGGTTTAAAGGGCTGTGCCAACACCTCTGTCTCTTTATTCTGCTCTTGGGGAATTTCTTCTCCTTCCCCTAGCTCACTGCAGGCAAGCTGGAGAAAACTGGTTTCCCCCTGGCAGCCGCCTCCCCATTGTTCAGCCTGGGCCCATCCTATTCACTTATTGATAGTCCTTAACAAGTGTCTTATTCAAAGGTACACACTCAGGCACCAGTCCTTGTCATTTTAGCACAAGGAGAGTCTCTGGAAATAACTAAATTCTTTGAGACCGAGTAGGGAGCAGTATAGCAGGACTGGGTAGGCTGAGTCACAAAGAACAGTCATACAGATAATACAGATATACCCACGTTCTCCACCCACCCAATTCCTGCATGTTACAGGCTGACCTGGAGTAGTATGATTCATTTATATTCTGGGAGCACCTAGCAACCTCAGCCGGGAGAAGGCCCCTCTGCGCTAGGTGCTGCCCAAACCCATAGCAAACGACAGTACCTGCCTCAGATGTGCTCATGGGGTACTTACAAGCAACACTGGCAATCACTTGTATCTGAAGCCAGGGGAAATTTATTTCCCTTTCCACATGATGCCTAATTATATTTTGATCTGCTGCTGCTCTGTTCCTCCGTTCCCTCTGTTCTATGATTCATGCAGATGACGCTCTCAATGAGCACAACTATAATTTTGGCTGCTTCCCACTGTGTGTCTTCATGGCTTAGGCTATAGCCTGTAGACAGTGTCCAGGAGGGTTTCTATGAACGCTGATTTCTGTGAGTGTCACCTGAGACCCATGCCAGCCTCTGTGTCCATCTGGCCATAACATCACATGATCTTTACCCAGCCTCAGACATGAGGGACAATAGTCTATACCCCTCTTGGAACAGGTTCCATTTCCTTACCTCCATATACATGCTGATCTTAGAGACCAATCCATAGGCCCAGAGGTCCCAGGGTTCGAGGTGCAGCCATGGACTTTGGACCATTTGAGATACTGCCCTCATACTCCCCTACTCATCTCTGAAAAGCTTTTCTCCTTATCACTCCTCCTTTGGAAATGAGAGAGGGGGAGAATGACCTGGGTGTATTGGTCAATCACAGGATGACTCTGAGCCACCAATGGGAGGGGGCTGTGAAAAAGATAAATGCAATCCCAGGATGGATCAGGCAAAGTATTTCCAGTAGAGATAGAGAAATGTTAATGCCATTGTACAAAGCAGTGCAACTGTGTACAGTTCTGGTCACTCTGACTCCAGGAAGATAAATTCAAACTTGAACAGGTTCAGAGAAGGGCTACTGAGATGATCTGGGGAATGGAGAGCTTCGCTTACACAGGAAGACAAAAAGGACTTGCCTTGTTTGGCCTAGCAAACAGCAAGGCGGAGAGGGGATTGAATTGCCGTCTATAATTACATCGGGGGGAGAAGAGCTATGTAAACTAAAAGACAATGTTGGTCCAAGAACAAATGGGGATAAACTGGCCATGAATAAATTGAGGGTGGAGCTTAGAAGAAGGTTTCTAACCATCAGAGGAGGGAGGGTCTGGAGCAGCCTCCCAATAGGAATAGGCGGGCATGGAACCTAGCTAGTCTTAAGATGGAGCCTGATCAGTTTATGAATGGGATGATATGACGGGGCTGCCTGCAACAGCACGGGACTGGACTCAGTAACTCAGGAGGTCTCTCCCAGTCCTATCTCCCTATGTTTGCTGGCTGCCTGTCAAAACTGAAATGGCCAATTTATCAGCATGATATTGTGCGCATTGCGCTTGTATTTCTCTGCACTGTTTTCTATACTGGAATGGGTTTTTGAAGTGCTTTAGGAGTATGACCCATAGGTTTAGACCAAGGTCTAAAAAGATTGGTTTGGTCCATATATGGTATAAAGAGGGGAAGCCAGTAGATGACAAGATAAGGAAAGGAAAGAAGGATGGAAAGAGATGAAGGAAGAAAGAAGAAAAGGAAAGAAAAAAGAGGGATGGAAGCAGATATGGGAAGAAATGGATAAAAGTAAACAAAAAAGGGATGGATGTAGACAAAGGGGGAAGGGATGAAAGAAAAGAGGGATGGCTGGAGACAAGGAAGGTGAAAAACAGCGTAAAGGCGTAATACAGAGATCTCCTGAGTGGCAGGTTTTGCAGGTGCATCTCAGCAGGTTGCCTACGAGCGGCTCTCTCAGGGACACAGCATGTTACCTGGACTAATTTATAAAGGAAATGAAAAGGAAATGGACTATTTATAATGAACGCCATTAATTCACCACTTCAGACTTCACTGTTTGAATTGAGTATCAAACGACTCAATTGTCATTTGTCTATTCCATCTTCTCTTTTGCCTGTTGAAAATGACCAGCAAGCAGATACTCACCCGAATGGCTGCACAGCCACTAATTAGCATATATATTGTTTGTCCTGGTATAAATTTATAGCAAACAGCAATATTTTACACTCCAGTAAAGTTAATAAATGAAGCTTTGGGCTATAAAAATTTCATGTTCTTTTGCGCAAAGGTCAATTATAAATAGTTAAGCACATATTCATCCAAAAGCTTGGGGATCCGACACTGGGTGAATGAAATATATTCTGGTCAATTTACACTCTAGCTGGACAGCCTCTTATTTCATAGCTCTCAAGAAGACAACCCTCTCCACCCAACCACTATGGACTGCAGAGTAAGTCTGAACATGAGACAGTCGAGGGTAGCGGAGGCTTCATCGTATCATTGGGCAGGGGGCAGGATAGGGCAGATAAGTCTTTAAAGATGAGAAATAGAGGGACTGGCCATGCTGTGTCGGCAGGAGGGCTGCAGTTAGAGAAACAGAGACACACATACCACTGACCCCCTGCCCATCAAGAGACAAACGGACAGAAGGGCACTGAAGATTAGTGGAACAGAGAATCCTCTTCCAGTGCAGGACAGAAAGGACTTTGGATGTTAGAGTTTTATTTTAGTCTTTGTAATGTAGTAACACCTAGGAGCCTCCATCATGGACCAGGACCCCATTGTGCTAGGTGCTGTACAAACACAGGCTGTAAGCTTTCGGGGGCAAGGTCATCTTTTTTTTCTAAGTATGAGTTATATGGGAATGAAGCCTTGGAGCTGATAACTCCCTGACAGAAGCTGTGAGACATGTACATTACTATCGGGTTTGTCAGAATTCCATTTTCTTTTCTTTTCATTTTATGGATTATATGGACGTTTATTTTTAAGCATTTTCTTCACGTTTTACTGATTTCAATTTTCGCAGTTGCAAGAAATTATGGGGAGGGGCGAGACACTAAAAAGAAGTCAGACAATAATTATTGTTGTTATCGATGTTGAGATCAAACAGTGAAAGCTTGATAACCATTAAAACACAAACTGTCAACATGGCCTGTCACAATATAAAAGGTACAGATCCTTAAATCAAACCCCAGTAAGTTCTCAAGCAATCCTCTCCTTATTTCGCCTATCTATACATGTTGATTATCGTTACTGGAGACATTTTTTCATCAGTTTGGGTGTGTACAGCGAAATCAGTGTTTACTGACATTCACTGATAAAAATCGAAGCCTTCCTATTATTATTATTCATTTACATTACAGTAGTGACGAGGGACCCAATGAGGACGGGAGCCCACCTGTTATGGGTGCTGTACGAACACAGATAAAAGACAGGCCTTGGTCAGGAGTAGGAGCCCATTCTGTTGGGCCTCAGAGATACCACGAGACAGCAGCAGGGGAGAAAAAGAAATCAGGTGCTCCAGAAGAACCCTCCTGCCATGAGACAACTGGGACCTGAAGTATTTGGGAGTGATCTAGTCCATGATACTGTGACCAGCCGTTCAAGCCGAGGAAGGTGGAGACCACAGAAACTACTTGACTCAACACATGAAGCAAGAGGCCAGTTGCAGGGAACAGGGAACGTACTGGGAACAGAAGAGTCTGAAGACAATGCTGGGGAGACGAAAGGCAACAGGCTGGCCATGAGGAAAGCTAGAGACTGGATGTTGGGCGCAGCAGTTTTCAACCCACTGTCATCCAGCATTTGTCATCAATATGAACCTGGTAACCAGGCAACTGAAAGATTTGTAAAGAGCTCACAGCATCATCCAGAGTGAAGGGATGTGTTCGGAGGGGATGAGGATGGGTTTAAGAGCTCTGTGATTTACGGGATCAGCCGTTCGTCATTGGGCGCTGTCAGGCTCATGTCTCCAGAGAGAGACGGCCGTTAGAGGATAGATCGGGGAGGGGGGGCCAGGTGGGAAGGTATGGAAATGAAGGAGCAATCAGCACAGATGGGAGCTGTAGCAAGGAGCCTAAGCTTTAATTATTACCATCCCTTGATACCTCTGAGAAATCCCGGGAGTTAGCCCAAAAGCTGCAGCTTAATCCTGTCTGTCTGGGACCCAGGCATCCTGTGTATCACTAAGACTCACACTCACACATAGGGTCAGACATAGCCTCCCTCAGCTGCCTGGGGACCATGTCAGAGAGTGCCAGCTTCCACAGAGGGGGAGGAGAGTCATCTAACTCCATCTGACTTTCCCAGATGGGCAGTGGGAGGTGAGATCGTGAGTTATCCAAGGGGACTGTGGGAGTCTGGAGACCTCTCCCTGTTTCGAGCTAACAGTTTTTGCTGGTCTGTAGCAAACACAAGGGTAAAGACCCATCTCTGTTTCACCCTTACTTTGGATACAGTCTGGGTTTTGTGGTGTTCGGGCAATCCTTGAAACACAACCCATTGTGTATTCTGGGGCCAAGCTAAGATCAATGTTTGCCTGATACTCTGCCTGAGCCCTGTTACACCATCTAGCTAGGGGAAGAGATTGTCCCCACTGAAAACAGGGCTAGAGTAACTATTGTCAGGGGAAGAGGCTAGCATGGGGCGTTCTATGCAGGAGGGTTTGCTCATGTCCAAGGGGAGGTGGGTCTGAGGAAGGGAGGCTGTAGGAGCTGAAAGCCAGGAGATGAGGCAAAAGGGGCTTGTCATACAGGGATGTGCAGAAGGGCTTTGGCAATGAAAGAGTGAAGAGGGGCCTGGCATGGGTAAAGGCTGATGTGTCTCAAGTGTCCTGCTCCGAATGGGCTAGGTTTTGGGTGAAACCTGACATGGAAATTTCAGGGACTGTGTTTCCATTGGTTGTCCTAAAGCCCCACCGGGATCTGTCCAGGACATTATGCTTCTGTCTTGTCTCACTGGGCACGCTCTCTCTCTGTGTTTCAATCTTCTCTCCATCACTATCTCCAGCTCCTCAACACTGAAAGCTTCGGGGAACGACATGCTATGTAAAGGTTAATTTCAAGTCAATGCAAAATACTGGGATTCAGCCTCCTCCCCTCCCAACAATTTAAATAAAAACAGAGGGCCAAATTTGCATCGGTCCTTTCCTCGTCCATTGATGTCAATGGGAGTCTTTTCCTTTATTTCAATGGGCTTTGGGTCAGGCTGTATATGTGCACCCAGCATCTGTTGGCACGGGTAAAATGGCCAGCTGCGCATGCAAATAAGAGCGCGTGCACTTTCAACGAGAGGTGCTTACAAATATAGCTAGTGCATTTAGGTGCAGGCGACAGGGGACACAGCTGGAAAAGCGGCTCGTCTGGTTTATGAATCCTTTGGACACTACAGGCCCAAATCTCCACTGCCCTGCACCTTGTATAGTCGTGAACACCGATGCAAAGTGGGAGTGACACTGCTACAACCCGGATTTGGCAACCTTTGCAATCAGCTTGCGCTGGGGTAAACAACCGCACAGGGGTCAGGGCTACACAGAAATACGCCCTACGCCTTTGCGAGAATCAAAGTCTTGAAGAATAAATGAAACTTCACACACACACACACACACACACACACACGTTATTAACTATTTGCTTGGATTCACTAATCTCCATTCATTACATGAAGTACCGCACTCTAAACACATGTTGGTTGTGCAGAGCAGCGCACGTCCGAAGAAGGGAATGAAAATGAGTCACAGAGCATGAAGAGTTAATGCCATGCACAGCTGCAGGAGGAGACAGCTGGGATGTGGCATCATATACAGCATAAGCTATTGGGATATTTTCTTTCTCCACCCAGGGTAAAATGAGAAGGGGAGGGGAATATGGCTCACACCAAAGCGCGTTAATAATATTCTGCAGGGATCCAGGAGAGCCGTGCGGAGCAGCACTGCCTCCAACACGCAAACACGCAGAGTGAAATGGGAGGTTGAACGTGTCTTGGAGGGTGAAGAGTTAATAGCATGCCGTGCTCCAGAAGGAGAAATGGCGAGGAGGCATCCCATATATACCACAGCTGCCTATTAAGGATTTAATGCTAAAGTTGACTGAAGTTAAACTATTTCCATTATAATAGCTTTGGAATTCATTTCCCTGCATTTCAGTGCGATCCATTTTTTTCTGCTTGACATTAAGGGAGTTTTGCTGCAGCAGGCAATCCAGCAGAGTGCGATAACGGGATTGGAAAGGAGAAGGCGTCGCCCAAGGTCAGCAGAGGCCTTCGGTTGCTAGTGCCAGGGTGGTTTGGCAAAAGGCACTGTCAAGTGGGCACAGACGTCTGCTCTGACAAGGGCCAGTTCGCATAAAAAAACAGCCTCGTTTGGAGCTGGATTATTGCATTGGGGGAGGGGGACATCAGGGAGGAGTCTGGCATCCAGAGAGGCAGGAGACGCTTATGTCAGCACTCCGCAAGGAGGACAGGAGGCTCAGCGAGGAAGACAATCCAGCTGTGACTGTCATGTTGGGTTTGTGTCATTTACGGCTCCCGTCAGTTCCTTCCCATTGATGTTGTGAATTGGACTAGACTCCAGCTGGCTGAGTCCCTCCCTCCCCCCTCTGTCCTTTGTCTGCATATGTTGGTTCTGGTGTGTGACCGAATAGCGCGTCTTCCCGGTATTAAGTTCCTCCCAGTGAGCTAGAAGGGCAGCATAGACACTTATTTACTGATTCTTTCCTTGCAAGAATCTCGTGTGTGTGTGTGTGTGTGTGCTGGAACTGGTTCTGATATGCAAGTATGAACCAGTACAGGGTCATGAGGTCCAAGAGAGGCTAGATGAGATGCGTGCCATCTGGCCTTTTCCTAACGGAGTGTTTTTGAGTGTGCTGGCTCCAGTTCTGATTCTGACGGTGTGATCTATCAATTTTAGGTTTAGCTAATGAAACAATTTCATCCCATTTGCCACCAGGAAGGCACACCGCCCCCAGGAATGTGCAGAGATCATTTCCTGAGCCAAGACATTTTGCAGGTCCAGGAGTCTTGAAGAGCAGGCGTTTTCTAGATCCAGATGGTTTTAGATCCAGCTGTTCCCAGCTGCAGATGGTTTAGACTAGTATTGAGCTTCCTCATTTCTCAATCATTATGAGTTTTCAACCCAGCGGGTGTGTCTACACTGCAAAGACAAACCACAGCACTGACTCTCAGAACCCTGTGTCAACTGATTCAGGTTTGCAGGGCTGGGGCAGTGGGGATAAAAATAGCAGTGTGAGTATTCGGGCTCGGGCTGGAGCCCAGGCTCTGAAACCCAGCGAGGGGAGAGATTCTCAGATGCCAAGCTCCAGCCTGAGACTCAACATCTACACTGGTATTTTTAGCTCTGCAGACCAAGCCCTGAGTCAATTGATTCAAGCTCTCAGACTTGGTGCTGCAGGTTTTTCTTTGCAGTGTAGACGTACTCTCCATGCTTGGGGTAGATGCCAAAGCTGCTCAGGACGGATGATGGAGGTGGCAGGAAAAACACAGCTAGACCTATGTTACTCTACTTTCCCCTTCCTCAATGCTGCGCTCACTCAAACATCTGTCCCTATGCCTTTGGGGATCCTTTTGCTAACTCTTTCACTCCCCATCCAAATTAAAATTAATGGGTTAGAACATAAGAACAGCCATACTGGGTCAGACCAAAGGTCCATCTAGCCCAGTGTCCTGTCTTCCAACAGTGGCCAGTTCCAGGTGCCCCAGGGGGAATGAACAGAACAGGTAATCATCAAGTGATCCATTCCCTGTCGCTCATTCCCAGCTTTTGGCAAACAGAGGCTAGGGACACCATCCCTGCCCATCCTGGCTAATAGCCATTGATGGACCTATCCTCCATGAATTTATCTAGTTCTTTTTTTAACCCTGTTATAGTCTTGGCCTTCACAACATCCTCTGGCAAGGAGTTCCACAGGTTGACTGTGCATTGTGTGAAGAAATACTTCCTTTTGTTTGTTTTAAACCTGCTGCCAATTAATTTCATTTGGTGCCCCTAGTTCTTGTGTTATGAGAAGGAGTAAATAACACTGAGAATCATAGAATATCAGGGTTGGAAGGGACCTCAGGAGGTCATCTAGTCCAACCCCCTGCTCAAAGCAGGACCAATTCCCAACTACATCATCCCAGCCAGGGCTTTGTCAAGCCTGACCTTAAAAACCTCCAAGAAAGGAGATTCCACCACCTCCCTAGGTAAAGCATTCCAGTGCTTCACCACCCTCCTAGTGAAAAAGTTTTTCCTAATATCCAACCTAAACCTCTCCAACTGCAACTTGAGACCATTACTCCTTGTTCTGTCATCAGGTACCACTGAGAACAGTCTAGATCCATCCTCTTTGGAATCCCCTTTCAGGTAGTTCAAAGCAGCTATCAAATCCCCCCTCGTTCTTCTCTTCTGCAGACTAAACAATCCCAGTTCCCTCAGCCTCTCCTCATAAGTCATGTGCTCCAGCCCCCTAATCATTTTTGTTGCCCTCCGCTGGACTCTTTTTAATTTTTCCACATCCTTCTTGTAGTGTGGGGCCCAAAATTGGACACAGTGCTCCAGATGAAGCCTCACCAATGTCGAATAGAGGGGAATGATCACGTCCCTCGATCTGCTGGCAATGCTCCTACTTATACAGCCCAAAATGCCGTTAGCCTTCTTGGCACAAGGGCACACTGTTGACTCATATCCAGCTTCTCGTCCACTGTATCCCCTAGGTCCTTTTCTGCAGAACTGTTTCCTAGCCATTCGGTCCCTAGTCTGTAACAGTGCATGGGATTCTTCCGTCCTAAGTGCAGGACTCTGCACTTGTCCTTGTTGAACCTCATCAGGTTTCTTTTGACCCAATCCTCTAATTTGTCTAGGAACATCCTTATTTACTTTCTCCACACCAGTCATGATTTTATAGACCTCTATCATATCCCCCCTCAGTCGTCCCTTTTCCAAGCTGAAAAGTCCCAGTCTTATTAATCTCTCCTCATATGGAAGCCGTTCCATACCCCTAAATCATTTTTGTTTAGTATCACCTTGCTGTGCCCACTGCGTTTTTCTAGCTGGAACCAGACAAGGCAGGTAATCTTTATCAGTGACAAAGATGGGGAGATGAACCAGGTGGGTTCATTAATCTGGGCCCACTGATCAAAGGTGAGATAAACAGAGTGAGATCCTATTCCCTCTGAGGTCACTAGCCAAGCTCTCGTTGACTTTGATGGGAGCAGAACAGGCTTTCAGACAGAAAATGTGCCACCATCTCAACGTTCCAAAGGAAGTTCCTAATTTGGGGGTACAGCATCCTGCATCTCTGCAGCTTGGTTAGTACTGCTACCCACTTAGGGTGACCAGACAGCAAATGTGAAAAATCGGGACAGGGTGTGGGGGGTAATAGGAGCCTATATAAGAAAAAGATCCAAAAATCAGGACTGTCCCTATAAAATCGGGACATCTGGTCGCCCCATGCCCCTGGCACTGATCTGTTGTACTCCTTCACTGTTGATGCACAAATAACAAGAACCTAGTCCGGAGGAAAAAAACAAGCCTTCTTGTGATTGGTCAGCCACTGGAAGCCAAGTCAAATACTGTGGTCTAGTGGCAAGGGATGGCCCACTGTAGCAATGTCAGCAAATGCTATTGGTTGCTGCTGTCCAGAGAAGGGATGGTATTGGATAGGGCAGTGTGCCAATCAAAGGCTGTTACACATCTGTCATGGGTCAGCAGGCAAGATGAGGGGTCACCTGAGCCCCACAGGGAAGTGCCAATTGTCCTTTTGAGACGCTGATTATCACAGTTCCCCCTTCACATCCACCCTGACCTTGGCCAGGAGTAATGCTTTCCATCACCTCTGCTTGGCTTCATCCCATCCTGTTTGATGAAGACCTGGCCTCGGTTATACATGCCTTTGTCACCTCTTGGCTGGACTACAGCAATGTGACCCACCTGGAGCGTTCAGAAGACTTCAACTAGTAGAGAACGTTGCAGTCCATCTCCTTGGCATCACAGGCTACCACGAGCACATCACACCTGTCCTCCCCTCCCTACACTGGCTTCCCATAGAATATTGAATCAAGTTCAAGGTTTTGGTCCTTACCTGCAAAGCACTTCCTGGCCTGGGCCCAGGATACCTAAAAGACTGTCTGCTGCTTTGGGGTAGGACTGTGGTTGGCAGCTTGGATCCTCTGGGCCCAGTGGAACTCTCAACAATAAGGGTAAAGATCGCCTGTGGGGCAGACAGGGGGTGGTCCCAGACTGTGGAATGAACTCCCCCAGGAACAAAGAACCATCACAAACCTCACCACTTTCCCTTCCAACTGCAAGGCGCATTTGCTTGACCTGTCCTTCTCTCATATAAACACAAGAGCAACAGATATGTTTAAAATACTCTCCAAAAAACAACAGCAATCAGCAACCCACACAAGCAAACAAAAAAACAAAACCCAACAAACCACAACCCTACCAAACCCAGACACTCCATTGCATACACTTCTCCTACTGGGGAGAGGATGGACGGACAAACAACCCAGGACCGATGTGTAGTCACATTGCTTAATTCACTACTGGAAGGCGCTTAGTTACTATGGGGATGAGTACTGTATAAAAACCCTATATAGCATGGGATTGGATTCTGCTGCAGCTGCTGAAGTCAATGGCAAAACTCCCATTGATTCGGTGGAACAGGAGCAGGCCTGCGCTGGCTTATTTCCAACAGCTACATGCAGAGCAACAGCAGACTGTCTCAGAGCCTCAGGCATCTTTCAGTGCACTCAGGCCTCTTTGACCAGAGATGAAAGCAGCTAGAGACAGTTTCTATACTTAAACAGGCTTCCTTCCCCAGCAAGCAGCACTGGGACAACGTAGGAGGAATTTGGGATGAGGACCTGATCCAAGCCCCATAAAAGTCAACTGAGGGATGCCCATTGACTCCAATGGACTTTGGATCAAATCCGAAATAGCTACAGGTTTGTGTTTTCCCCCAGCTGCTCTTTGTGACTCAAAGCAACTAACCCCCCCTTTTGTGAGCCATTTAAATGAGCTGTTCTTGGGTTTTTTTTTTTTTATTAACTTAAAAACAACTCTTTGCACTTCTTCAACACATTCCTGCTGAGGATCTTGAAGGGCTTCATCCAGGTTAATGAATTCCGCCTCCCCCATGTGACGCAGAAGGGAGGTGCAGAGAAATTGCATGACTTGACCAAGGTCACCCAGCAAACCGATGGCAGACTTAGAGCTAGGCCCCAGGTCTCCCATAGCCTATTGTCCTGCCCCAGATTCCTACATGGTGAAGAACAAACAGCCTGTAAAGGGATCTGTTTTATTCTTTATTCTGATTCTTAAGATCTTGTGTTTTGAAACCGCCTTTCCTTGGGAATGAGACTATGGGTTTCCACCTCCCCCTCCTCCAAAAGGCACTTCTTACCACGGGAAAAGGAGCCTAATTTTGAGCTAAAAAATTGTGAAATGTTTGACAAAATAAGCCTGGGGTGGAAAGGAAAATTCCAGTTTGGGCTTTTCCCCCTTAATATTATGTAAGCTGTATCATGGCAGCTTTTCCTATTTTAATGATGAACATATTGGGCACGATTTAAACCTGGTATAAGCAGTTGGTACTTCTTTGTCTTCAGTGGAGCTGCACTCGCTTCCCCCAGCTCTGACGTTGGGCCATTATTTCCATATGCTGCAGCACGTATTCACTGTGAAGTGCCTGGGTGCATGAAGGCCCTAGGACACCAGGGGCAGGCTAGAGGACGGCGTCTGGGCCCGTGATGTAATTTATTGCCATCTATAGAGAGGGAGCGTCTCTCTGACCTCAATTTCATTCCTTGTTTTTATTGACCTATTTCATGCCACTGAAGTCAGTTTTCAAGGCCCGTTAGGGGCAAGGGCAGTCCCTGGTCCTTGTGAAATAGCCACACTGAAGCCTCTGTATGACTTGACCAAGGTCACCCAGCAAACCTTGGCAGCCTCTGAAGAGCACAATCGTACTTCAGCACCTAATGTTCAATAGTCACTCTCATCAGCCAGGCTGCTTGTCACAGGGTCCCTTTAAGAGGGAGCAGTTCCAATTGGGCTTCAAAAAGGGGTTCCTGGGCCCTACAGGGAGAGAGCCTGTGAAAGAGAGACCTAGTGAGCCAGGGCTGCCTAGGAGCGAGGAGTGAAGTAGCAAGGACAGAGGCAGATGAGAGCTGCCTGGGAAAGACATGTTCTGCAGAGTGGAAAGCTCTGCAGGCCCTGCCTTGGAAGAAGAAGGATATTGGTTTGGAGGCCCACTGAGGGGCTAGCTGTCTGTGCTGAGTTAGTGCTGAGCAGTGCAGGGAGGCTGAAAAGGACCACGAGCTGGAAGCCAGCAGAAGGGGCCCACCTGCAGACCTTCCTGATCTGACACGTCCGTGCCAAGAGGCGGAAAAGGTCTGAGTTGATGGACCATGTTTTAGGTAGAAGAGCTGTGGGACTGATCTCTCTCAGGGGGCTGGCCTGGAGGATGGAGCCCTGGAACAAGGGCAGAAAGGAACTGGGAACGGAGTGCTGGTGGACTCATGGGTGAGGGGCATGGAAAATCGGTGTGCATTTCAAAGTCTTACTGTGGGAATCTTTTTACTGTGCTGGCTCTATGGATTATTGTAGGTGTAGCTGAATAATTTATGCCCAGCGGTGGGGTTTTGAGTGGGCACCGTGTTCTTTTTTATGGCTGGACTGATGGGAAACTGAGGCAGGTGCATCTGTCATGCTGCAGCCTTCACACTCTTAAACTGCTGCTCTCCTGCTACTCAGAATCCAAACTGCAGGTTCCCCAAGCGGACACTAAGAGAACCGGTCTGACTAGAACAAAGAATGAATCTGAGGGGTGCCAGGTACCCAATGGTGTGTTGGAGGGTGGAGGAGGGACAGAGACTGAGATAGGGGAGAAAAGGGAGAGGAGAATGAGACCAAAAGAAGGTGAGAGAATGATTAAGTATGGCAGAGCAACATGGTTTGGCCCAAAGGCAGAATAGGAGAGAAAAGAGGGAGTAGGGTACAAATCGGGAAGAAGAGAGACAAAGCCAGCGAGGTCGGGGAGGAGGGAATGAAAGAGGGACAGAGGGAAAGGAAATATCAAGAGGAAAGACGTGGGAAGAAAAACACAATGAAAAATGAATCCATGAATAACAGAGAGAGAGCAAAGGCTGGAAACATGGCAAAGAGTTTATGCCTCCAGGAGCTCATGTGTCCAATCCAGATATACCTCCGGCAGCCTGGCCATGCCTTCAGGTTGGGACCGTCTTCCCTGGAATCTGAGCATTATCTATTCACCCACAACAGCCTTCTGAGCTCTGAGTTTTGATGGTGGCCTGAATGATGACACCAATTATCAGAATGGCCTCTCCTGCCTTGTCCTCCAGTGGCAATATGTCCTCCTCACAGGGGTGAGCACTTCCTCATGAGCAGACTGAGAAACTGCTTTAAGTAGGAGTGGGAAGCTCTGTCTCTTAATGCTAGACCTCCTTCCTCCGGCGCAGTTGGTCCACTTCCAACTCTGAGTCCCACCAGCAACAGGCATCTGGCTTATCTCATTAAGGGCTCGGTCCTACAAATTGCCAAGCAACCTGACCCCACTCCTGCATGGCTCTTAAGGATGTACTCAGCTTTAACCACATGCTTAAGTGTATTGCCGAATTGGGGCCAGAGTGTTACAGGATCAACTCCTAAAGTAGCAGTGGGCGGGGAGTTTCATGTATTTACCCAGAGCAAAGGTGTTTGTGTTACAGACACTGACGAGGAATGTAGACGTAAAACAAACAAACTCACTTCTGGGGGTCGGGGGGAGGAGTAAAAATTATTTTTCAAATTGTTAATATTAGGTCAAATCCTGCAGTTCTTACTAAGTCATTACTCAGCCCTCATTTAGGCAAAACTGTCTTTGAGTCAATGGCGATTTTGTCTCAGGAAGGACTTCTGTGTTTGACCTATCAGATTCTGCAAAACTTTGGGGGTCGTTCTCTACTCTCTTTTATAGAATCATAGAATATCAGGGTTGGAAGGGACCTCAGGAGGTCATCTAGTCCAACCCCCTGCTCAAAGCAGGACCAATCCCCAACTAAATCATCCCAGTCAGGGCTTTGTCAAGCCTGACCTTAAAAACATCTAAAGAAGGAGATTCGCCACCACCTCTCTAGGTAACTCATTCGGGTGCTTCAACACCCTCCTAGTGAAAAAGTTTTTCCTAATATCCATCCTAAACCTCCTCCACTGCAACTTGAGACCATTACTTCTTGTTCTGTCATCTGCCACCACTGAGAACACTCTAGATCCATCTTCTTGGAACCCCCTTTCAGGTAGTTGAAAGCAGCTATCAAATCCCCCCTCATTCTTCTCTTCTGCAGAGTAAATAATCCCAGTTCCCTCAGCCTCTCCTCATAAGTCACGTGCTCCAGCCCCCTAATAATTTTTGTTGCCCTCCACTGGACTCTTCCCAATTTTTCCTCATCCTTCTTGTAGTGGGGGGCCCAAAACTGGACACAGTACTCCAGATGAAGCCTCACCAATGCCAAATAGAGGGGAATGATCACGTCCCTCGATCTGCTGGCAATGCTCCTACTTATACAGCCCAAAATGCCATTAGCCTTCTTAGTAACAAGGGCACACTGCTGACTCATATCCAGCTTCTTGTCCACTGTAATCCCCAGGTCCTTTTCTGCAGAACTGCTGCCTAGCCACTCGGTCCCTAGTCTGTAGCAGTGCATGGGATTCTTCCATCCTAAGTGCAGGACTCTGCACTTGTCCTTGTTGAACCTCATCAGATTTCTTTTGGCCCAATCTTCTAATTTGTCTAGGTCCCTCTGTATCCTATCCCTACCCTCCAGTGTAGCTACCACTCCTCCCAGTTTAGTGTCATCTGCAAACTTGCTGAGGGTGCAATCCACGCCATCCTCCAGATCATTAATGAAGATATTGAACAAAACCGGCCCCAGGACCGACCCTTGGGGGAATCTGCTTGATACTGGCTGTTGGCAGATGTGATTGCGGAGCCATTGGCCATCATCTTTGAAAACTCATGGCGATCGGGGGAGGTCCTGGATGACTGGAAAAAGGCTAATGTAGTGCCCATCTTTAAAAAAGGGAAGAAGGAGGATCCGGGGAACTACAGGCCAATCAGCCTCACCTCAGTCCCTGGAAAAATCATGGAGCAGGTCCTCAAGGAATCAATTATGAAGCACTTAGAGGAGAGGAAAGTGATCAGGAACAGTCAGCATGGATTCACCAAGGGGAAGTCGTGCCTGACTAACCTAATTGCCTTCTATGATGAGATAACTGGCTCTGTGGATGAGGGGAAAGCAGTGGATGTGTTATTCCTTGACTTTAGCAAAGCTTTTGATACGGTCTCCCACAGTATTCTTGCCGCCAAGTTAAAGACAAATGGGCTGGATGAATGGACTGTAAGGTGGATAGAAAGCTGGCTAGATTGTCGGGCTCAACGGGTAGTGATCAATGGCTCCATGTCTAGTTGGCAGCCGGTTTCAAGCGGAGTGCCCCAAGGGTTGGTCCTGGGGCCAGTTTTGTTTAATATCTTTATTAATGATCTGGAGGATGGTGTGGACTGCTCTCTCAGCAAGTTTGCAGATGACACTAAACTGGGAGGCGTGGTAGATACGCTGGAGGGTAGGGATCAGATACAGAGGGACCTAGACAAATTAGAGGATTGGGCCAAAAAAAAACCTGATGAGGTTCAACAAGGACAAGTGCAGAGTCCTGCACTTAGGATGGAAGAATCCTATGCACTGCTACAGTCTAGAGACCGAGTGGCTAGGTAGCAGTTCTGCAGAAAAGGACCTAGGGGTCACAGTGGACGAGAAGCTGGATATGAGTCAACAGTGTGCTCTTGTTGCCAAGAAGGCTAATGGCATTTTGGGCTGTATGAGTAGGGGCATTGCCAGCAGATCAAGGAACGTGATCGTTCCCCTTTATTCAACATTGGTGAGGCCTCATATGGAGTACTGTGGCCAGTTTTGGGCCCCACACTACAAGAAGGATGTGGAAAAATTGGAAAGAGTCCAGCGGAGGGCAACAAAAATGATTAGGGGGCTGGAGCACATGACTGATGAGGAGAGGCTGAGGGAACTGGGATTGTTTAGTCTCCAGAAGAGAAGAATGAGGGGGGATTTGATAGCTGCTTTCAACTACCTGAGGGGGGTTCCAAAGAGGATGGAGCTCGGCTGTTCTCAGTGGTGGCAGATGACAGAACAAGGAGCAATGGTCTCAAGTTGCAGTGGGGGATGTCTAAGTCAGATATTAGGAAACACTATTTCACTAGGAGGGTGGTGAAGCACTGGAATGCTTTACCTAGGGAGGTGGTGGAATCTCCTTCCTTGGAGGTTTTTAAGGCCCGGCTTGACAAAGCCCTGGCTGGGATGATTTAGTTGGGAATTGGTCCTGCTATGAGCAGGGGATTGGACTAGATGACCTCCTGAGTTCCCTTCCAATCCTGATATTCTATGATTCTATGATTCTATGGCCTAGGGACAACTGAGTTTAGGTGCCAGACTCTCACCCAGTGTTCCATTGACTTTAATAGAGATTCACTGATTTATAGCCTCTGAGGAATTGGCCCTGGATCTAAAGAGTCCATAATACCTGAATAACCCATAACTCAGTTCATTGTGCAGTCACAGGAGCGTAGTTGTGGTAAACTATACCTGGGCTGATGGTTTCATGAAGATGAAACTTACTCTTTTTGAGTGAATTTTGCTCTGAGTCACATTTGGTTCATCTGAGCTGTTAGACACACTGCTCTGCATATTAGATGTTTTCTTGTTTCCATTAACTGTCCGGAGGTGAATTTCACTCTGATGAGATTTTTCCCCGCCATGAGACTGGATGAGCCTTAAAGAGGTGACTGGTGTGAACAGGTAGATACCTGAGTGCTTGTAGTGACATCAGTGCAAATCCTATTCATTGTCTTTATGGACATAACGGAGGATGTGTGTGGAATGGGAGGACTCCACCCTTTCCCTCTTGGATCTGGTTTCCTAGGATCTCACCAACTTGGCACAAGGAGATATAAAAGAAGACCCATCTTTGGGTGAAATTCTGTTCTCACTACTTTAAATCAGAATGGATTCCATTTAACCCAGTGTGGTCAAAATAAAACCTGGTGGCCTTTGCTCCTTATACTGTACAATAACATTTTTGCACAAATGACCTCTATGCTCTACAATGGCTTCTCCTAGTGCAGCAGTGTTAACAATGGCCTATAGAATAATGGTGTTCAAATATTTATTTCTTCCCCGAAAGGTAAAGGTCTTTTTTGTCTGAGTGATAAAATGTCATCTTGACTCTGCAAGTGTCAGTTTGGAGGTCTGCTAAAAAGTCAGGGATGGCTGTGAGATTGTTAGGCCGGGTCAACGGGCCACAGCGTTCAGCAGAAGGAACAAAGGAAAGATGAGAGAATACTTCAAAACATCTTCAAGAAATACTGACACAATTCATATTGAATCTGTCTGCACTCCTTTTGTGTCCTCTTTCTACCCATATTTCTACGAGTGAGTTTGCTGGCAGTAACGATGACTGAAACAGCATTTTTTAAGTGACTACTAGAAAATATTGGCAGGAAATGAGTTTTGTTTGTAAACAGGGATATTTGCACTGAAAACCTGCTTCAGAAGAGTAATGCTCATCCAATCAGGGGGAAAAGACACATACAACATGATCTACATGCTATATTGCTACTAACGAACTCAACTTGAATTTAGGATACTGACTATTCACAAGCCGCCCACAGGGGAGCTGCTTCTTTATTACTTGCATTGCAGTAGAAACTAGGAGTCCCAGTTATAGCCCAGGACAGTGTTGCTAAGTGCTGTCCCAACACAGAAAAAGAAGTAGTTCCTGCCCCAAAGAGCATACAATTCAAATAAGCTATGGACCAAAAATCATTCCTGGAAAATAGCTGACAAACAGTTTCAAATAACAAATACTTTCAGTTATTGATGGACGATTTGCAAAGAGAAAGAGGCAGAATGAGTCCAAGGAACCATTTGCTCTGAAATGGCAATTCAGTTTCAGCACATAGGTACCATTCTGCTGTCCAGTGGATGAGCTCAAGCATATTGGGCTGTATTAGTAGGAGCATTGCCAACAGATTGAGGGAAGTGATTATTCCCCTCTATTCGGCACTACAGAAGGGATATGGACAAATTGGAGCAAGTCCAGCAGAGGGTAAAGGAAATTATTAGGGGTTTGGGGCACATGATTTACGATGAGAGGCTGAGGGAACTTGGGTTATTTAGTCTGCAGAAGAGAAGAGTGAGGGGGATTTGATAGTAGCCTTCAACTATCTGAAAGGGGGTTCCAAAGAGGATGGAGCTCGGCTGTTCTCAGTGGTGGCAGATGACAGAACAAGAAGCAATGGTCTCAAGTTGCAGTGGGGGAGGTCTAGGTCAGATATTAGGAAACACTATTTCACAGGGAGGGTGGTGAAGCACTGGAATGGGTTACCTAGGGAGGTGGTGGAATCTCCATCCTTACTGGTTTTTAAGGCCCGGCTTGACAAAGCCCTGGCTGGGATGATTTAGTTGTGGATTGGTCCTGCTTTGAGCAGGGGGTTGGACTAGATGACCTCCTGAGGTCTCTTCCAACCCTACTCTTCTATGATTCTATGAATATTGGTTCCATGTGGAAATTTTGGACTTACTAGACAAGTTTTTCATTCATAAAGGAAACTATTGTAACCGTCTGGTCTGCCTGTGTTACAGATCCCATCTGTGTCTGAGCCATTAAGGTTACGCGTCTGTTATGCAGATATAGAGCCTGGCTCTTTAGGTCAAGATGTTGAGATTCTCATGCTCATAGCACTGGAGGTCCCTGGTTCAATCTGTGGTGATGGCAGACATCACACTATCATTTCTCTAGTGCTCTTCGGAGACCTCCAGTTACCCAACAGCTAGGGTGCATGGTAATGTCATGGAACAGACCACATGCAAGCGGAGGTAGCACTGTGCTCAAAGAAAACATCCCCCCGTGCTGCTTACAGTATCAAAAAGCAGGACCCCACTTTTGCATTCCATAAAGCTAAACTTGTCCTTTTAGCAGCACAGCAATCCTGCAAAAACAGGCCGGGGCATTGATACGTGGAGCAAGCCAAGGTTCCCAAAGGCAGAACTTGCAGTAGCACAGTTCCATCTGCTGCTGTGATGAGGGGTTAGCAAATAGAACATGTCAAGGTCAGCACCTGGGTTTTGAAGCTGAGACCTACTGAGTCTGTGGGAAGAACAATGTCCCCAGACATGTGCCCAGGTCTTATCAGCTCCTACAATAGGACGTTTTCTGTGTATCCTGAAAGCCAGGTGGGAAAGACTGAAGTGCCGTCAAACTCTGAGTTGCCTAACCCTCAGCAGCTGCCCAAGGACACTAGTTTGCTTAATTGCCGTTTCAGTACATCCAAACATACTCTCTATCTCACTATCAGCCCTAGTGAAACAATGTATTATCCATCTGTCCTTGAAGCCAGTGAGCTCCCTGCAAACTGATTAAAGCAGTCTCGTGCTGGATGAACTGTACACAGCCTTTTTCCGAAAGCCATCATCCCCCCGCCCCTGTCCTTACGAGTCACGGCAGAGCATCTCCGTTGCCATTTATTATGTTAGCACTCATTTGTTTTCCTCCAGACAATCTTTGAGACACTGTATCCAGTGACCTCTGGCAAAGAAATGGGAACAGCACACACTTTTTTTCCTGGCATTATGCAGAGGCAGTGACAAATTGGTTTACTTTTTATGCCAGACAGTGGGGATGGGGATGGGGATGGGGTTGGGGAAGGGGGATTATTAGCTCGGAGAACCTCCTGCCATTGCATCCTGTAGTCTAGGATTTGGGGTTCTTTTTTAAGCTCTCTTCTCTGATGCTATTTGAAAATATTATTTCTGTCTCTCTAGACCAGAGAGGGAGGGTGGCAAGTTTCCCCAAAAGGGATAGCCAATTCCAGTGGAAAAGAAATTCTCTTCATCCGGCAGTGCTGAAAATTCTCTTCTACAGACACAACTATCCCCATCCATGTACAGCCGCATATCCAATATTGCAAACACGCTTATCCAACATGAAAAAAAAACCCAGCTGCAGTAACATGTAGAGCAAACACATTCACAGCCATGCTCTCACAAGCACAAAAACATATCGCCAGGAACAGATGAAAAGAGATTACCAAAGAAAGAGGCATGCACAGCCATACATGTTTACTAAAAGTACTTCGAGATCTTTGGCTATAAAGTGCCATATATAGGCCCAAACTTGCTCCCATTAAAGTAAATGGAAAGAATCCTATAGACTTAAAAGATTGATATTTAAAAGTGCATACTAAAATAGTGATTGCTGTTTGAGTTTTACATGCCATCCTACCCCTACCAGCACTGTATACACATACATTCTTTATGGAAGAGTCTTATGGAATTGAACAGGAATTAAACCACCAAGGTTAATATCCCGTGGAATTTAATTGAGAATCATATCCCTGATTGACTTAAAAATTCGAAGGAAAGGTTATAATTCTCGAGGACTTTCCCAGAAGGGTCTGCCTAGCTATTGCTATAGGAGTATTTTCCTTCCTGCCCTATCTCTCTTCTGTTCTGGTTGTACTAGTTGTGATTGTTCTGAGCAGGATTGTGCAGCACATTGTTCATCTCATTTTATAGCATTATCAGCATAGCATTTTCACTGTTCCCACGACGCTGCCGTGTCCTGACCTCAAAGGGTCGATCTCAATGCAGCTTACTCAGAAAACGACAGTGGCACTTTTTCTTTCTTTTTTTGTGGCCGATGTTATCTCGTGTTATCTTAATTACATGCTTTAAGGAGGCATGCTGAACAAATCACTGATGGAGTCTGATGTTTGTTAATATCACGCTGAGTTATGGAAATCTGGTACTTGAAGACCTGGGTGTATTTTCATAACATTTTGAAAGTGTACAAATAACTGATAGCTACTCACTTTAAAAAAAAAAAAAAAAGTACTTCCTCCCTTCCCAGCCACTGCCCCCCCCAAAAAATCTTTGCCTTATTAACTCATAAGATCTGATGTTGTTTAAATGAATCCTCCTCATTCAGAGCTGGGATTAAGGGTCAGGATTAGGAGTAGTATGAATGGTTATGCAAAACCATTTGTGGTCCTATTTAACAAACCTCTCTGCTTGTATTTAAATTTTTTCCCAAACCAGTGATTTGTTTTGAAGTCCTAACACTTAGCTAAATCAGGTGCAGATGGCTGTTTTTATCAAACGGATGCTGTTTTATCATTTTAAAAGCTTTTGTTTTTAGTCAAGTGAAGGAAGTGGGCAGCCCTCCCTTTTATTTGAAAGACAAAAAGCATATGCTTTTTAATTTGAAATGTATGACTAATAGTATTATCCACAGGGGAATAGGCTGTGCTATTGTGGATAATACATTTATGCTCAAATATCCCTTATTCCCTCCTGAGTGAAAGAATTTAGCAGCATATTGTATTACCTTAGCAGGGAGAATCTAGTTTATCCTGAGTGAATTTTCTGACAGCTTCAACTATATCTTTGTATTTGTTTTATTAATTTTAGGGGATAGCTGATGAATTTGCAATGTTCATGTACCAGTAAGTGAAAAGTCGATAGTGTTGATGTGGGACTCAGAGATAGTACAGACAGGAGACGTGTAAATTTCCACACACAACCCCCTTGACGTACCCCAGTCTTTCCTTCTTGCATCTCCGAATCTCTGCCCACCTCTGATCATGCTGCATCATGCCAAACTGGTGATTTGGCGATGTGGACAGATGTCCAGTTGAGACCACCAAACTCAGTTCACTCGTGATTACATCCAGGTTAGAACTCCTTTCACCCCAGGCGCAGAAGACAAATGGTTTAAAAGCCCATTGTGCCATTTTTCAGAGTAGAAGCCGTGTTAGTCTGTATCCGCAAAAAGAACAGGAGTACTTGTGGCACCTTAGAGACTAACAAATTTATTAGAGCATAAGCTTTCGTGGACTACAGCCCACTTCTTCGGATGCATATCATTGTGCCATTGACTTTGCTCCAGGGAAGTTGAAATTCCTCATTCAGTCTTGCTTACAGGTCCATCTGACAACCACCTGGGAAAACTCTGAACAAAGATCAAGGCTTTAAGCCCCTGGGATGCAATTGCATTGTTTGGCTTTTATTGTAAGGCTTATCATGCCAGGTCATATGGTTAAAATCAGGAGTCCTGCCTCCAAGATACCAGGGGGGAGTCAAGAAAAGCTTGTGTGCATTTGTCTTCAGGTCAGTTTTGTAAATGAATGTGCTGGTGCAGTACAGAGAGAGGTCCATCCTCCTCCCTGCTGTGTGGCATTCTAGAAATGAAAAGCCTGCAAGCAGCCCTAGACTTCAGTCACCAGAGCGCTGATTTGGCCCCCATGTTCTTGCTAAGCACTGGGATGGGTGCTCTCACATGCAGACCCTGATGCGTCAAGTATGGGCAGGTGACTCAACCTGGTAGCACCTAGGAGGCCCAGTCATGGTCCAGGACCCCATTACACTGGGCTCTGTATGGACACAGAACAAAAAGACAGTCCTTACCCCGAAGAACTTATAATCTAAGGCCAATGGATGGATACAGACAGACTGGTAGAACCATTCCCTCTTGGTCAATAGTTCCATTGGTTTTGTGGAATGTGATTGTCATGAGGAAACAATGAGAGGATAGTGATCAGTATGATAGGCATTGATCTTAGCACACCAGCAGCCTAGCCTCATCACGATTTTTTTTTTATAGGCCTCTCAGCAAAGGAAAATTTTGAAAGAGGATAGTAGGTTAGTTTTGCAGGTGTTTCTGGGAGGCTTCTCCCAGGCACAAGTGTCAGGATGGGAGAAAGCCCAAAGGATTGTGGCCCACGCTTACTTCCTGTGGGTGTGAGGGGACTGTCAGTGACAGGAAACACTGCCCCTGGGTGATGGGGATAGGTGACTGCTGCTCAGTGGGAAGGAAGCATTGTAGGGCATGTGGTTACCCAGAGTCAGATGGGGGAGACAAAGGGTCTCCAGAAGAGAAAGAAGAGAGGACTTGGAGGAGGGTCTGGACAGAGGTGGCTCATGCTGTGTCTGCCCACCACCATTCAGGTGTGGAGGGGGTATGGGGATTGTCTTTTCTCCCTTCCTATAAGGAGGTGCAAGAACCATTGCTGCCACACCCTGCTATGGCACTGTTGGGCCTACCTGCCTTGGTGCTTGGCCTGCCCTCCTCGTGGGGGAGGTTGAATGTCTCGGATCATGCCCCATTATGTATATCAGGGTAGTGTGCTCAATTCATAAGAGGCAACAGAGGGCTGCTGGGGCCCCCACCAAAATTGCCACCACCTGGATCCCATTATCTCCAGTGGTGCCTCCCAACCTAATGGAACTAAATCCCCTTGGACCCTGAAACCACGGTCGTCCAGGACTCAGATCTGAAATTCAATGGGACCTGTGCTTAATAGGACCCTACTTGGAAGAGTCCTGGTGTCTCTCAAGAAATTCCCTGCCGCCCAGCAGGCCACTCTGAGCCTAGGGTTGCCAGTTGGTTTGGGGCATTTATTTGTACGTCTGTGATTAGAACAAGGTGGGATCTCTCTGGAACAGCGTCTAGCAGTGTTGGAGGGAGGGAGGAAGCTTGGCAGTGATGCATTGATGTCCCACAATGCAGCAGCCCATTGGTAACACTAGTGTCATCTTCAGGGGGTGTTATTCACCCAATGCACTTTGCTGCCAGTGTCACTAGGTCCTATTGTAACTTGACCATAACAACAATCCTATCTCTCACTATCTTGTACAAGGCTCAAAGCTAAGCCTGGACTGGTCCCTTCTATTTCAGCCAGTTAGCTCCTTGGTTTCCAGTAGGTGGCCTTCTTTTCCAGCGCAAGGCCCATCGTAGTGTTCCTCAGTGCACAAGGGAATTGGTTCATGGTCCAAAAGCTGACCGTGCAGCAGTTTGAATGCCACCCTCACTCCCTATTGACTTATGGGGTCCAGGTGCTGAACAGCCCTTCTGCAGCGTCTGCACAAAGGTTGCTGGCCAGGGTTCTGGGGAAGCAGTATGGACAATGTGTGCAAGGCTACATTTGTCACATGCTGTAAGGTACTTGCTACAAGTAGTTGGATCAGCTCTACTCCTGAGTGAGCCACTGTGCCAGAAGAATGGATGGAGACAGACAGACAGATTGGCAGGAGAGTACAAGAAAACCATGAGAGGGTATTGGTCAGAATGATAGGCATTTATCTTAACACACCAGGGGCCCAGGGAATAGTGTGGAAGGGTTAATTACTGTATAGATGCCCCAAGATTCATGGGATTTTCATGCACATTTCAGGCTATCCATGTGGTTACCTGGCCACCTCCTGCCTCCTACAGAGACCTGCGCACCCTTGTCCCTAGAAGGGATGGTGAGGTGGGATTTTCAAGATTTCGAAGCCATGGTTTTGAGGATTTTTTTGCACTGGGAAGGGGCATGTCATAGGCCAGGGGACTGATCCCATTCAAGTCAACAGGGAGGCTCTTGTTGTTTTCAATGGGTTTTGGATAAGGCCCAAAGAGAGCAACAAAGAGGAAACTGGGATGCAGAGAGAAATCGACAGGTGAAAGGTAGTAACAGAGAATGAACAGTGCAGAAGTAACTGAGGCAGGAAGAGCGTGGGAAAAGTGGGAAAGAGATGGATGCATTAGAGAGTGTACAATGAAGAGGCTCAGACCGGGTGCCCAGTGGAGAGATCTAGTCAGAAGAAACAGAAACAATAAACATCCCTTAAATGTTGCAACATCACTTACATTTAAAAATGCCTACACACGCTTCAACTTCATCATGGCTGCACTTTTGGGGATAAGATTAATAATTAAGCTTGGGAATAGAATACAGAAAACTGTTAGTAGGGCAGAATGCACTGAGAAGTCCTTTCAGAAAGCAGCGCTTGCAGCTCAGAGCTGTTGCTGTGTCTGTGTCCCTGACTGCGAAAGCGGGGAGAGCAAAATTATTACACGAAATGACCTGTATCTGTGCTCATCCTGCCGGACCTTACTGCAGCATTTTATTCTGTTGCTTGCCACGTACTGGCCTACCTCCAATAGAGGGTGAACAGCATCCTTCCTTTCAAACCAGACCCGGGGGTCTGCATGGGTAGTTGCTCCTCCAAAGTCCTCATGTGTGGAGTCCCACAAGATTCCTTCCTCTCCCTAACGTTATTGACACCTAGTTGAAGCCACTGAGAGAGCTGATGAGATGGCAGGAACCCAAGTACGAGCATTATGCAGGTGTCACCTACCCCTCATCATCACATGGGAGCCATGTCATTTTCCAGCTTTCACAATGCGCAGTTGAAATCAACACCTGGATGAAGAGCAGGTGAAGAAGCAGGTGATACTGTTAAGAAGAGGGAACTGCTTCAGAGAAGTCACCTCCTATACAAAATCCCCCACTACCAAGGGAATATGTCCTCACATAGTTTAATTGGCCCATAACTTTGGGGGTCCCTTTGGACTCCTCAGGGTGACTGGATGTTACAAAAATAATCCCTCTTCCATCTGTGACAGGCCAGAAGGCTGAACCCTTCTTTTCAGTCACTGACCTAGCCATGGTGACCCAGGCACTAGTGATCTCTAGTCTTGGATGTTGTATAAAATTTAGGAAAGAAACTACACCATGAAAAATCTCTAATCAGTGTAAAATTTATCAGTCAGTTCAGCAACACAGGTAGCAGCAGACACATCACCCCAATGCTCCACTCTGCACACTGGTTCCCCAAAGTCCAGTTCAAGGCTAGTTTCCTGTGGTCAAAGCCCAGGCTGCATGAGTGAGTGTGTGTCTCTCTCTACGACCACAGCGTCTCATGACACTCACATTCCACAAAACCAGTGAAACTATTGACCAAGAGGGAATGGTTCTGCATTAGCCAGAACGTACTCAATAGCTATACATCAACTACGTAACTCCCTCCGGCAAGAAATAAGAATGATCTACCTGGGACCATCTACCTGCTCTCAGAACTACATGAAAAGCTCAATGCTTTGTCATAGTTCTCCACACACAAAAAACTAAAAAGCCCTGTAAACTGGCCAAACTATTTCTCCAAGAGGCTGGCAAGGAAGAATGAGTAAGAGAGTGTCTGTTTTTAAGTCCTTAGGAGGTGCCCAGGAGCGGGAAAGGAGACATAGATCAGATATGGGATGGATAAATAGATGGATATTACTTATTTTTAACTTTTGCTATTGAGGTATTCTTGGAGCGCTTTTCTGAAACCTCCTTGCACTCTGGGGGGTGATAAGCACTGCTCTGAGTACAGACTGCAGCAGCTGTAACAGGAGTTGTGAGCAGTTCCAGGCCTGTGTCCCCTTGCTGCTTTCAAGTCAGCTCTCACTGGAGTGATTCCTCCCTCTCCCCAACTTCCACCGGTACCTCTTTCACTGAGGGGACTTCAACTGGCTAAGCTCTAGCATGGAGCTGTGAAAGAGATTTCACATTTGGCTTCTCTCACCTCAGCACTGAGAGAAGGAGAGAGAGTTGAGTCTCCATGGGCAGGCATGTGTGAAAAGAGGCCAGAGGTTAAGTTCCAAGGGGCTGGCAAATCTGCAGGCTAATGGCTGCTTCTCTTGCTGAGGGGATTTCCTGGCCAGCTGAAGTATTTCTGAGGTGGGGAGGGAAGGGGTGCGCTGAGCGGGTGACAGGAATACTGCAGGAGGGAAGCGACTTTCGCTGAAGCACCTTGGGTTGTGGCTGAGTCTGTGTGTTCATACAGGGCGTAGTTGCTTTCACTGCCTCCCTGTTAATACAAGCCAGTCGATTCCCAAGGGCTTCGCACAGGGCAGAACCAATTCTGGGAGGGGTCTCGCACCTTCCTGAAAGACGCCAAAGTCAATAGGAATTGAAGCTCTGCACCTTTCAGGAGGTACTCAGCACTTTTTAGGATCAGACCAGAGATGACCCGTAACTGCCGATAGTGGGGGAGGGGGGCAGATTGAGGGTAGCGGCTTCAGCAGATGTTACTGAGCACTCTCAGTCCATGTGAGCATGCTCAGTACAAGCTCGGGGGGGGGGCACATGACCCTGCGTGCCCTCCCCCCTGCCCATCCCATCTGGATGAGACACTGGGGAAGCAGCCACCACCAGTCCCTATGGCTCATTCCCTCTCCCCAACTACAGTAGAAAACAATAATTAGCACAATTAGAACAGTAATTCATAATTTTAATAGCAAAAAATGAAATCAACCCCTAACCTCCTCTAGGTCAAGTGCCTGCTACAGGTGGGGCCCGCAGATGGGACGGGGCTGCATGGTCACAGGTGTAGAACATGAGTGATCTTGGGCTTCTAGGAGATCTGCAGATTTTAAAACTAAACCTAATTCATCCCTGGTTTACCTCTGTCACAGTCATGTGTAACAAATCCCCATGCTGGAGGCAGAGGACAGTTATTATTAGAGCTCAAATGTGGGGGGAAATAGTAGCATTTCCTGCCCCCCAATATACCAAGCTGCTCTGATTATTATGCTCCCTATTTCTAATAGGGCACTTTTACCAGTAGACTTCTAAGCTCGTCACTGTCTTTCTAATGTATTTATCCTCACAACATCCCTGTGAGGTAGGGAAGTATTATCCCTAGTATTATTGGTTTTTTACAGATGGGGAAACAGAGGCAGGTAGAGGTTAAGTGACTTGCCCAAGGTCACCCAAGAAGGCTGCAACAGAGGAGAGAATTGAACCTGAGTCTCCCAAGCTCAAGGCCCTGACCACTGGGCCACTACTTCAAGCCCACCTTAGTGAGGGGCCAGAACTAGAACCTTAATCTTTCAGCTCCCAAAATACTAGCCCCGATCGACTGAGCTAAAGCAGAACTCCCTCAGCTGGTGATGAATCTAAAAGATGGATTACACAGGTTTACCACCTCCGCATAACTATGCGCCATTCCATTCATGAGAAAATACTGTATCTCACTACCAACTTCGCGGATGAAATCTCCATATGTACTCGTAGTATATGGAGACACAAAACAGATTAGAACTGGAAAAAAAAAAAAGAGAGATTTTATTCCAGTACCAGTTCACATAAAAAAATAATCAGCCTCCGTCTTGGGAAAACGTCGTTGCACTGCCAACCCTCCCAGAGCCTTGTGGCTTCCAACGTACATAGCTATTCTCACACTGGCCACCTGGTGGCAATTAGCATAACAAAAATGCCGACAACATGACAGTATGTCTCATAGTTGGCACAATGTATAGTATGCTTTTCTAGTCTTAGTATATCTATAATGGGCCCGATCCTCAGCTGGTGTCATTTGGCATAACTCTGCCAACCTCTGCCAAAGTATACCAGTTGAGGATCTGACACAAATATTTTTAAAGCAATTTTTAAAGGGCTAAATTCAACTACATGAGCGGGCTGGAACTAATTCTACTTCAAGATGAGATTCCACTCACTGAGCTCCCCCAGAGGATGTCAAGTGACAAGACACTCAATCAGTGAAATATGAAAGAGCATTATAACACCCACAGAGCAACAGCTCCTTGGCTGAAAGCATCTAAAAGTCAGTGCAATGTTATCTAGCAGCTTTGGAAAACGGTTAACCCTTTCATGTCTCATTCATGTTCCTGCTACAGTCTGCTGCCTCTAGTGCCCTATCCTTGTCATGCTGCCAGTTCTGTGTGTTGCCTCCCACTTCCTTTGGTGCTTGTTTCAGGACCAAGGAGCCTTTGCTCTTGGACCCATGCATAGGTGGGGGAGGTGGGAATTGATTTTTCTTTCTTCAGAGGATCAAAGAGAAATAAAGAAGATGCCAAATGATAAATATTGGACTTTCAAACATGCGAAAGAGAAGGAGGAGCAGCAGCAGGGGGAACAAATCTCTTGGGATATCCTTCCGTCTGAATATACAATGTCTATTGCAAAGACAGGGGTTGGGGATCCAGTGTATAGAGATGTGGGTTTTACAAACAGAATCAACATGAAGACCTCTGGGAAATCACAGAATGTGTATTTGCTTTACGGTTTGGATAATATAAAATGTAATTTTTTTTTTCCTTAAAGAAATTGATCCTTCTTCATTTTTTTTAGCTCTGGTTTCATCCTTCAGGTCCCCGGTTTGAATTACTCCTGTTTATGTGAAAGAGGCTGGTAACACTCATCTCGTCTCTGTCTCTCAATAATTATAAGCCTCCCAGGAAAGTTGGTTTTACCGTGGAAATTTGATAAAGATTTTAAAAGATTTTATTAGAAAGGATTTGGCTCCCGCACAATTATCGACTGTAAAAGGTGCTTTGCCCACCTCCTCTAGGGAAAGTGCTATTGATCATCATACAAAAGGAAGACGTACGCACACAGAGAAAAAAATGTTAAGGCTTCATTGCCTTTTAAACTTTGATGATCAAATTGCATCTAAAGTGTCCCTTGATCGCCTTAACTCCGCTGGTCTGCACTAATTAGGATGGAGCAAATTGTACCACTGGCGAGAGAAACATGGCTCGTAATTCCACCTGTGCAGGGCAGAGACTGGAACAAGGGAAAGATCCGATAGCTGATTTATAGAGTGAACTTTGATTAAGAGGAACAACCTGATCCTTTTGTTTGCTGATTGCACCAGATACCTTATAAAGCTCTGTTGTAGTCAACAAATCAGGCACGGGCCTTTAAAAATAGCGGCCCTTTTAAAGTTGAGTTATAGTTTCTAAAACCCTACTTTAAAATATTCCATGGGATCATCATCATTTTGCTGGTCCTAGAGAGCTTACTCTTGGCTATCTGAGTCCGTCTCCTTAAGTGTGCTTTGGTCCCAACCGAGATTGGGGCCCTATTGTGCTGGGCACTGATCATATACTCCAGTACACAGCCCCCCTCTAAACTCATGTGGGTACACATGTGGGGACCCGCATGAAAGACCCCCTAAGCTTATTTTTACCAGCTTAGGTTAAAAACTTTCCCAAGGCACAAATTCCACCTTGTCCTTGAAAAGTATTCTGCAACCACCAAGTGAGTTAAACAAAGATTCAGGAAAAGGACCACTTGGAGTTCCTGTTTCCCCAAAATATCCCCCCCCAAGCCCTTCACCCCTTTCCTGGGGAGGCTTGAGAATACTCTACCAACCAGATATGTAACAAGGTGAGCACAGACCAGACCCTTGGGACACTAAAACCCAATCAGATTCTAAAAAACCCAGACTTTATTATAAAGAAAGAAAAAGTAAAAGAATCACCTCTGTAAAATCAGGATGGTAAGTACTTTACAGAATAACAAAAGATTCAAAAACACAGAGGATTTCCCCTTTAGGCAAAACTTTAAAGTTACAAAAGCAGGGATAAACCTCCCTCTTAGCACAGGGAAAATTCACAAGCTAAAACAAAAGATAATCTAACTAATTTCTTTGCTATTACTTACTATTTCTGCAATACTAGATGCTTAGTCCAGATATGCTTAAGGAGATGTATTTTTCCTGCCCTGGTTCCTTGCTGACTCAAAGAGAACAAAACAAAGACATAAACAAAAAACTTCCCCCACAGATTTGAAAGTATCTTCTCCCCTTATTGGTCCTTTTGGTCAGGTGCCAACTAGGTTTTCTGAGCTTCTTAACCCTTTACAGGTAAAAGAGGAATTAACTCTTTACAAGGTAAAGAGGGATTTTATGCTACTCTTAGCTGTATGTTTATGACAGGGCCCTGTTGTGCTGGGCACTGATCATACACACCAGTACACAGTCCATCCTAAACCACATGAAACTTACACCATTGAACACTACCTAGATCTTATTCCATAGACAGGGTACACATAAGGTGAAGACCTGGCCCCTCTGAAGTCAATGGGGTCAGGATTTCACCCACAGTGTTTATCTCAAGCCACTGGGCAGCATTCACTATTTTACAAGGGAAACCAAGGGCAAGTTCCCAGCTGCAGCCAAAGATTGAACAGAGTGGGAGTGCAAAGGACTGTGTGCACTGGGCTGGCCCCCGGAGTAATTGGGAGTATAGAGCTTGCCAGTAACACTTAAGGATCAGTGTATCAATTGGGGGTCAGTGCAGTGCAAGGAAGACCCAATCATAATTTCTTCCTCCCCAGCCCCATGCACTATTCAAGCCATTGGGAAGTAGGTACGTTACTGGAGGATCACCATACGTTGGGATAAGTCCCACCCACGGCCAGCTTTATGAGTAGAGCTGGTCAACAATTTTCGGCTGGAACATTTTTCCATTGGAAAACGCTGATTTGATTAAACATTTCCTGGGAACTTAGCAATTTTGTTGAAATTTGCAATGGGAAATGATTGAAACATTTTATCATTTGCACTTTAATATAATAGTATATAACCTAATAAACATAAACATCTAAATGTTTTGACCTTATCAACATATAACATCTTGATAAGACGGTTTCGATGGTTCCGAAACAAAATATTTTGGAATTTTTGTTTTGTGGTATATTTTGAAATTTTAACTTTGCATTCCTCTTTCAGTCAAAAGGCAATATCAAAATGTTGGAATTTCCTGTCGAACAGAAATTTTGTTTTCCTACCAGCTCTATTTGTGGATGTTGGGTGCCCATTGCACCAACAATGCAGAGCAGGTCAGAATACGGCCCAATGCTTTTAAAGCATCAAAAAAGGCCAGGATGAATTCCCTCATAGGCAGCCAAGTCAGTGCACAAGAGTGGATAGAGCGTTAGGTGCTTTTTATAGTGACAGGATTCTCGGCATACGGTATTTTGGATGATGTTTCAGTTTTATTCTGTACTTATCTGATGTCAGAAAAGTACATATTAAGTCTTCACAAAAAGGGGGGGATTTTTTAATCAGCTTATTATAGGCTTCCATGTATAATAAAGCATTTATCTGGCAGTAAACCCTGAATCCTAAAGGAGTTCATTGTAAAGTGACAGATTCAGGTCAGGGACATTAATGAACAACCGATTGATGTGTGATGCATAATGATTGGGGAAGATGGCGTTTCTGTTTTACAGAAGAACACCGGAACGTAGGAGTTGCCAGGCCCGATATCCTGCCACTGGCAGTGGCCAACACCTGATGTTTTAGAGAAATAGGAAAGAAATTCTATAATCAAGGTACTCCATTGAGCCAACAGTGCACTGTGTAGAGAAATGCCTTCCTTAGCCCCCCTCCTCCACACGATCAGCTTGCACCCTGAGGCATGAGACCTGATTTCACCCTATGACCTTAGCTCCTGTAGCTGTAAATGCAGAAAGGCAGGGTGGTCCATTGGATAGGGGACTTAAAAAAGGAGACCTCTTCTTTTTCCCCCACCCACAGCTCTACCACTGATCTCCTAGGTGACGTTAAGCAAGTTTCCCATAACATTACATGTCTAGATCGTATATTCCTTGGAGCAGGGATTGTCTCTCACTATGTGTATGTTCAGTGTCTATCACAATGAGTCCCAAAAGTGGCTCCCTCCAAACTCAGTGATCTTTAATGTCATTGACTGACCCCCTTATTTCCCCCTGCAAGATATTGATATGACTCTGCCCTGGAAAACCACTCAGATAGTGCAGAAGGCAGCTGCCCCTTTATTAATGCTTTTCTAAGCAGCAACGCGAGGCAGAGACTTTGTTTTCTTATGTGTCCATACAGCACCTAGCACAGGGGTTCTCAAACTGGGGGTCGGGACCCCTCAGGGGGCCGCGAGGTTATTACATGGGGAGTCGCGAGCTATTAGCCTCCACCCCAAACCCCGCTTTGCCTCCAGCATTTATAATGGCGTTAAATATATAAAAAAGTGTTTTTAATGTATAAGGGGGGGTCACACTCAGAGGCTTGCTATGTGAAAGAGGTCACCAGGACAAAAGTCTGAGAACCCCTGACCTACCACAACGGGTTCCTGGCCTATGACTGAGCTCCCGTGGCACTACTGCAATACAAATAACCATAATGAAATGATTATTAATACCGTGCACATGCTCTGTAAACTTCACTGGCTACCAGTTTGTTTCTGGGTGCGATGCACAGTGTCTGTCTTGATCTATAAAGCCCTATATGCTTTGGGTCCTCACTGCCTTGGAGTCTCATCTCATTATGCACCGTCCCAGCAGTTGAGATTAGCAGGGAAATTCACGCTAATGGGCCTAATTTTAAACTCTGGGCTCTCGAGGCATAGGCTTCTAAGCGCAGGAATTCGTATAGGGCTCAGACCTACAAGGGGCTGAGCACTCTGGCCCTGATCTGGAAAAGCACTTAACTTTAAGCACAGGGAAAGCAGTAAGTTCTGTGTATGCTTAAGCATGTGCTTAATGCTTTGCTGGATTGGGGCCAGAGTGTTCAGCATCTTGCAGGCCTGAGCCCTGAACTGATCCACCTAAGCCCAATTATCTTGACTTTCAGAGCAAACTGCAGGGCTTTCTTATCTACATAGGCAATTTCCTGAGTGAGTTGCCAGCTTACTCTGAGCTTTTTGCATCAGTCTTCACCTCAGAAATGAAGGTGAATGTAAAACCACCGCAGAGTGGACAATGAAAATGATTAGGTTTCCATATGAAGAGAGATGAAAATCACTGGGACTGGTTAGTATATAGAGAAGTGAAGAAGGGTATACGAAACAGGTATACAAATCAAAGAATGGCATAGAGAAGGCAAATCAGGTGCCCCATCTACTCTTTCTTGTTATTACAGGAAAAAGGGAATAGTCCGTTAAAATGAAAGACAACACATGTAATATTGATTGAAGGAAAATTTCTTTTTTAAACAGTACATAATTAAACTGTGGAACTCACTGCCACAAGACAGCATTGAGGATAAGAAGTTAGCAAGATTCAAAATAGGCTTTGATGAGGTGTGCCAGGTGTTTGTTGTCCCTTTCCTATGGCCCAGATGCCCTGGCACACCCCACTCTCAGAAGGTGACCTGCTGTAAGGGAAGAGCAGCAAGTTTGGACCTCCAGGGTTTGCCTTGACAGTGTCGGAGAAAAACAGAGTTCTCATTCACAGTTTGGGTGCAGCTTCTGCAAATCTCGCGTTATTAGGGTTACAGCTAGCCTGACTCTTGCTCACATAAGGGGACTGTTTGGATCTGAAATCCCCTTCAAATCCCTGTCAGTTCTTTCTCTACTTCCACAAGAGGCTTCCCACGATCAGATGCTGGCACAACCAAAGAGAGTTGGTCCTCTAGTGCCTAGAAGGGCTGTGTTCAGGTAGAAGCCAATCCGGGCCCAGTAGACTAGATAAAAAATGGCTGGCTGCTTCTATTAGAGGCCAGTTCTGCTTGAAGCAAGGACAGGGGAGTGTGTCCCTTTCAGTCCTAACTTGGCCTGGTCAGGGCCCAACCTTGACAACATTGGCCTTGGGTCTCTATGAAAGGTTATTTTTTTATGTTTTGGACTTCAGTATCTGACCTAGACCTAGTATTTATTCCCAGCTACATTAGACGGGACATTATATTTAAGAAGAGATCTAAAACCCTTATGCTTCAGGGGATAAGCCAGGCACTAAATGACAGGGGTTAGGAAGAAATACACTACGGGCAAGTAATTCCAAAATTGTCCTGTACACAGGACAATTCCTGTACCTTCCTCTGAGGCACCTATCACGGTAGACTGTCAGAAACATGCTTGATGAACAAATTAACTAATTAATTAGGTCAACAGGATGGAACAGTTCTTTCTCAGACAAAAGGCTTGATCCAGCTCTCAAATGCACTAGTGTAAATTAGGATTGAACTCCGTTGAAATTAGTAGATTTTTCACTAGTGCAAGATCCAAATTAGAGCCATAATGAACAGAAAATAGTCCTGGATCAAAATCCTGGTTTCAAACTCCATCTTAGCTTTTGTGGGAGGGTCAGAATCTAAATCGAAACCCAGATTCAGGTCTTTGGCCCCTGCTTGGTTAAAGAATCAAAACAAAACCCTGGAGCCTAATGCCTCAAAGGAAAGGTTTCAAATCCAGGTCTGAATTTCGCGGTTCAGGGCACATCATAACCCTCTGTGAATGACAAAATAATATGTAATTGTGCCATGTCATTACTAAAAACATAGAGCCAAGTCCCAGCTTTCCTTACACCTCCATGAACTATAGTAACTGGAGTTGTGCTCCAGTAACCAGGTGGTAACTGAGATCAAGGTTTGATCCCCTGTTTCCAAAAACAAAACTGGAATAAGTCTGTCTTTATTTGTTGCAAATTTCTGTTGTGTTTTCTCCCTTCACCAGAACCAGCAAAGACTTCCCCCACCATCCCCAGCTCTTCGGTCCCTTGGGAGGGAGTCAGGATTGTAAATGAAAGTTTGGTTTTCACAGGACTGCAACAGCAGCAATTCATGTCATGGCAAAGCTCTTTACTGCTTTCCATATGTTGCTAAGCAACTTGCAGGGAAATGGGACAGATCCTGACACCCGGGTTTATCAGAGAAGGTAGACGAAAGCTTGTCCTTTTTCTTGCTGTCCTTTCAGAGTTTGGTCTTGAGGACTGAAGCACTGGATGGGGTCTGAAGACATGAAGGTTCCATTCCTGGCTTTGTGTAAACTCCCTGTATATGATGGGCAAGTCACTTAATTGGCCTTGTGTCCGTATTCCCCACCTGCAAAATGGGGGTGATAATAATCCTTTGTTGGTCATGTCTATCTAGACTGTAAGCTCTTATTAATTATGCGACTGTATAGCCCTGAACTCCATTGTGGCCTCTAGGTGCTACTGTAATATAATAATAGTAAGAATCATTTCTGTCTCTCTGGCCACACTGCATCTCTGCCTCTTGAATTTGCCAGCCCCAGGGTCCTTTGGCAGCACTTCCTCTCACGTCAGTGCCCCTCAGTTTGTTGACCTTCAGTTCCACTCAGTACAAACTGCTCTTCCATTAGCAGAACTTAGCCACTGAGACATGTTTGTGCTCTTGGGCCCTCACTGGGCTTTTTTTCCACTTCCAAAAACCAACCCTGTAAACGGTGTTGGCGGAGTGTCTTCAGAACACAGGTAGTGGAGGTACCAAAGAGGAGTGTGCATATCACACGTTTGCTCGGAAACTCTGATCATGAAACCACTTCATGAGAGCTGGTTGAAAATCTTTGGATGAAACTAAAAGAAACTTTGAAATGTCCGAATTTCCCATGGAACAGAAATTCTATTTTCCAACCAACTGTACCTCTGATTTGTTCTCACATGCTGTTAACAGACCCACAGCTTCTTTTCTCTACTTAGTGACTGTTACAGTGAATGACCAATTATTAATGAATAATTAGTTTATTTTTAAAAAGCAACAGAGGGTCCTGTGGCACCTTTGAGACTAACAGAAACAAAGGTGCCACAGGACCCTCTGTTGCTTTTTACAGATTCAGACTAACACGGCTACCCCTCTGATACTTGACTAGTTTATTTTTGTTATTCCATAACACACCTAGCAGCCATCTTTCCCATATGGAACATTCAGGTACCAGGTGGGACCAGACAGATTTCTACTCTCGGTTACGTTTCTGGCCCTGAGTCTCATTTGCACTAAGACCCTTTTATGCTCTAGTGTAAAGTGTAGGCTGGCCAAAATATTTGCATACAAAGATTTTCTGCCAAAAAATGGTCTTTTAATAAAAACAGAACATTGTTTTGCCCAAAAAATTGTTGATGTTGAAATTTTCCCATCATTTATGAAATTTTCTGTGTTTCTTTTTAAGCGAGATTTTTATTATAATAGGTTTCCATTTTATTTATTTATTGTTACTGGAAACTCAATTTTCTTGCTGAAAACCTTCATTCTGGCAAATGAAATTTTTTGAACAGTACTACAATAAAAATTTCAGTAAAAAAAAATCTTAGGCCTCGTCTACACTGGGGGGGATTGACCTAAGATACGCAACTTCAGCTACATGAATAGCGTAGCTGAAGTCGACGTATCTTAGTTCGACTTACCTCTCGTCCTCACAGCGTGGGATTGACGGCCGCCGCTCCCCCGTTGACTCCACTTCCGCCTCTCGCCACGGTGGAGTTCTGGAGTCGACAGCAGAGCAATCGGGGATCGATTTATCATGTCTACACTAGATGTGATAAATCGATCCCCAATAGATCGATCACTATCCCGCGGGTAGTGAAGACGGACCCTTAGAACATTTCACAAAAAAGGAGAAAAGGGGCCAATTTGGACACTGCAAAGTGGAAACAATTTTGAAATTTCAAACATTTCTGTGAACTCCCTATCTCATTTTTGACCAGATCTGGTTAAATTATATTTACACTGACTTTAAGCCCCCTCCTTTACACGGGGCACAAAGATTGTATTTCCCCCCAGTCTAAAGCCCATCCAGCTATCATGTCTTCAGATGAGTTGGCTTGCATCTTGTCAAGGTTTCTCAGTTGCATTAAGCTAACTCAACTGAGATAACATGATTGAAAAATACCTCCTGTTTTTCCTTAGTGTTACTGAGAACCTGACCCTTGGCATATGAGAGATGGGTAGACTCATCCCTGACCTGAATTTACAATCTCACTGTTACTTTTTCTCTTTCTTCCCACTCCTTCCATTGCCCTGGGCAAGCCTGATACCAGTCCCCTACATATGAAAGCCTCTTACAGCAAGAAGTTCTGCTTCTGACCAGTCCATCCCTGACGATTATACACAAGTGGCCAGACCTCCCTCATCAGTGGTGTTCTCGCTCTTTGAGCCACCTTCACCTTGGATTTCCCATCTCTCAAACTGCTGCTTGTGTTTATGAGAGAGAAAGGGAGGAGGGAGTGAGGCAGGGATGAAAGAAGTAAGACAGACAGAAAGAGAGGGAGAGATGGGTAAAGAGGAAGACTACAGGGAGAAAAGGAGGAAATGGGATGAGCCTAGTGCCAAGGGACCATGTGGACTGACCTCTGACCTATGCACTGAGACAATTTAACATGGAAAGAACTTTATAACCCAGAACAACGGATGAATTCCCAGATGGGCGGGTGATGAGAAGAAACTCCTGGTCCCTGAACAACTCCTTGGACGGGTGGAATTAGATACCATGCCTCAAACACCCAGTGTTTCCATGACTTCTTTATCAATGGAAGGTGCTGGGGTTTTGGTCCCTGACATCAAATGGCCTGGGTCAAATCCCGGTCTGGTTGAAGTCAATGGGAGTAGGATCTGGACCCCAGTTATTGCATGGCTCCTCTGTCCATGGGGGACTATTGGCTGGAAGGTTTTTTGAGGAAGTCACTACTCCTGGAGTGTTCATGTGTGTATCCCCATGCATCTCCATTTCTTCCCAAGTACCAGTCCAGCACAGGCTGAAAAAGACTGAGGGTTCAGCACCCTGCTGTAATCCATTGGCGGTCTAAATCCATCCCACAGCAGACAGGAGCCCACATCATAAAACCCACTGGGCATTAACTGGAATCCTTGTTGACACTCAGCTGAGAGGCCAACGATGGAATTGAGCATGAAGACTGACCATCCGTCTCACCCTGACAGGTCAGGATTCAGGCAGGTTGGAGTGTGGGGAAGTTTGTATTGTTGCTGCCCAGACAGAACCTTATCTTCTGTGCATAAACAAGAGGTCTTGGGCATTCAATATAACACTATACTAGCACAAAGCTCACTCAGAAAATAAATCAGGAGAAAGTGGCCCTGCTGGTTACATTTTCTGTTCCTGACCTAGCTCCTCTCTTTCTGAATGCTGCTCCAGATATTCCAGGGGCACATGCTGGTTTGGTTTTCTAAGAGAGCTGGTTGATGTTTTTCACACCGAAACGGGAGGGGAACGGTGCTTACATTTAAAAAAATGGCCCTTTCTGAAACACAAACCTTTTCATGAAAACGTCTCAGCGTTATCAAAACGCTCTGGGATGGGGGTTGTGAAATTTCCCATTATATTTTTTTTTCACTCATTTTTTCCATGTAAATCATTTCCCCCTTTTTTAAAATCTGGGTTTTGGTACAAAAAGGCAGTTTTTGATAAAGAAAAAGAAATGAAAAAGATTATTGGCAAAAATGATGGCAGAAAATGTTAGGAAAAACAATAAATGGGTCCATTTTGAGCCTTGCACAATGGAAACAACTCTGAAATTTAATGAAATTATTTTCCAGTTTAATTCCTAATCCTCCACCCTCCAGCTGGACACATTCCAGATCAACCCTTGTGCTTCTCAGCTTTCAGGCACCAGGCAGCAGTGTCTAATGCCTGTGCCATTTTTCCTTTTCACCAACCACCAAGGGGTGGATTCATCAAGAAAAATGCATTAGTGTGAGACAGGAGTAAACAACTCGCGTCACCGCTGCCGCGTCTCTTTCCTAGTAGCGGGAGCGGAGAATTGGAGCTGATGGTCCCCTGTGCACCAGACACCATCTGCAGAATGCTCTCATAAGTGCTTTTCGGCAAGTGGGTGAAAGGAACGGCTTGTTTGTGATGGCAGTGAAACACAGCACTTAAGACCAGCGCAGCTGTCACAAAGACATGCACACACAAATTGGCCTGAAGGTGGATGATGGCTCAGTAGGTAGGAATGAAGTGTGGTAATTGAACAATAAACTCTTATTCCTCTCTCATATTTCCTGGACCCTTTGAGGGAGAGAAGGTTCCATCATTGGCTTCCAGGGGGACAACCAGCCACTGGGCCTGGGAGCGAGAGCACCAAGGGACATTGGCATCAGAGCACTGGTATCAGCTCAGCCGCACAAGAACCAGCATTATGAACCCAGCTACTAAGAGCCCCACTCTCATGCTTTGTGCCTGATCCTGACCCCACTGAAGTCAATGGCAAAACGCCTGTTGACTTAAACAGCAGCAGGCACCTTGCACATATTTTACAGGAATAAAATTGGACCCTGGCATGGAAGGTTTCCACCTTGTGTTCCCTGCTCTCATTTTCCCTCATCCATCCATTCTTACCCCACCTCTGCAAAAAGCTGTTTTGCTCCAAGTCTTATGCCTTGCTCCGGTTGCCATTGAACTTGCTGAAGGGAGACTGGCTGGCGGGGTGACTAGGGTCATGTCCTTTGCCGCTCATGAGGGCAGAGATGTGAAGGTCCAGACTCTTCCCAGTGATTTCATTTGATAGCTAATTAATGGCCTCCCCTCGTTTCCATGGCAACCCCGTGCTTTGCTCCGAGCCCTGATCCAAACGGGCACTCTGTACGCTCCCAGTGCCTTAGCATCAGCATATTAATAAGACATGCTGACGTTATCCGCTTGCTGCCACATCAGGCTGGCAAGGCTGAAATTGAATTTACAAAGTTTCCCAGCAAGCTCACGGCTGCTCCTCCCTTCTGTCCATGAGCAATGGGTCTCAGCAGTGCTCTCCCCACCCCCACCCTTGCCCCTTGCTGGAAGGAGTGTAACGAAGACCCATCAAGCTTGGTCCCTTCCGTGCTTTGCCTCTGAGAAGAGGAGGTTTTGCTTTTGTTTTTACTTTGGATCCCTAATGTAAATACAAGGGAAAATCAAGCACTAGGGACTATATTGTAAGGGGCAATCCTGCACTGCATTCAATGGAGAGGTTAGACTAGATGTAGCCTTAAAGCTTGTCCCCCAATTCCCTACAGTGAAGGGAGAGGTAGCTGAGGATATGGCTATAACAATGTCACACTTGTGCGGTCAGACACGTTGGGTGCGTCTAGTTTTCTGGGTGGAGGGACCTTCTGGAGTACCCCTATTTCTTCCCCATTAGTGACCCTTTCCCTCCTAGACCTTGGGTCATGGTGAGCCTACTTCTGGCCAAGGACTGCTGGTTGGACATGGTTCTCTCCAAAGCCAATCAAAGCTGCTTTGAGTACTGAGGTGGGCCCCTTTAGAGGGATACAGGGCACTTCCTCCCTCTGCCACCTGGAGATGTGACATGCCTCTACACCTGTCACAGCTTGCAGAGCAAAGGACCTAAACATGAGCTAGTACAACCGGCTTTCTCTGTATGTTGGATGAGATTGTCATATGTGCTTCTTCACGGAGCATATGGAGCTGAGTAGAGGAAACAGAGAGCACAAAACACTGTACAAAACCAGGCACATTTCCCATTAGTAAACCAGACCCTGAAATCTTCCTCGCTCCATAAACTGGACCTGGTTGTTTCTTTCCCAGCTGCCCTAGCGGAGCAAAACATGGTGCAAGTGCCACCTCTATCAAGTCTCCTCTAATGAACCCAACCTGTGTTTATTTCTTTTTCTTGTGAGTCTGAGACTCGGTTTAAGCCCAATATGCTGGCTGAGCTGCCAGAGAGTTGTAATTTTTTTTATCCTGAAGGACAAAATCATTGATCCACAACATTTTGTCTTCATTTCACAATGCACTGACACCCTGCCATGTTGCGACATCATTCCGTGTTGATGCCAGACAAAGATTCTCCACGGTATTGATGTGGCATTGCATAATGATGCCATGTAATAACATCATGACTCATTAAAAAAGTTTTGGACACCAAGGGGGTGTCTATATTAGACTTTTTCCAAATAAAACTTCCCTCTTTTTCTACCCAGGGTCCAGCTTCACCAGTGGTAGCAGTTCCTGACGTGCTAGTGGTCATCATCAGTGACTGACATTTTAACCCCTGTGTTCTCTAAATGGGCTAGAGCAGGTCTAGACAACAGTGATTGAAAACTCTGGTGGCTGCCAGTGCCATGTCTAAGCTAAAGTTCCCACTTTGGTACCACCAGTTTTAGCCTAACGTAAATAAAACTATAGGGATTGAGCACCCCATGAAGTCAATAGGAGATGTATGCAGACCCTAACTATTCTGCAAACAGAGGACAGGCTTTGGAAAATGAATCTGCTGATGACCCTATGGATTTCTGGTTGAGTGGCAACTCCTCCTGCTATTGGTGACTAGACCTGGGTGAATAATTCGTAAGGAATAATTATCTGATGAATTTCATTTCTTTTTCTGCTAGCAAATTTCACTCTTCCAGATTATTCACCAAATCATATCAGTGAATCCTTCTTGGTCTGTAGGTTGTTCAAGAACAATATTTGGTATTTTAAATGTATTACTATTATTCCTTAACTTTCAGCTCTTTTGATTGGTCGGGTAGATTACATGGTATGTCCCTGGTCCTTGACTGGATGGATGTAATTCTTAGAAACACAGTTTCCACTGCAAATACTCATAATTACAAATGTGAAATTGGCTTCTCATGAATACTCTCCAGTATTTGCTTAAAAGTGACTGCTTTCTAATGTGAGCATGTTCCCTGGCAGGAATATGCATGGAAACAAACACAAGAGGTGTCACAAATGTAACTGACTCTCCATCATACCCACAGCATGGGCTGACGGCCGGATTTTACTCTTTCTTCTTTTGGTAGCAGCTCAGAGTAGTTTGGGTATAGCCTCCCCCCTAGCTAGTTTGCTTGTGGCTTTCTCTAAATGAGTGTATGTTTCTTTCAAGGTTAGCTAATCCTCTTCCCTCCACTTTGGTGCACAGTAGAGATGAGCCTGAACCAAAACCTTGCAAACTGAACTCTGAGTCTGAATCCAGATTTAATTGTCTAACTTGATGCCTGGTATCAATGCACTCCATGGACAAAATTTTCAAAAACACCTACGTTACAAAATGTAACCCCATATCTTTGCCGTGGGCCTATCCAAAACCATAGATCCAAACACATCTGAATATCAGGGTTCGGGTTCAAATCTGAACTTTTTTGAGCTGAAATATTAAACCACACACCAGATCAGGACCCATGGCTTAGGTTCAGGTCTGGCTCAAGGTCTCAGTTCCAGCTTGTACGAAGATACTGCTTTATTGCCTGAATTGACCAGATCAAGTAGCTGTAGTTCTCCTGTTAGGCACTACACCTCCTTATTTTTTAGTGATTCCTCACCAAAACCTGTTGAAATCAATCAAGAGTCCCCCTCACCCTGTCTTCAGTAGGTTGTGGATTGCGCCCTAAATCTTCAATTATATGCTCTATGGGTTTTTGAAAAATAATAGAAATATATATTCCCAGTGCACAACTTTACTCAGCTTGGTTACATTTTGATAATTCAACCTATTTTACTTCTACTTTGCTGTAGTGATTTTGGGAGATTGGGAGTTCTGTTCTTTTTGTGTGTGTCTGTGTGCAAATGTTGTGGTCATTTTGATGAACTTTTGCAACAATCTGTTTCTTTCTTATGGGGCAAAGAGTTTAGTGTCTGCAGATGAAACCTGGATTTTGTTTGTAGAGATCGTTTGTGTGTGTACACATTTGTGTGTATAATATATGTGAAAAAACCTCGTATATTTTCCAAAGTGACATGATTTGGAGTGCCTCTGTTCTTTGGTCCTTGACTTGAGACACCTTACATTTGTGTAGCTGCAGTTGTGAAGCTGGGGTAAATTGTCATAGCTCCATTGACTCCAATGGAGCTATGACCAATGGTGTCAATGGAGCGCTGACCATTTGGAGCAGCTGGGGATCTGCCCCAGTAGAGGTCCTGGTCCTTCAAAGGGGCTGATTTTCAGAAAGTGCTGAGCATCGGCCCACTGGTAAGATGTTTCCAGTTGGGCGCCGAAAGATGGAGATACCCCAAGTTCCTAGTCTCTTTGGAAAATGTAGTCCTTCACTCCTCCTTGTGTGTGCAAGCCATAGATATTACTCTCAAAGGACTGCCATCACCTCCCTTCCAGAGACAAAGTTCATCACAGGAGGGGTGAATAATTAAACATCAGGCTGATATAAATCTCAACAGAAGAAATATCTTTTATCTTTTGTCCATTTACTCCCACTAGGAATAATGGCAGTTCTTTTACATTGATATATAATTCTTTGTTGGTTTGTTGGTTGGTTTGTTTGTCTTGGCACCTGCATAGCAGAAATCTTTACAATTCATTACCGAAACGTCCCTCCCCCCAGCTCTGATCCTCCCTCTGATTTATTTTTGCAGCACCTGAGTCCTAACAAGCAACACCCTCAAGGTCGAGAGAGAGTAAGATGTGACCCATTTATGATGGATTATAGAAATAACAAACATGCCTGACAGTTTTATACAGCTGCTAGAACGGGTTTAGTTTCCAACAAATGAAGAATTTCCTCTTTTTTTCCCCCTTTTTTTTGTATATTAATTACATTTTACAAATTTTCTTTTCTTTTCTTTCCCCTTTCCTTGTTTCCTTTTTCTTTTCATTTTTTTTTTTATACAGCGAAAGGATCAGTTACTGATGTGTCCACAGAAGAGTCTGGGTTAGCAGAGTTTGGCTGTCATCTGGTCTGACTGTTTGAGGATCTCGGTGTTGTACAGGTCTAGTGCATGGTTCACGCGGATGATCTCGCTGTTGGTCAATTTCAGGCGGTGCTTGAGCATACAGGAGAACAGATCCAGCTGAGGCTTACCCGGTGCCACCGGGGGGGCCAGTCTGTTGATTCGGTCCCGAATGTCCAGCAGCAAGAGCATGACGGAGGACGAGGAATAGAACTGCCCGCCTTGGGTGTATGACTGGTTGACCTGCTGCACAGCACTGCGCAGCAGGTCGGCGTTAAAACGCAGGCTGTAGCCGTACACCTGCACGTCAGAGATCTTGATGTAGAACTGACGCTTGCTGGGGTCAGAAAGGTCCACGGGCCCTTGGCCAGTCTCATTGCGCAGCAGGGAGGGCAGCCGAGTCCGGCTGCGTAGGTAGATGTGGACAGTCTCAAAAAAGGTTTTCCATCGGTTGCCCAGCAGCAAGGTCCAGTTGTAGCACTGGCTGTTCTGGAGGCGGATTTTCTCCCAGCGCGGGTAGCCGAACTCCCCAAAGGGCATGTTCCAGCCCTCGGAGTGGCTCCCGCTGAAGGGGTTGACGTAGACAAAGAACATGGGGTCCAAGCTGCTGTTGCGCATCTGGCATATGCGCATGGAGATGCCGATCACCATGTGGATAAAGTCCATCCGGTTCTTGTTGCTCTTCAGGGTGAGGGACATGCGCTTGCGCCACCTGGGGTCGAAGAAGGTGTCCAGGCGGATCTCGTTGCTGATGAAGGTGGTGTGCACGTAGAGGCGCGAGTCCATTTTCTGCAGCAGATACTTCAGCTCCAGATCCTGGAAATCCAAGTCTGTCTCAAAGCTGATGAACTGCTCGCTGCGCTCCGAGTCCACGTTCTGCGGCTCGCAGCGGCCCCGGTACAGCTTGTAGCCCTTGTTGCACGAGCCGCAGAGGGAGATGTTGGCCAGACTACACATGGCGCAGCTGTTGTTGCCCCCGATGATGCACGGGATGGGGCGCTGGCACAGGCTGGTGCTGCTGTGGCACACGCAGCTCCGTTGGCTCTCCAGAAAGGTCCCCCAGAACCCATTCTCATTGCAGTAAAGCAGGGACTGAACCCGGGTAAGCCACTGCTGTATTGTCCTGCAAACAGGAAAACAAGAACTTTAGCCTCAAGTATACAAGATGGGCTCTTACAATTGAAACTGGGCCCCTATTAAGGGTAGGGTGGGTATGTGAGGCAGGGTTTCAGAAGCGGCATGTTCTGGTGTCTGGCATTTGATACCTCCTGGTCCAGTCTTTCCCTATCCTGCATCACTCCCTTTGCGCTGCATGGCCCATGCAAAAGAAAGGCCAGCTGGCCTCATTTTCTTGCTGGGGCTTCATCAGTGCTGATGAGTCGCTAGTGGGAGTGGAACTGACAAACCCAGCAAGGGTTTGCAGGAAAAGGCCCCTTTGACTATCCCCAGCTGGCAGCTGGTTCCTTGGGGAGCATTACCAACTGCTGCAGGTTATAAGAGCTTCTCTAGGCTGAGACTGGGCAGTGACTCAGGGCGTCCTCGTGGCCAGCCCTCTCTTCTCTAAAGAAAAATGAGCTCATGATGTAATGAGCCAAACCCGGGAACCTTGATCAGCTGATGGTGCACAGGTCAGTGAAGACAGACAAGAAGCCAGAGGCTTGGGTGTGTGGTGATAGTTCTGTTGTAATAACCTCATTCTTAAAGCACCCCACTATCCCAGTGGCTGCCCCTATTACTCTGTATTGTAGTAACCCCATATATGGCTTCTCCAACTCCCCTGTAATGTTGCCTTTCTGACTGGCCACCACTTAGCACCTCCATGCAGTATTTCCTTTCTAACCAGCCCCTCCCCCCCCCCCCCCAGAACTCCCTGCACAGCTGCCCCTCCCCCCTCACTAATGAATACTTCATTGTCTCCTCTGGGCAAAAAAGTTCTTGGGTAGCGCTGTAGTGAGAGGACTGGCTAATGACAAATTAGGATTCAGTCCCTGCAGAACAGGAGGAGTGATTATGGACAGAGGCTCTCAGAGCTGGATTAGTGAAATTCATGGCACCTGCATAGCCTGACCGCGGAAGAACCATTAAGCTGTGAGCTGTATCAAAGAAGGCATTAAATGATACAGCAGCAAAGAACAGCAAGAGGGCTCAAGGAAGAGAAGAGAAGGGAGGGGTGAGAGAGAGGGGTGAAGGAGACAGAGACATGGAAGGGAAGAAATAAATAAGGAAGAGGGAAGAGATGTGGAAAAGAATTGGAAGCAGAGATGGAAGGAGGGAGAGATTAAGGGGGAGTGTGAAATAAAACAGAGGAGAGAAAAAAGCAAATGGAAAGAGAGAAACTGACAAAAGGAGAAAAAGAAGCGGGGGGAGGGTGGTAAGAAAGAAGAACTGTGCAAAGGGAGGGAAAATAGAAAGCAGAAAGAAAGGGAGTGAAAGGCTCAAACTGAGAGGGACAGGAGAGGGAAATGAATTAACAGGAAAATGCTGAAGGCTGAGAAGTGTGAAGGGACCATTAGCACATCCCTCATTTGGCATGAAGCTGCCAGGGTCTCTCTCCCCCATAACAGCTCACCAGATCTGTCCTGCGAGTGGGAAAAGGCAGAGAGAGGCTAGGGAACTTGGAAACAAGACACTGACATCTATAAATATCCGGACAGGAAAGTAAGACACTAAGGGAAGGAGTCAGCATCCATGTCCCCCTTGTCCTGAAGTGCTCTAACCACTAGGCCCCCTGACTACAATATGGACGGATCACCTTCCCCTCGAGGGACACACAATTCCTTGCTTCTGCTGTACGTGGCGATCTAAATATAAAACTGCAGCATTGGAGCAGGTGCATGGGAAATAAAACAACCCGCCCATCTGCCAAATTGTTTTTTTGTCTGCATGGGTGAAAGGCTCATTGATGAAGCATGAGGCTCCGGTGATGGAGCTCCCTGCTCAATGGCAACAATGGGAAATCACAGGTTGCCAGGCTCACAGCAGCTATTGTGTCTTAAAGCTACATTCCAAGCTCCCACCTACACTGCAATTTCCACCACGACAGTTACAACAGAGGAGCCCCCTGGCAGCAAGATGAACTCAGGGACGAGGCACAGGGCTGGGGCTGGAAAGACAGGGGTTCAAGTCTTGGCTCTGTCATATCATCTCTTTGCATCTCAGTTCCCTGTCTGAACAATGGGGATATTCCTTCCTTAGGCTTGCTGGGAGAACACATTTATTACTCTTCGCAAGGGACCGGGGCCATATAGATGGAAAGCGGATGTGGTTTGGTCCTGGCGCTGAATTGTGTCCCTGCTCTGTGCTAGAGCTGGGGCAAGGCTCCAGGGAGTGACCCCTTTGGGAACCGGCAAAGGAAAGCGAATCCTACCCAGGTTTTACACTGACCCCAGTGCACAGCTGCCTGGTGTAGGGAGCATTCCAGGATAGGGGTATGGCTAGAGTGTTCTTCTGCCCAGCGATTCTGTAAGCCACCTTGCACTGGCCTCAGCGCCAGAAGAGGGATAAAGCTGACCTGTCACGAGTAACACTCATAGGCATATATCTTGCTATGGAGACTCATTGGTGTGGTAGGAGCTGGGGACACATCCTGCAATGAAATTGCACTGCCAGTGCCGGTCGCTCAGCCCCCCACAGCAGGAAGAAATTTGCCCACTGGAGAAGAAGCTGAAACCAGCCTCTTGGCAGGTTGGTAAAGAGTAGTTGGCTGAGTGAATTTGATCTGGCAATGAAGAGAAGAGCATTAACATGGAGAGAGAGGCAAGGGGCTTCTGCTGAAGCTAAGTATCGATGACTCCCCAGCTCCAGCCATAGCCACCATGCAGCACGAGCTACGAACACATGAGCAAGAAAGAGGAATTGAGAGGCCAAAGGGCTGCATTGACATAGGAACAAGGCCAGGGCGACGGGCGAGAATATCGTTTATGTCGTGGGGGTATGTGTATAGGTGGGGTTCGTTGCAAGTTCATTGGGTAGTTATGGGTGTTTGTAGAGTGAGTGTGCGCGCAGGTGTGTATGTGCCAACATACATTTCATACTGTATCTCTGGGTTTTCTATATACATAAACACACACACTGCACATAAACTTAAATAACCACCATGCACACTCTCATATACAAAGAATAGAGAGAAATACACTACACATGATTTAACAGAGACATATGCCTATACCTTCACACCAGGGGCCAGTTTTAGCTCTGGTGTAAGCACAACTCTCTTGATTTCCTTATGCCAGGGCTGAATTTGGCCTTCCATGTGCATCGTGCACTCAAAGATTTCCTGTGGCCTGATTCTCCGCTCCTTTCCACTGGGGATACATGGAGGTAACTCCACTGACGTATTGAGCGTTTCAGTGATGTAAAGCTGGTGGAGCAGAGTGTGGGATCAGGCCCTTTGTGTCTAATTCTGAGCTCTCTTAAACCGGTATAAATCAGCAGTAACTTCACTGAAGTCAAGTATCGGGGGGTAGCCATGTTAGTCTGTATCTACAAAAACAACAAGGAGTCCGGTGGCACCTTAAAGACTAACAGATTTATTTGGGCATAAGCTTTCATGGGTAAAAACCTCACTTCTTCAGATGCATCCACTGAAGTCAGTGGAATTAGATTACTGTCCAACCACTCTAGTGAGTGCAAGAGACTAAGAGGGGAAGGAGGTTGGTTGTGTGTGACCCGGCACATTTCAGAAGATGATCTACACGGATATCCGTCTGGGCTACAAATGGCTCAGTGCAATGAAAAGACGAATTTACAGCTGCCACACACGCCAGATAAACAGAAATAAGCCAGAATAGTACGAGTTGACCTGATAGGAATTAGAGAAACATGACAGGCCTGTTCCCCACACCATGGCAATTACAGAATCAGATCATTATGTCCTAGTCCAGCCTCGATGCTGGTTGGATTGTACAAATGCAGACTGCCCGTCTTCCCACCCACTCGTTCGCTGAGCATCCCGTCCAAGAGGAGGCCGTGAAGAACAGGAAAAGTGGCTCAGCCAAGATCTGGAAACTAGCAATTTTCCTCTTCCCCAAATCAGCATTGTGAAGCGGTGATGGGAAGGGAGCAGAGGATGGTACCGTGTTTTCTGTGTCTCAGCGCTATGGAGATGCAAGCAGGACAGGGGAAAAAATACCATCTGCTGATGGCTGCACTAAATAGATAAATAAATAAAATAAGAAGCAAAACCCAGAGCATGCCTAGGGACAAGCTATAGGCATGAAAGAAAGAGGTGCAATGAAAGACAGACACCATCTGAAAGCAAATGTCAGAGTAAACCAGTATGTTTTGGATGGGTGTCTCTTGCTCCCTCCCCCCCAAAAAAGGTTATAAGGGGAGTTAAATTTCCATGTTTTTTTGTTGTCAGATTCAAACAATCCCTCTGTAATGCTGTGAACACTAAACACGTTGTGCTGGCACATTAGAACCAGAAAATGAGATGGACGATAAACTGACCAACCTAGTATTTTCTCTTCAAGCCCTGTGAAATGCAAAATGCAAACCACAAACAACATGCATTTCTGTCAGTTCTGTCTATTTGTGTCACCAGGCTGCAGTTGAAACCAGTGGATGACCCATCACCAGAGATAAAGGGAGCTGCAGGCAGAGTGGTCTCTTTGAGGGACCTTTGACTTTGGAATGATTCGCTCCCGTCCCTCTGGTTTAAAAGAGTTCAGATTTGTTGACCTTCTGGAGTCACTCCAAAGTTCATTTCTGTGGGCAAGGCTGAAGGGCAGGTTTGGGGGAAATGTGAAGGGAAATGAGATTTTCATCTGGATGGTAGCTATGTACGCTAGTTAAAATGTGAAATTAAACATTTAATTTCACATTTGTGTCAGCAGTTCATTGAAAAATAAAGGGGATGGGGGATTTTAATATTTTTGTGAATCAGCCCCCTATTTCTCATCAAGCGATAGTTGCCATGATGGCTTGATGCCGTAGTGAAGTGAAAGTGTGTGCTACTATTTTCATTCTTAAAGACTGTGAAATGTATTCTTAGCTAATGTCAATAAGACTAGAGGCCGGGAGAGATGGTCCTCTGTGCGTATTCTTTATTAACTCTAAAGTTTTAAAATAAACGTACGTGTGCCCATTCAGTTTTCAAATTTAAATAAATTACGACATGCTTTAATATAGGCTACGAGAATTAAGGAGTCATTTCTTTTTTAAAACCTATGAACTTGATATGGACAATGTACTTTTAAGAAAAAGCAAATCAATGCAAATCTTTACAGTTTCTTTCTTTCTTTCTTTCTTTCTTTCTTTCTTTCTTTCTCCACTATTGACAAAGGTCATAGTAGTATCATTCCAATTACAAAAATCTCTACCCTCTCTTTTTCATGGAAACACTTCCTCTTCTTTTTCCTGGAGGGCAGTGAATGGCAATTCTATTTCTCTCTCCTTTAGGTTGCTATTGAATATATAATGTACTTTTCTATTATGCTTTTGTGCACAAGAGAGAGAAAGAGAGAGAGAGAGACGTGCTGTTAATATAACCCCTCCATCCTTTCAAAGCCAGTGGCATGAATGATAAGCATCTGTCTCTATGTAATATATGCAATTAGAAAATTAGAATGTTTCCTAGCCCCAATAAAAAGAACACTGAAATACATACCTCTCTCTCCATATCTGTCTACCGAGCCAGTCCCCCAACTTACTACAAATGCGGAATGACACATAAGAGTGGAAATGATAATATGCCTGGTGGTGTTGACTTAAACAAATCAAACACATCAGTCAGTTAAAAACTCAGCTGCCAGCATCCATTTCATCCTCCCTCACCCAGCTTTTATAGTGCTTGTTGGAGGCTCCCTTTCTGCCTGGCTGGCTTTTTAAAATAGAAGCGAAATGCTAACGACATATTTATATAAAGCTTTGTATCAGCGCGGTTGGCTGCATATTTGCTAGGTGCTGTTTTCTGCTTTTGGTGGTGGTGATGATGCACGATTGAAAGATAATATATGAATGTCTATGTTACTTCTGCATAAGCCAGGTTCGTTTGTAACGACTTAGCCAACTGTCTAGAGGGGTCAGTTTGAAAATGTTCTCCAGAAGAAAATAAAAATCCGTTAACCTTGAACTATCCCTGGTCTCCTCAATGGGATATTGTCCACCTGCACAACAATCCTCTGTGATTAAAGAGGCCTTAAGGACCTGGAAGCATGACATTGACTGTATATGGCTACGTGAAAGCTCAGAATGCTCATTGCCCTATGGATAAAATGGTTACAAGAGCCTCTAGTTAGCCAATTAATTATCTCTCGAAATAGAACAGACAGCTGATCAAGCTGGTGAAAAAAAGCAGCTCATCTACAAATGCTAACTTGGCCCATCCGCTCCCAGAGCGGCTTGGAAGAGGAGATACCAGCCGCTCATTATTTCCAGGGTTTCAAGCAACACTCCTCAGTTCCAGACAAGAGCTACGATAGGGTGAGAAATGTTCATTAAAACCATGGAGACAGAACTCCAAAAATGGTGGGAGACAGCTCTGAATCCTGCCACCCGGAAAGGCTGTGAGGAGTCAGCGATTACTATATAATATCTACAGCTGCTATAGCTGTGACAGGACACCCATTTCCTCAATAACTCTGAGCATGCCTCTTTCCTTCTTTCACGCTCTCATGGGTAGCTATGTCACCGGGGCCTGAATCACTCCAGGTCCACAGTTTTCTCTGCATTGCTCTGAGCTTTGTAAAAGAAGAAAGAGGCACCAAGTATTCAAAACATAAAATAAAACAACCCCCCTGCCTTGTGCTTCTCACTGAGGCCATCGGCACGGACCTGCCATGGATGCAGAAGGTGGGGGTATAAGTACCTTTCTCTAGGCAGCTGGTGGTTAGGGTTGTGCCGGCACCGGACACTGAGGCCAAAGAGTTTGCGGGCAGTACGTTGGATCTTCTGCCGTTGGGCTTCCATGGAGCTCTGCAGGAGTTTGTATCGGTTCTGAAGATCCCAGTCATTGCCCCAGTGCTGGTGGATGCTCCCGATGGTCAGGAAGTGGTTGTTAGGTAGCCTTTTCATGAAGGATTTAAACTCATCTAGGAACACACAACCAAAGTGGCAAGCTTTGAGTGACTCGTGCATTAGTGCGGGCACAAGGCCTAATACTAGCTATTGAAGCAATAACAGTCAAGGTGCAGTAGGGCCTTAATGACCAGCTGAAAGAAGCTGATGAGCATTAATCCCCAGGTTTGTCATTATTCCCCAGGAAACACCCTAATTCTGTGGTTGTCATTGCTGTTATAAGGGGGGATTTATAGCCAACGCATGTTATGGGTGAGATATTTTCCATGTATACTTGCAGCAGAAGAACACAGATGGAGAATTAATACTCCAGGGCATGGGATCTTAACCTGGACGGGTCACCAAAGGCATCGTGGGGTTGTACCCACCCTGCTATTGCTAAATGGGAAGGGTGTCCCAGCAAGGCCCCAGTTATATGGGATCGGGGATTCCACTAGGGAAAATGTAGAGATTAGAGCGGTTTAAAAATGTATTCAAGTGAAACATGTTTCCATTTAAAAATGGCCTTTCTTTCAAATTCAGAAATTGCCATGAACAAATTTGGTTTGTTTGAAATTTTCCATTTTTTGCCCCACCACACCAGAAAATTAAAAACATCGTCACTTTTTTCTGGCTTTCAGTTTATTGTTTTCATGTCCTCCCCGTTCCCTTTCTCTCTTTTGGTGGCAAAAAAAAAATAAAAAAAAAATAAAAAAAAATAAAAAGTGGGGGGGGGGGGAGCGGAGAGGGAGAAAAAAAGCAAAAAGCGAAAAATCCAAGAAGCAAATTTTTTCTAGAGAGATTTTCCTGAAATTTTTCATATAACTGAAAAATTATTCCCTTTTGGACCGGTGGTATGAAAATTCCTTATAAATGATCAATGTTTTTTTTTTTACTACACATTTCCTATTGTTCAACCTCTAACTCAAAACTAGCAGCCTAATAGAGAAAGTCTATGTATTAGCCAAGTAGGTAGTTAGGGAGGTAGACAGATATTCATCACCATACAATCTGAGCACCTAATAAAAAAATAATCACTACCACCACACTATAAAGACCATAGGACATCTGGTTTCCTACATTCCTTCCCCAAAGGCAGCTGGGAGATTTTCTTTTTTTAGTCATCTGCAATCCACTCCATTTATAATGTGGCATTCAGTCCCTTTCTCCTCCTCCCCTCAAAACGACTCCCTCCCATTCCCCTGTCCTCTGAAACTATCATCATGTATAATTGCTTCTGTGGACTGCACTGATTATACCTAGTACCTTTTAGCAATAAAAGCTCTGCATTTGCTTCCCGCCCCTTACAAATCAATTTCCTCCAAAGCCTGTTTGTGTGAAAGGCCGAGCTCTTTTCTCTCTGATGATGGACGTGCCGTGATTTTGTAGAGACTAGGGGTTGAAATTTGAGTTCATTGTGTGTATTTTGATACCGGCAGCACAAAACAAAGCCAGCAAACTAAAAGCTGCAGGGTGTTGGTTCCCAAAGCTAAGGTTGACTTTAAGAAAACCAGTTTCTTAGTTAATATTTATATATATTAAAATGGCACCTAGAAACTCCAGCTGGGGCCGGTACCCCATTGTGCCAGGCACTGAACACACATAATAGAAAGACCCTGCTCCAAACAGTTTGGATTCTAAGTAGTAGAGCTGGCTGGAATTTTATTCCTCCCTCCCCCCGCAGAAATTTTTCCACAATGTACCACAGTCTTCTCTTTTGAGTCACCCAGTGTATCATGGGAGTTCTGCAGCTCTGGTTCATCTTGGGAGATGTTGTCTGGCTGGGGAGCCCAGCCTACAGAGGAGAATGGAGGCATAAGGTATCTGTACTACAACTCCCATGAGGCACCATGGTAACATTTCCAAATATTTTTTTTTTTAGATTTCAGCCAAAATGTTTGCGGTTTTCAGGTGTTCAGTCTTTCAATGAAAAGTTGGAATTTTCCCGGGAAAGTAGACACTGTTACACCACCACCCCACATTTACTCAAAACCCAATTTTTCTTCCAAGATAGATTTGAAGGGAAATTGTCCAGCTCTACTAATTAGACAAGACAGAAATAGGCTGTGTTATTGTGCCCATTTTTCAGATGGGAAACTAAGGCACACAGCAATTATGGGGCATACTCTCAGCTGGTGTAAATCAGTATGGTTTCATTGGCTTTAAAGAAACCACACCAGTTTTCACCAGCGGAGGATCTGCCCTCATATGACTTTGTGAGATCACACTAAGAGTCTGTGGCAGAAGCAGGAACTGATGTTAGATTTTTTGAGTTGCACTCCACCGCCATTAGCTGATGTGCATCTTAAATTCACAGTTACATCCCTGTTCCCATTTTGGTTAAGAAGGCCTAAGGGATAATATTGGAGATTTTCATCAAAATGTTTTTCCATGGATGAAGACTAACTAAATAAGGACGTTTTATTAGCACAGTGAAGCAAAATGCTAATTAAACCTTAGATTTAATGACACTTTTCACTCCAAGGAATACTTTATATGGAATGTAACAAATTGATGACTGAAATGTACCAATTGGATATACAAAGTACAAATAGGTGTCACTTCAGCCATCATTGAAAGGCATCCACCTCTAGGAAGGAACATGGCAGCAGTTTAAGTGTGCACTGCAACACAACATGAAGTGAGAAACTCCCTATTCAAATGAGACTGCAAGAGGAATGTAGGGAGGCAGAATATAGTGAACTCTGATGACTCTGGCCAGTTTTAACACCTCTACACTTGCAAAATATGCCTGGGGTCTGTAATGGCAACAATGGTTAGGATGTGAGATTCTGATTCTCCTCTTATCCCAATTCAAATCAGGAACAGCTCCATTTAAGTCACTGGGTCAGCTCCCAAGGAAACGTAAATTGGCCTAGCTCCATTGACCATGCTGATTTGCACCAACTGAGTATTTGGCTCAATGGTTCCTCGGGTGTAAAATCGGAGTGGGAGCAGAACCACTTGGAGCAACAGCGAATGCAGTTTCCAGGCACTGAAATATAGATGGCAGATCATTTGAGATCCACTGTAGGGCACCTAAGTTAGACCATCAAGGGGTTAGGAGGCTACAAAACAATGAGTAACAAAGGACCGGCTGAGAAGCGTGGCTGTGATGCTGTGAAGGCTCCCCCAGGGAGGTTTTCATTAAAAGCATTTTATCCAAGGCCTCGCGCCATTTCCTCATGGGACAAAGGAACATTTGTCAATTCAGAGCCTGAATAGAGCAGTTACGACTTAAGCACCAAATTGCACGAAACACCATTAATTTCAAACCCACAGCAGAGCTGGCCAAAAGCCAAATGTGCTCTGAATTTGCTTCGGGTGCATGTCGTGTTACACAACTCCAAAAGGAAAGCCCCCTAGGAGGGCAGCCCCTTCCTGACAACTTGCATTCCCATGCCGGAGGCAGGTATAATTTGGCTGCAAGCACTAACAAGTGCATGGAGTGCGGGGAGGAGGGGACTAGCTAGCGCTTCATGGATTAATTCCCACTTCAAAAAGGGTGTGTCCAGGCAGGAGCAGTAACTCCACCCCTCTAGGGCTCAGGGGACTGCTGGGTGGAGCATTTATTGTACCTTCCCCACAGGCGTAACAAGGGCCAATGCTCCTGCATCCCACCTAGAGCCCCTGAAAGCATTATGCTTTACGAAAGCTTAATAATGGGCCCGATTCAGATCTAGGTTACGCCAACATCATGCAGACAAAACACCAATAAAGCCAGCAGACTAAACCACACGAAAATCAGGAACTTCAGGCCACCAGACACCAGCCCTCAGAGCTTCGCCGCCCCCCCCCCATCTCCCCACAGCACATCTCTGTCACAAAGGGGCTTAATCTGCCCTGTGATATTTGCACATGAGCTGCCAGTACACCGATAAGGAGTGTGTAATTCTGGGAGAGCTAAAGGTACGTTCTGCACCATTTACATTGTGGCTAATCTATAACGAAGCTAAATATCGCTCCTGTTTAATGATGAAATAGATTGTTTGGAATGCTAGCAGGGCCGGTAGAGAATTTTCCATCAAAACTGGTTTTAGATATAACATGGGGTTTTCTATGAAACAACATTCATCATGAAAAGTGTCTGCTTCACATACAAATTTTCAAATTTTTGTCCAAAAAAAAGAACATCTGGAAAACAAAAGCTTCTAGATATTAGACCAAAAATATTTAGGTTTTTTTTTTCAGTGTGGGAGGGGGGTGTTTAATGAAAAGTCAAAATGTTTTCTGGAAGAGAAACTCATTTGCCTAACAACCCTTGCTCTGATCATTATTAAAACAACAACATCAAAACCACAGAAGCTGGAAAACAGCCCTTCTTCCTGGTTACCTGAATTCTCCAGATCTTTATAAGCTTCTGTCCAGGACTTGCCCATGTTTGCCAGCGTGTACTCCATGATCTGAATGTCGGTGATGGGACAGTTGCATTGTGGGAATTCTTCAGCACACTGGCAGCCGCACTGGCTGTTCCGACACACATACTCCCCCTCTCCATTGCACATGATGTAACTCAACGCAGACTGGACAAATTTCTCTTGTAAATACTGAGGGAAGATGATCTGGAGACCTGGTGCGGAGACAAGAGCAGGGAATGTGAAAATAAATGTAGCGGGTTGCTGTTCCTTTTTTTAAACTTGTTTCATTAACAGCTTGGGAAGGTGACACAGAGGAATTAAAAGTTGCTATAAGATTTCTTCCCTAGTTGTCAGGAGCAAGGAATTTGGGGTACAAGATTTATGCCTCAAGCACATTGCAACTGCTCAGCTGAGATCAGATTGCATCTGCTGGCCTTAAGGAGGTCATGGTGTGGGGTATCAGCTCACAAGCCTTGGAAAATACACCACAGTGTGTTCTGCAAGAAGAGACATAAGGAGGGAGTCCTTTAGATGAAATTGACATTGTTATACTATTAGGTGCTAGAAAAAGCCTGCTAAAAACCTGTAGCCCCACAGAGCTGCCTGGGAGGGGCTGCCTCTTTACCCCAACCCCAGAGTCCCCTCTATCCCACACTGGGAGGAGATTGTCTCTATTCAACTAGGCCCCAGACTCCACTACAATATGTTCCACCCTGGTACACAGTGCTGGCCTTTATACCTTTTCCTCGAATGGACTTTTTCAGCCTCATTCACCGAGCGCTAGTTCAGATATAATGAGCATTCTGACCTATTTTGTTGGAGACTAAATATCTCTCATGGTGTGGAAACGTCGGACCTACGCAAGAAAGACGGAAAGAAAGACAGAAAGAAGGAAAGGCTAGAGAGTGGTAGACAGAAAGAATTACCATAGACAAGAAAGAAAAAGAATATAGGGGGAAATTTGTACTGGTGATTAGGGATTTTGGAGCCCATGTCCCACAGGATTTCAATGAGAGCTGGGTGTCTAACTCCCTTCATCTCATTTGAAAATCCCAACAAAAAGAGTAGGTGCCACATTCTTACTAATGGAGACTGGCATGGTTCCACTGACCTCAGTGTAGCTTTGATATTTTACACATGCTGAGGATCTAGCCCTACATACATACCCCCTCACACACACACACACACACACACACACACACACACACACACACACACACACACACACACACACTATAGATATTTTTTTGTGCTCTCCTGTTAAAGCCCAAGTCTGTGGGCTCCCTACAGACGGCCTGGGGCCCTATAGGATTCACAGCTGTTTCCTTGTACCTGATAAGTTCTGCTTGTCAGACTCTGTCAGTTTCTGGAGTGCATGAGGCAGGGGAGAACAATAACTGAGTGAAGAAGCCGGGCCTGATCGCCTTTCCTCATAAAAGGCCCAGGGATTTCAGACTGGCAGATAAAGGAGTTTATGGCTTGAACAGCAGTGCTGAACTGCAGTGTAATGAAGGCACGCGGGTCAATTACCCATCTGTTTGTGTTTCTATTGCTCTGAATTACAGTATCCATCGCTGACAGCTCATTGGAGTGGAATGAAAATAAGACAATAATTCACAGGGTGAAACTGTGGAGAAAGGGCAGGAGGGCTGTGATCTCATTCAGGAGTTGAGCCCCCATCTTCGTGATGAGTCATTTGCACTCTCGGCGATAGAAAGGTGGTTGGGAGCTCCTGAGAACCCACCTCAGTGCTCGTTTTAATGGACACCCTTCCCTTCTCTGGTGCAGGACAGAGTAGCTCAGGTACTGGAGAATAACCAAGGCAAAGGGGACATCCCAAACCTCCTTTTCTTACCCCCTTGTGCACAAGACATAGTTTATGCAGAATTCCATGTCCACTGGCAGTGAGCTGTCCAATTGTCTGACCTAATTCTCAATCAAGCGCAGAGCAGTGGCAGCTGCCAGGCAGAATAAATATAGTGCTGTCTTCAGCCAGAGGTAATATTTGGGACACATGCATGAGGAAAAGGTTTGGGGCCTGGTTTTCAGAGGCACTGAGCATTTGTAGCCACTACCAACTACCCTGGAAGTTATGGGTTCTCCACACTTATGAAAACCATGTCCGTCATGCATACTCTGTGAGAATCAGGGGTGGGGTGTGGTGGCAGGGGGAGCTCCATCAAACAATGGGGCACATACAAAAAGAGGGTGAGCCCCTGCATGTCCTACTGATCTCTCCTGGGATGGGTCTCAAGAAGAACCTCAGGACTCCTCCTTTTGACTCCAAAAGGGATTGCAGTTGCTCAGCACCTTGCTGGATTTTGCCATGCACTATCATCTTATCCATCTATAGAAGGGAGTTTCCTTTTCAAACCTCAATACTCGAGGTAGGTGAAGATCTCCAGTTGCCAGGCTCCAAGACATTACTCCACTTGCCTTGGCAATGGAAAGTGAGTATGGAGCGGCTAAGAATTTTGAGATTTTCAAAGCACCTGGAGAAAGATCTTTGAGACCCTGAGGGCTCCTAGATTCAGAGGGTCTGGGGCAATAGCTAGCCATGAACTGGACTCATCAGCTTCCATGGACCCTAAAGGAATGGTCTAGGTTCCATGGACTTGACTCAGTCCTTTGTCTACACTCTACAGGAATGGCCTATCCTGGCCTCTGAGATCGTATGCAAAGCCTAAAATGTTGTTATGCTTTTCAGTTCACCAAACTTTCTTTTTTAACCTTAGTTGGACAGCAGCGCCAACACGCTTCCCCATCCCGGCTAATGGGGACTGCTTTCTGATGCATAACAGCCCAGCTAACCTGTGGGGAGCCACCCTGTCCATTTGCATACGTAGCTAGACACATGGTGCGCACTTCTGATTGGCACTCATCTCCCCCTCACATACAGACCACAAATGCCCACTCCTACACACTCCCATGCATGTACGCAATGTATACTGCATGTATAATGCATGGCCAAAGATGCAGAAACCCTTTTCAAACAAACACCCCCTCACATACAATACATGCACACTCCTATATTCACACCCCCCCACAGAAATATGTGTCCCCTCACAGATGTGCACTAGCACGTCCTAATGCTCATTTATACTACGACTGCTTTACACTGCGTAAACGGATTTACCCTCGGTTTAAGGCCAGGTGCTGGGGTGCCTACCCCACACAGGTGGTGAAAGGATTCATGTGGGCCTGAGAGCCCAATTAACCCACCCGCTTGCTCCTAGAGGGTAGGCCAGACTTAATTAAAGATGAAGCCTAGCTGGAGAGGAGCTGGGTAGCGGTACAAAGAGAAGCAGTGTGGAGCAGAAGGCAGAGTGTGAAGAACTCTGCAGTCACTTGTGTGGTAGTAGAGAGACCTGAGGAAACAGGGAGGCCATGCATGGTGAGAAGGAAATCTGAGTGGGGGAGGGAAGGTCTCTGGCGGACACAGGAATGAAGCAAGCGCCTGTGGCAGACCCTGGCTAGAGGGCTGAGTGACAAAGAAGAGAAACCACTGCAGGGCCGGAGCAACCATCGGCAGGGGGTTCTAGATGAGGGGGGCCTACACCCAGCCGTGAGTGTGTGCTGGATGAGGAAAAGCCGCACACCCGGCCATGAGGGGTTCATCAGCCGTCCATTCACCCTTTTACAGGTCCCTTCACAATGTCAGTGTGGTATAAAGGGAGCTTAGTAAGTACGGGCCTGATTATCAGTTAGACTAAGACTCAATCTATCAAGGCACTTAAGTATGTGTTTGCGTTTAAACACATGAGCAGTCCTATTGATTTCAATGCAGCTACTAATGGGGCTTAAAGATGAGCACATGTTTAAATGCTTGGCTGGCTCAGGGACTCATGCACTCATACTTCCAAAACACGGACTTGGATGCAAGAAATACAGCTCTGCAGCTTAAAAATTCCACCCATCCTGCAGAAGATGTCTGCCTTTCTACAGGGACTCCCTGCTATGCACAAAGATTACCGTCCAGGCTAGGAAATCCCCGAGGGGGGGGTTGAATGTTAAGGTTGTAGGAATATAATCACACACACCTACACTCCTATTCCCATTCACATGTAAACACACAGAGGTACACATACACACTCAGACCAGAGACAGGCATGCACACCTGTGCTTTCTCACCCACCATGCTTCTGGAAGACTGCACACCTTCAATGGTAACCCATTGGTCAGGATCAATCATAGGATGAATGTCTGACACAAGGAAGTGCAAAGGCCCTATTTAAAGTCTGGAGGGAGCAGAGGTTTGATCAAACTGAGGTAGGAGCAGAGAGAGGATATGGGAGCTGGTGTGAGAAGGGACGTGAATTCACTTAGGAAGGGTTCCTGGAGAGGTGTTTTGGCCTTGGCCTGGAGATATCTAAAAAGCAGATTGCACACCTTCCCACAGCCCCACAATTAGAGCCGAGTGACAAAAATGTTGATGGAACAGTTTTCCCTTGAAAAATGCAGTTTTGTTGCGATCCAAATGTGTTGTGGGAAATATCTGGATGGGGAGAAAATGTAAATGAATTGTTTTGACTTTCTCATTTCATTAAGGTGATGCTGAAATGTTTCATTTCAACTTTCTCATTTCAATTCCTTTCATTTTGACTTTTTCCCTTATATTAACTATTTGCATAGATATAATATACAAATACAATATAATAGTGTTTCGGGTTACTGTGCTGACGTTATCAAAAGGAAACATGGTTCCCATATTGAAGCAAAAAGATTTGATGCTGTCAAAGAAAAGCATGTTGATATTTCCGAATGGAATGGTTTGGGGAACCTTTTGTTTTGCTGGAGATTTAGAAATTCTGGTTCCGTTTCGGAATGAAAATCAATTTTGAAATGTCAGAATTTTCCACGGAATGGAAATTCCATTTTCTAGCCAGCTCTGCTTGCAATCTCCAGCATTGCCACACAGAGCCAAACACCTCCAACAGCCACTTCCTTTCCAATCAGCAACAGAATCAGCCAGTGCTCAACTCCTTACAGCCTGCAATGAAGGTGGGCAAGAATGCCTAGGACAGGCCAAAGAGATAAGAAGAACGCGGACACACATGAATGCATACGTGCTGACGCCCAGCCACGCAAACACACATGCTCTTTCATCAGTGAATGTTTCTACTCAGTTCACGTACTCTGATGTTGGAGGACATTTAGACCCAGTTCTAAATCTTGCAGCAGATCCTTATATCTTGTAAAGGGCCTAACCAAAGCCTTCAGATGACCTTTGAGGTATTTTAACTCTGGATCTGAACATTACATCTTGGGCCTATGACTGCCAGGGGCTTGGGCTCTTCCTTGAGAATGAGATGCTCTCACGCGTAGGCTTCAGTCAAGGTCTGGCTCCGGCCGGCTGTTTGGGAATCAGAAATCTTCCCTGTCATGAAGACACTGTTCTTTTATTGAACTGGCCTCCGAGCAGAGCGACATAAAGGCAGGAACACGGATTTCTGTCAGCAGCTCATGCTTGGCTGCTAATCAGATCAAAGTAGACTAAGTCACGATTCATTACCTGCAGCCCTGTGACTAATTCTTAATGAGCTCTCACAAAGCAGCTGGAGAGGAGAGAAAAGAGCCTAAATAATTATTCAGCGAACCACCCTCCAGATTGGATGGATAACATTAAGGTGTAGCTTTAAAGGTCACTTTGCTTTATTAAAAGGAGACCATTTCTCCCTGCCCCTATGTCTTTCCCTTAGCTCTGGGTTGGCAAGTGTTGGGTCTGCCCTGTGTTGTAGCAGTTAAACCGTGTGTGCTGGTTATCTTGTTATTCCACAGGCTCTCACCATGAGTATTCACTGAACCAGTTCACACAGCTGAGATGCAGCCAGCAGCGAGCACTTGTCTGAAGTCCCATCGCAACCAGTACCTTCCTTCTTCCCTGTCTGGACTCTCAACCTTTCCTCTTCTCTTTCTGTCAGCCTTCTCCTGTCCTCTCCATCCCAACCACTACCCTTTTCGTTCCCCCTCCCTCTGTTCCTCCTTTTCCGTTCAGACCATCACAATCTCCCCCAACCATCTCCCCCTTTTCCTCCCCTCCCCCATCTCTCTCTCTCTAGGGATTATGGGAGTTTCTGAGTGAGACTGTGTTCAGTATTCATAGATGCTAAGGCCAGAAGGCATCACCATGATCATCTAGTGCAGTGGTTCTCAAACTAGGGCCGCCACTTGTTCAGGGAAAGCCCCTGGTGGGCCGGACAGGTTTGTTTTACCTGCCGTGTCCACAAGTTCAGCCGATCGCGGCTCCCACTGGCCGCAGTTCGCTGGTCAAGGCCAATGGGGGCTGCAGGAAGTGGCGGCCAGCACATCTCTCGGCCCGCACCACTTCCCGCAGCTCCCATTGGCCTGGAGCGGTGAACCATGGCCACTGGGATCCGCGATCGGCCAGACCTGTGGACGCGGCAGGTAAACAAACCAGCCCGGCCCGCCACGGGCTTTCCCTGAACAAGCGGAGGCCCTAGTTTGAGAACCGCTGGTCTAATGTGACTTCCTGCATAACACAGACCAGAGAACTTCCCCCCAATAAGTCCTAGGGCAGATCTGTTAGAAAAAATATCCAATCTGGATTTAAAAATTCTACGTGATGGAGAATCCACCATGGCCCTTGGTAAATTGTTTCAATGGTTAATTACTTTCACCATTAAAAATGTATGTTTTATTCCCAGTCTGAATTTGTCTAGCTTCCACTTCCAGCCATTGGATCACGCTGTACCTTTCTCTGCTAGACTGAAGAGCCCATTACTAAATATTTTTCCCATGTAGGTAGTTATAGATTGTAATCAAGTAATGCCTTAACATTCTCTTTGTTAAGCTAAATAGGTTGAGCTCCTTGAGTCTATCATTATAAGGCCCATTTTCTAATCCTTTAATAATTCTTTTCAGAGTAGCAGCCGTGTTAGTCTGTATCCGCAAAAAGAAGAACAGGAGTACTTGTGGCACCTTAGAGACTAACAAATTTATTAGAGCATAAGCTTTCGTGGACTACAGCCCACTTCTTCGGATGCATCTTGTTAGTCTCTAAGGTGCCACAAGTACTCCTGTTCTTCTTAATAATTCTTGTGGCTTTTCAACCCTCTCCAATTTATCAGCACCCTTCTTGAATTGTAGCACCAGATCTGGACCCAGTATTCCAGCAGTGGTCACACGAATGCCGAATGCAGAGGTAAAATAACTTCTCTACTCCTATGCAAGATTCCCCTGTTTATGCATCCCAGGATTGCATTAGCTCTGTTGGCCACAGCATCACACTGAGGGTACGTCTATACCCAGCCGCTAGTTCGGCGGCAGGCAATCGAACTTCTGGGTTCGACTTATCGCGTCTAGTCTGGACGCGATAAGTCGAACCCGGAAGTGCTCGCCGTCGACTGCAGTACTCCAGCTCCGCGAGAGGAGTACCGCGGAGTCGACGTGGGAGCCTGCCTGCCGCGTGTGGACTGAGGTAAGTTCGAACTAAGGTACTTCGAACTTCAACTACACGTAGCTGAAGTTGCGTACCTTAGTTCGATTTGGGGGTTTAGTGTAGACCAAGCCTGAGAGTTCATGTTCAGCTGATTATCCACCTCGACCCCCAAATCTTTTTTTCAGAGTCACTGCTTCCCAAGATAGAGTCCCCCATTCTGTAAGCATGGCCTATATTCTTCGTTCCTAGATGTATACATTTACATTTAGCCATATAAAAATGCACATTGCTTGCATCCAGTTTACCAAGTGATCCAGATCTCTCTGTGTCAGTGACTTGTCCTCGTCATTATTTACCATTCCCCCCAATTTTTGTGTCATCTGAAAGCTTTATGAGTGATAATTTTATGTTCTCTTCCAGGTCATTAGTAAAACATGTTAAATAGCGTAGGGCCAAGAACCAATCCCCGTGGGATCTCACTGGAAACAGACCCACTCAGTTATGATTACCTGTTTACAGTTACATTTTGAGACCTATCAGTTAGCCAGTTTTTGATCCATTTAATGTGTGCCATGTTAATTTTATATTTATCTTATTCTTTAACCAAAATGTCATGCATTCCAAGTCAAACGCCTTACAAAAGCCTAAGTATATTACATCAACACTATTACCTTTATCAACCAAACATGTAACTCATCAAACAAATATATCAAGTTAATTTGACAGGTTCTATTTTCCATTAGCCCACGTTGATTTGCATTAATTACATTGCCCTCCTTTTAGTTCTTTACTAATTGAGTCCCATATCAGCCACTCCATTATCTTGCCAGAGATCAATGTCAGGCTGACAGGCCTATAATTACCTGGGTCATCCTGTTTACCCTTTTTAAAAATTGGCACAACATAGCTTTCTTCCAGTCTTCTGGAACTTCCCCAGTGCTCCAAGATGTATTAAAAATCAACATTATCAGTCCAGTGAGTTCCTCAGCCAGCTCTTTTAAAACTCTTGGATCCAAGTTCTCTGGACCTGCTGATTTAAAAATGTCTAACTTTAGTAGCTTCTGCTTAACATCCTCCAGAGCTACTAATGGAACGGAAAGCATGTTGTCATCACCAGATAATGAGACTACATCAGCTGTTTTCCCCAAATACAGAAATATTTATTGAACACTTCTGATTTTTCTGCATTATTACTGATAATTCTACCATCTACATCTAGTAATGGACCAACAGCATTGTTAGGATTCATTTTGTTCCTAATATATATATTTTTTTTTAAATGCCTTTTTACTGAAATTGCGCAGAGACTGTTCAGGGCGACAAGACGCTACATAGCTCGTATCTTTCCAGGTGCCCCCCACTTCCACTGTTTCTCTTGCTCTTTGGCTTTCTCTTTTTAGCTCCATGGTGCTGTTCAACCTTGGCTTTCTGAATAGCAGTGACTACCGGGATGGTCAGAAAGGGTGCAGTTTTCTGAATTTCTCAGCCGGACAAACTCCCACCATCCCCATTCTTTTCTGCCAGAGACTGATTCAGATCCTGATAATCATGGGGACTGGCTGAAGGAGTGGCAAGGGGAAACTTTTTTTCTATTCCTTCCCCCTTCCCTCTCACACACTGTGTCCTCCTCTCTTTCCCTTTGCTCTTTATTTTCTCTCTCTCTCTCTCTTACTCTTTCTTTGTTCACTCTCTCCCCCCTTCCATTGAGTCAGCTCCATGAAAGCCATGAGGAAGTTCCCATTTCCAAATGCTCTTTCACTGACATTCTGTTTCTGCCTTTATTTCCCCTGGTTACATTGTCCCTTCAAACCCCACTTGGAAACTCTCCTCCCATCATCGCTAACCCTAACTCTGAACAAGTGAAAGGCAAAAATCGGAATTTGTGCCATACTGGAAATCATGATATTCGTTTTCTTTTGGCCCACATAAGAACTAACATTTGAAATATTTTTTTAATTGAATATAAAGTTCCCAATAACTATGAATTGGAAAAGTCAAAATGAGATATTTCCTTTCTATTTTCCTTTGGGAAAATCAAAAAATGAAAACAACAAGATTTTGTGGAAACCTCAGTTTCCATAAAACAACAACAACAACAACAGAACACTTTGATGATAAATTCTTGGCCAGCTCTAATAGCAATGAAAGGCTTCCCTCTTTCCCTTCCCTTGGTTGGTCATACATATCCTAATCAACCATAATTTATTATACAGCATAGGTATCTGCTGCAAGTATACATATCTGAAGATTGGCCACATTATCATGAAATCAGAGTAATAGGTCAAACCTAAGACCTTATTGTAAATCTAGAGGAAATTACTTACAAAAATCTAGGATAACCCCTTCCCTGGTATTTTCAAAAGGGCCAGAGGACAATATGCACACATTGGTTTTCAGCAAATGTCTTTGAAAATCCCATTCTTAATTATTAATAACCTTGGATGACTTTAAGCATTATTGTTCATTGGCGCCTGATCCCAAGTCCTTTGAAGTCAATGGGAGCCTTTCCATTCATCCAGTCTTTGGATCAGGTCCTTAGATCGATCTATCTATCTATCTATCTATCTATCTATCTATCTATCTATCTATCTATCTATCTATCTATCTATCTAAAGGGTTTTTCTTATAGTGATCATTCTTATAGTATATATAAGAAACCCTACATTATATATTACTATCTATATAAATTATGGGAAGGTACATTTCAGTGATCACCAATACATTTAAAGCAACATGACTATTATTTAAAAAAAAAACATTTTTTTTTAAATCCACAATATGACCTAATAAATGAAACCTAATTTCTGTGAAACATCCCATGTTTCACTAAAATTAAAACAATGCCAATTTACACTGAAACCCAAAAACATAATATAGCCTGTTCTTCTGCAAAATTTAAAATTTAAATCTATATAAAAATTGGACAAAGTGAACTGTTAAAATTCCTATTTCCTATTTTGTTAAACATTGAGTATAATCACAACAAAGTTCATGCACAGTACATTTCCTGCTCCATTGAAGTCAATGGAAAGACTCCTGTTGACTTCAGTGGAACCAGGACTGGTCATTACGTTAATTAATGTACTTGGCCCATGACCTCCAGTTCCAAAATACAGGTGTCTATGACTTGAACTAAAGGATTAGGTATACTAGGTAGCAGCTGGAGCTGACTGACACACCTCTGATCAACCACCAGAGAGGGACAAAGGGACATTTGGCCAGTATGTTACTTAAATATCATTGGATATGTTGGTATTTCTTTACGTTGATGTATAAACAACAATACAAAAGCATCATGCCCATTTATTCTCTGGTGCCTTTGGGTTTGTTTTAGAACACAGTCAATATGAATAACAAACCCAGCAGCATAGATTCACCCTTGTAGTCAAGATACTAATCAAAAAATGAATCTCAAAAGGCATAATATTCCACCCTCATTCAGTTCTCTCTCATTTCCCAAGCCCCTCTTCCCCCCCGCCAAAAAAAAGTAGTTGCACCTCACAGCTTGTCCTGGATGCCAACAGACTCAGACTACTTCAGACAAGCAGAGAGCGTGGCAAGGTCAGGTTTACATAGGTTAAAATCTTAAACTCTGCCTGAAAACCAATAGGAGCCAATACAAATCATAGAGCACTGGTGTAATGATATAGGGACCAATCCAAAGGCCAGTGAAATCAGCGGAAAAACTCCCATTGACCTCAGTGGGCTTTGGGTCAGGTCCATAGCCCTGCCATAAATATCTTTCTCGCTCTCTCTCTCCCCCACTCTTAGTCCCTCTCTGTTTCTCCTTCTCCCTGTTTCAACCATTGTTACTGTTTACTACTATTTGAACTGCAGTAGCACGCAGAGGACTCAGGGCCAAAATGGCAAAGGCCTCTAGGCACGTAAAGCTGCATCTAGGCACCCATGTAGGATTTACCAAAACACCTGAGCAGGTTAGGTGCCTAACTCCCATTGAAAGCCAATGGGATTCAGGCACCTACATTATGTAGGCACTTTTGGAAATTCCACTCTGTTCCTAATTACATCTTTAGGCACCTGAATGCCTTTGCAGTTCTGGTCCCATTGTGCTAGGCGCTGTACATATAAATAAGAAGACACTGTCCCTGCTCGAAGGAGCTTACAATGTAACTGAAGACAAGGCAAGTGAGTGTAACAAACACTAGAAGAGGAAGAAGAAGGAGGAGGAGGAGGGTATGAGCTTTAATTTCCTCTTGTCATTCCTTCCCTCCCACCCCCCCGACATTCACTCATTCCTTTCTTCTGTTTCCTACCTTGCAGGTGGAGTTTGCTCTCAGTGCTTTGCAGAAGGACAGAACTCACAGAGTCCAGATTGTCATAGCTGTTACAGCCCAGGGGGCCAGTCCGAGTTTCTGTTACCTAGAGCAGGGTGCAAAAAAAAGGAAACATGCCATTTGTTTGCGGCATTTCCAGGACGGTCCAGTCCCTGACATCTCCACTGGCTGACAGGCACCCACATCCATCCCACCCTCACGAAAATACAACCTACATGACGTGGGTAAGAGCCAAATATCCCTAATGGCCAGGTTAGAAATGAAAACTTGAAAGAAGATCCACCTCCCAGACTCTGTCCAGCTGCAAACTGTCCCTTGTTTTATGTTATTGCATCTGAATCTGGGCCTGGTGAGGGGAGGCCTGCAGGCTGACCAGGGGGGATCTCTGCTGGCTTAGACCAGAAGCCAGGAGAGGAATTATCCCGTTTTCTCTCCATGGAAATCTAGAGCACATGGATTGAAAAACAGATATGGTGAACGACGTCCTGCCCCCCACCACACAAGCACATACTACGGATAGATGGAGACACAGAAAATCTTCCCGCTGCGTGTAGCGTAGCTGTTGTTATTGTTGGTATCTAGCTGCCGAGGAGACCTGCCCTTTCTGAGTTCACAAAGAGTGGTTATGTGCTGTCAGGGCTTCAATATCTCAATCCAGTTTCCCATCCTTGAGGGAATAGGCTGGGCCAGGAGACATCACAGAACAATAACACAAGCCGGAGCCTTTCAGTGTGATGGCTAAGAGTGATGTCTCCATCCCGACTGCCTTCCCTGCAGCATGTTCCCTGACAATGGAATCCTTCCCCAATGGAGACTGAGTGCTTTCAAAGGAGGAGGCCGTTGTTTGTGGATCCATTTTCATTTCCTTTGTATCCTCCTCCCAGTAGCTTCCCCCGCTCCCCCTCCAGCTCTCTATCTCTAACCGGAAGCCTTTGTAAAGCCTCATTGTGGGCTTTTCTCATTCCCTTGTAATCAATTCACCTGAGAGCTGTTCAGTAGAAACTGTACTAATACCTGCTGCAGGAAGACATACAAGGGTGGAGTGAGGCTGCCACTACAGAACTGCTTGCCCATTTCCATTGTCGCTGCTGACCTGCCGTGGCCAGGCCCTCCCCAATACCACTGCTACATGGCAAGGACCATGATCTCTTTAACATCAATGCCACACTGGGTGTCCCTTTCACAAAAATCACTTTCACGCCGGAATGGTCTGTGCCTACCCAAAATGAGGGACACAAAAGAATGACTTTTCCCATCTAACATCTGTACCACAGGGCAATAACTTGCCTTTTCCTGGGAAGAATGCCACATTGGAATGGCTGGTGCCTACCCAGCGGCAATACCATATTGAAGGCCAAGCCCTGACTGGCATCACTATTGCATTGGAATGGCTGTCATTCCCCAGGCCATGTCTCTCCCTGGAATCTCCATAGCAACAGAGGCAATACCTTGATTGCTCCGGTAGAGATCTGGATCTCATGGAGTCTCCTCATGGTGCCATCGCGGTCTACGAAGTAGGAGGAAGCAAGCTGGTGCAGCGCCTCAACGCTTTGGGTGGCGTTTCCTGACTTCCTGTCAAGCCGGCTTTTGTCCATGTACATGGTCAAGGCCTCCTCCCCTGCAGTGAAAGGAAACAGATTGCTACATTGGAAGGTTTGCTGCTACCACACAGGTACCGATGGTATCACATGCTGAACCTGTGCAGTCCAAACTCTGTACAGAAGAATGGGACTGGATTTGTTGCACAAGGCATCTCCAGGGGGGCAATGGGCCAGATTCAAAATCTTAGTATAGTTCCATTGAGGCCAATGGTGCAGATCCCCAGCTGCTGTAAATTGGAATAACTTCACTAAAGACAATGCTGATTTAAACCAACTGAGAAACTAGCCCATTATACAGAACAATAACAACAAGGCCTGTCATTTTGGGGGTACATTTGGAGTGATGGGGCCAATATTTAGACTTGGTGGAAGAAGATGCAACTCTCATGGAAGTCTCTTTTCTTAATTCAATGGCATAAATGATGGTTTAAGTTACATTTAGCTCATGAGTGAATGGATCTGTGTTTAAAGGGTAAACGAGTGTCATCTGGCATCCAGTAGCTATGCAAGATGAGTGGTTGAGAAGAATGGGGAGTAGGAGGGATGAGATGACAAGCAGAAGAAAAGCAAAGCGAAGTAGCATAAACAACCACTTGCTCTTCCTACAGTCCTGGAGAGCACAGGTGATGCGTGTTGTGTGGGTACAAGAAAAAAGGGATAAGGTGTTGAACAGGACAAAGGAGTGCGGGGAAATCAGGCCCGGTATTAACAAGAGCACTGCTGCCCTGGAAATGACAGAGAATCAGGAAGTACAGACATTCGCGTCCCAAGAGGCAACAAACGTTCATGAACAATAGCAACATTCTGAATGAAAAGAAAAGAAGGATGAAAAGAAGACAGAACAAAGTTTATAACCACAGTTTATTGTTAAAAACATCTATTCATAATATCTGAGCCAGAATACAACCCAGCTGACTTTCTCTGAGTTCTGCTAGCATTGCAAGACTCAAAGGAGTGACAGGCAAAACCAACACATTTTCCTCACTGAGGTCAGGAAATCTGATTTTGAATGTACACCCGGAGCAGAAGGTGCCATTTTTATGCAGTTAGCTTTAAGAGAAGAATCAAAGTTTAATTAGGGTGGAAGTAAGTAGCACCTGCTGTAATCCAACCTGAGTATCCAACAGATGAATTGATATTTATGCTGCTGATGATCATTATAATACTAGGGTTGTATGAAAAAAATTGCATCACTACTGTTTTGATGGATAAATATTTTACTATAGGGACATTTGATTATTTTAAGGAAAAAACTGATTTTTTTCTGTGGAAAGCAGACACTTTCTGTGACAAACTTTGATTTGAAAAATTAAAAAAATTATATGAAATGTGTCTCCACATTTTTTATTTAAAAACCAAACCCCAGAATATTTTGATTTGGCAAGACTACTGTGGTGCCTAATGGGAATTGTAGTTCAGTTTCCCCACGGCCTTATTCTCCTTGATGAGCCAGACTCCCTAGCTGACCCACATATCCCATGATGCACCATGGCCAGGGTCTCCCACGACACACCAAGAGGGAAGACTGTGGTGCATCATGGCAAACAGTCTGACCAGGGAACCCAATCTAAGCCACAGAGAATGGGAGCTTCCAGCACCCAACTACAACTCCCTTGAGGCAAGCTGTGGCATTTTCAAATCAAAATATTTTGATTTTTTGCCAGGATGTCAAAATTTTCTACGGAAAATTCCGACTAAAAACATCGTTTTCCTCAAAATTTTCCATGGGAAAAAAAACAACCCAGATTCTGACCAGCTCTAAATAAGAACAATAATAATTAATAATAATCAACAATTAATCTGTTGACAGTGATGCCTAGAGGCCCAAGCTGGGGATCAAGGCTTCACCATGTTAGGCCTTGTACACACACATAACAGAGAAGATGTTTCCTGCCCCAAAGGGTTTACAATCTAAGCATATGATGGGAGACAACAGGTGGATACAACAAACAGATGGGGGAAGCACAAGGTAATGAGACGAATGTGATTAACATGATAAGCAGCGGTCACAGCACACCAGCTGCTTAGCTGCTGTCAAGTGTTTTGCCGGCGTCACAACGCAGGTGAGTTTTCAAGAGAGCTTTGAAGGAAGATAAAGTAGTGACTTTGTGGACGTTTACAGGGAGTTCCTCTGTATGAGGGGGAAAGCTTGGGAGAAAATGCAAAGGTGCTTGTGGGGAAATGTGATTAATAGGCAATAAAGGCTGTAACTTGGGCCAAATGTATCCTTGATGTACTGTACTGAACTCAGTGGAGTTGCACCAGAGATCAAGGTGGTCTTCTGTGTCCATTTCAGACTAGACTACTGTACCTAGCAGAACGTGGCATCTGGGAGCCCTGGACAGGTATCTCCCGGATGGCAGTTAGACACCCAGCTCCTGTTGAGTTCTAGTGGGATTTGGAAACTCCCTTGGGTTCTTGTGCAAAGCCCACACCTTGTTTTTGCTTCCCATGCAGAAAGATCAAGGCCTTTGTCAGTCCCTGGCTCAACAATCACTAGTGGAATGCTGAGCTGGGACAACGCTTTGAACTGGGGATGCTCTTGTACACTATGAACTTGCACTGGGATAAATATAATGATCAGGAGTGTGAAAAATCCTCCCCCCTCCCCCCCCCCCCCCCCGAGCGATGTAGTTCTATCGGCCTAACCCCGGTGTAGACAGGGCTATGTTGATGGGAGGGCTTCTCCCTGCAACAGTTACCGCCTCTCATGGAGGTGGATTAACTACGTGGCCGGGAGAAGCTCTCCCGTAATAGCGTCTTCACTGAAGTGCTACCGTGGCGCAGCTGCGCCAGCGTTCTAAGTGTAGACCTGCCCTGGCTCTGCTGTCATCAAGGTAGTGTGAATATAGACATCCAGTGTAGCTCCAGAAGCGTGGGGAGCGGCAGTGGAGGAACGACCAAGCCATGCTGAGTATATATCCACTGATTTCAGGCACTTTTGTACTTGACACGGCTCAGCCATGCCTCTGCTGCCGCTCCCCATACTACCACGGCTACCCTGCTACTTGTATTCATGCTAACTCTCAGGAGATAGCACAAATATGTGTACACAAGTTGGGGACTCACACCCCTAGCTCGTCGTGTAGACACAGCCGTGGAGACCTGGCAGAAAGCAAAACGTCTTATTTTAATCCCCACCTGGTAAAGCTACTGGGCAGTAACCAAAGGTGCTAGGATGTTAAATACTGATCCACAAATGGAATCTACATTGACAGGGCTGAGGGATAGGAACAAGGGTCCCAGACCGGCATGTAAGTAGGGTATTTGAAGCTAGCACCTAGGCAGTAGTTGGAGAACCCAAAGCTTTTATGGCACCTGGAGATCTGTGTTCTATTCCCAAAGAAGCCGTCGTTTGCCCCTCCAAAGTGTTTCAGTCTCACCACAGGGAGGATGAGGGGGAAAAAAAGAGAAACCTCTCTGTGCTTCATTCAATGCACATCCTGGGAGACAAGCCCCGTTCCTGAGACGTGAGCTACAATGGCAGGAGAGGGCAGGGAGAGACCGCTGCTTGAAACCCACGCTGTGTGCATGTGCCTAAGACTGGGAAAAGCCCAACATCCCCATGGAAAAAGAGCCAGCGAAAGCAGCCCATAGATCAAGAGGGGTTAATAGACTTTTGCTGCATTATTAAGTCTTAATTTCTCGTTTATTAAGCGAATGCTATGTTCAAAGTTGTCTTCCCTTCAGGGCTTTCCCTGCAAATTAGCTCTCGGCTCTGTGTACTCCATCCCTGAGCGTGGATGCCCTAGAAATGACCCTGCACCAATCCCTTTGTCAGAACTAAACTGGAGCAGGGCTGGCTCTCTATCGGGCTCTGGGGGAAACCAGCTGTTCGGCAACAGAAAGGCATCAGAAATCTTCCTCTTGTGGAAGGTGTCTAGGCAGCAACAGTGCTGGATGCAGGATGGTCTGCTCCATCTCTCAGACCTCCTTGAGCCCCTCCCAACAGCTGCTACGCAAACAGGTAGGCTTGCACATTTGTCTCTCTTTCTGTAGCTGGTTAAATGTCAGGCTGAGATTTGAATTAATAAAAAGCACAATTCTCTGGGTAGCTGCTTTTTTATGTGGTCCAAGGTCTTAAAGCGACTCCTAAGCGACGATCGACTTGATGTCACAGGGATCTGGATTAGCCTGCAAACTCTGAGCGGAACATGTCCCTCTCCGTGCACAATGCACACTGTGTGGCAGGTCTAAAGCTGCTTCATCTTCATCACGGTCATTGGCAAGATGAATCCTTCATTCCTCTTGCCCTGCCTGCCCCAACCCCGCTGCTCTGGGCTGATTGAACACTTTGCACTTCTGTCCAACACCAGCTCTCGTTACAAGCTTCTGCATATTTAAAAATGTTGCGTTGTAAAAACAGGAGACGGAACAAGCCACTGTGAATAATTCACAACCTCGCCCGGGTGAAATTAAAAATATATTTCACCGTTGAAGGTCTTTGTTATTTGGAATTTCCAGGGACGTGGAAGAGAAAAAGGCTGCCAATGGAAAGAAAAATAAAACCACAAATAAAACTCCATTCACCTCCATGGTTTCTTCCTTCACTGCCTTGCCCTGTGTACCACTGAGCTATCCTGGGGGGAGGGATAGCTCAGTGGTTTGAGCATTGGCCTGCTAACCCCAGAATTGTGAGCTCAATCCTTGAGGGGGGCCATTTAGGGAACTGGGGTAAAAATCTATCTGGGGATTGATCCTACTTTGAGCAGGGGGTTGGACTAGATGACCTCCTGAGGTCCCTTCCAACCCTGAGATTCTATGATTCCAAGGAGATGTTTCCTCAACAGAAATGAGCTCTCTCTGTACAGAGTTCTTTTAGGCCCTGATTCAACACATCATCTCTACCCAGCAAATCACTTAATCACTTTGCTGTATTGGAACATTTCATGTGGTTGAGGTGGTGGACTTTGATTGGATGCATTGAACCGGCAGTTTTGGGACTAAGGGTTCTTTTAGGGCTGCATTCAGTAATGGCTAGGACCACATGACTTCAATGGACCTACACCAGTTTAGCCCATCTGAGGATCTGGCACCTACGTTGTGCATGAAATATGTGCAGGCAGGGATGCAAATCAATCTAATCTTGTCTACATAGCTGATCATTTACAGTATGTTTAAAGAGCTTTCCATAGCCCCCAGAGAAACAAGAGCCAGAAATCCTAGGAATTTCACTAAGGATTTTGCTATTGCCAATCTATTTTATGTGGACAGTGCTAAGATAATATGATGAGCAGCAGCACAAAACGTTAAGATAAGATGCCTTCTTTGTCACTGCAGTATTCTCAGTGCAACTACTGATACATGCCATACATGCTATTTAACTCTATGTACAAAACGGATAATAGCTACAACAATAAAAAGACAAACAGAAGCAAAAAATGTCCATGAGAAATGTACTTCCACTTTTTAATTTTCAAAATATTTGAAATTTTCTACCCAGCTCCAGTAACCGGGCATGCAAATTGGTAACTGCACCTGCAGGTCTCCATCTTATTGATCTCCTGGCGTATGCTGCCCATACCGGGACCTGTCTGCAGTCCCTGGGTATATATTTTGCATTGAATTTAATTATTATTATTTTTTTTTAAATATGGCCCATATTTTTTCCTTTAACTGTTGTATCCAGTTCAGGCCACTCTCTGTCCCCCATCAGTGTCTCCATCCCTGCCTAATGCCTTGGTATGCTACTTCATAGAGCACTCCAAGATTTTTCCAAGTCCAGTGAGTTTCCCCTGTGGGAGAAGATTGTTTTCCTTCTGTATTGAGTTTGTTTCAGAAAGAGAGAGAGAGCATCTGGTTTCAAGAAACAAGGCAGGGTGTGAAGGTTAGGGGGGACTGGTATTATCGGCACTATACCAGCCACGCTGCTATTCTGTCTATTCCAAGAGAGAAAATCACCCAGGCAGAATATCCAATTCACATGGTTCTTTCAAATGCTGCCTGTGCACTTATTTGGAGTTTGGCTTTAACATATTTAATCTGGAATGATTATCATCACACAGGCATCACACACACATGCCCATATGCACCCTCTCAAAACTGCAGCATATCCACATCGTCTTAAAACTAGGGTGACCAGAGAGCAAATGTGAAAAATCGGGACAGGAGTTGGGGGTAATAGGAGCTTATATAAGAAAAAGACCCCAAAATCAGGACTGTCCCTATAAAATCGGGTCATCTGGTCACCCTATCTTAAAACTCACATACTCAGATATTGGTATTTGCATACTCAGGGCCATACTGTGAGTCTCTCACACATAGCAGGACCTAAGGCCACATGGAGTACTCTGTCCTGTTAAAAGTAGTAAGACATAGGGCTCAGTTCACCCCCATTATGTGGCATTGCCTTTTAAGATCTTGGGAGGTCTGATATATATAAGGGCCTAGGAAATAGGAGATACTGGTGGAAAGGAAGTGGTCCTAGAAGTAAGTAGTATTTTGGGAGGAAATCCAATTATTGTTTCTTTAAGGGCTTGTGACAGGAGCTTTGCAGGGTGGGTGGAGCCAGGGCTCCCCTTGCTCCCAGCCAATTGGGATGAGCTTTAGGAAGGGGATCAGCATATATGCTGCCTTCTCCTTCATAGCATGGCAGACAGCAGCAGGAGACGGCTGGGCTGCTGACCCTGAGGACTAATTGGAGGAAGGGGCCCGGTGAAGGAGAAACTTGCTAAAGCTCCACAACCCGCCTAAGTTACCACCCTCGCTCCAGGGAGGAGAGCTGGGGGAGTCGGGCCTTAAAGAGAGAGGGAGGGGACGTTCTGAATTACAATCCCTCTGCTGCCAGAGAGACTGGCAGTGGCCTGGAAGTCACGCCACAGCGGCGGGCAGGGAGGAAGCTGTAGGAGGAGATGGAGTGAGAGTAGTGGAGACCTTAGTCCTGAAAGAGCTAAGGACAAAATAGGAGCATCCCAAGGAAGCAGTGAGGGATTAGAAGGATCAATCCTTAGCTGGCTAACATGGTGTCCCTGGGCTGGAAAACCAAGAGGAGAGGTCAGTCCTTCTACAGGCTTCAGGACTGAAAGAACAAAGATAGGTATGCCCAGATCATAGAATTATAGAAGATTTGGGTTGGAAGAGACCTCAGGAGGTCATCTAGTCCAACACCCTGCTCAAAGCAGGACCAACCCCAACTAAATCATCCCAGCCAGGGCTTTGTCAAGCCAGGCCTTAAAAACCTCTAAGGAAGGAGATTCCACCACCTCCCTAGGTAGCCCATTCCAGTGCTTCACCACCCTCCTAGTGAAATAGTTTTTTCCTAATATCCAACCTAGACCTCCCCCATTGCTCTTTGTTCTGTCATCTGCCACCACTGAGAACGGCAGAGCTCCATCCTCTTTGGAACCCCCCCTCAGGTAATTGAAGGCTGCTATCAAACCCCCCCTCACTCTTCTCTTCTGCAGACTAAATAACCCCAGTTCCCTCAGCCTCTCCTCATAAGTCATGTGCCCCAGCCTCCTAATCATTTTTGTTGCCCTCCGCTGGACTCTCTCCAATTTGTCCATATCCTTTGTGTACTGGGGGGCAGGAAGTGGGGGCAGAAACTGGACATAATACTCCAGATATGACTTCACCAGTGCCGAATAGAGGGGAATAATCACTTCCCTTGATCTGCTACCAATGCTCCTAGTAATGCAGCCCAATAGGCCATTAGCCTTCTTGGCAACAAGGGCACACTGCTGACTCATATCCAGCTTCTTGTCCACTGTAATCCCCAGGTCCTTTTCTGCAGAACTGCTGCTTAGCCAGTTGGTCCCCAGCCTGTGGCGGTGCATGGGATTCTTCCTTCCTAAGTGCAGGACTCTGCACTTGTCCTTGTTGAACCTCATCAGATTTCTTTTGGCCCAATCCTCCAATTTGTCTAGGTCACACTGGACCCTCTCCCTACCCTCCAGTGTATCTATCTCTCCCCCCCCCCCCCCCAGCTTAGTGTCATCCGCGAACTTGCTGAGGGTGCAATCCATCCCATCATCTAGATCATTAATGAAGATGTTTAACAAAACCGGCCCCAGGACCGACCCTTGGGGCACTCCACTTGATACCGGCTTCCAGCTAGACATGGAGCCATTGATCACTATCCGTTGAGCCCGATAATCTAGCCAGCTTTCTATCCACCTTATAGTCCATTCATCCAGATGGGGGCCAAAGGCCTGGCATAAAGGCCATTAGACTCTGAGTTTTCTGTTTGGACTTTTCTGTTACCCCCGGACGGGGGCTGAGCTGTAAGGTGACCTGGCTGGAGGGCCGGGCCACAGAAGCTGCAGACGGTTGCAGAATCAGAATGATGGATAAGGGAATGCTGCAGTGGAAGAACCCCTTGCAATGCCTTGTCCTAGCACCAGGGGGAGCAATGACAGTGGGTTTGCCTCAGCGAGAGCACTTGCACTACTCAATTTAACTTCGGGCACCACTAGGGCTGCAAAATATTTCCAAGGCCTTCCACCTGAGTCCTCAGCAGGTGTGTGGACACATGTATATTGTCAGGGATGAGGACTTGCTGTCATGCCTGCCCAGTCTCTGGGCAGCCTATGAGCACAACAGAGCTGCATGATTGACACCCCATCTACTGGCCGAGGAAGTCAACAAGCACCTAGGTCCAACAGCCACAACTGATCTCTGGCTGCTCAACTCACACACCCGCTAATGTAATCTCTACTGTGCCTGCCCTGCTCCTAGGTCTGCTCCAGCCCTGATCCTACTTGTTCCCAGCCTTGTTCCTATCCTGCCCAGTCCACGGCAGGCCTGCTTCCCTGCTTGGTTCCTGACCCTGGGCTCTGACTCTTGGTCCCTGACTCCAGCTCTGAGCTTGGGCGCTGTTCCTGGCCTGACCACTAGGCATGACTGCCCACCCTACACACATACTGTATGCACTCAAAACCTGACACAGACATGTGCGCACACATCATATAAACACACACCGTTCTCATACCAAGTGTGTGTAAATGCAGATCACAGAAACACTCCACGCACGCTATTGTCAAACAAAGCACACCTGCGCTCATGTCACACACACCAATACACATTCCACTGTCACACCAGGCGCACATGTCACATCTACCGACACCCACCCCACACACTCTGCTTCATAAGCCAAGGAGACCATTCAGAGTTAGCCTGGGCTTTTGAGCAGATCTGGAGGGGAGTATGGGGCTTCAAGGGGGGAAATGTGATGACCCTGACTCATCACCATACCAACCGACCTACATCCTTCCTCGGGCCTGAAGAAAGGCTCTGTGTAGCTCAAACGCTTGCACCTTCCACCAACAGAAGTTGGTCCAATAAAAGATATTTACCTCGCCCACCTTGTCTCTCTTACATTCAAAGTGACACAGAGCTGGAAGAGCATGCTTCATCCCCTCTCCCCACCGTCCCAGTGACTGTGTAAGAAAATACCCCGGTTGCCACCTACCTCCGAGGGTGGCAGAGATGAGGATGTGGGTGCCGTACTTTTTGATGATGGTATCAATGAACTGTTGCGTGGTGGGTCTCCTGCCCAGCAAGCGGATGCTTCTCTGGAATTCAGGCATCAGGGGCACTGGATTGCGGACCAGGTCCCTCCGTTCGATGGCTGTGTTCCTCACCTTCCAACGGGCAAACTCCCTATGCGACAACACAGGAACACAACACAGGTGAGGCACTAAGTCTGGACAGGAGGGGAGAACCACCAAGGAAGGGGAAAGGTGAAGGCAAAGGGGAAAATACTGGAGGACATCCCCACATAGATACACAGGTGAGGCTCTGAGGAGGGGGAGGAAGAAGAGGAGAAGCAAGACGTTACTGCACAATGCAGGAGCAGGGTCTGAGCTGGTGCTGGGGGAACCTCAACAAGTTCAGAGGTACATTTCAGATGAGTTTCCGGAAGTATGGCTGTCCCACATCTGCCTACCGCAGGGCTCCTGCACCTTCCTCTAAAGCAGCTGGCTTGGGCCGTTCTTAGCGACAGGATACTGGAGCAGACAGCTCTTGGTTCTGATCCAGTCTGGCAATTCCCATGTCCATGTGTTTCCATCCTATCTAAACTCTCTGACTGCGCAAAACCCAGCTAAAAAGTTGGAGAGCACAAGCTTGCTCATGATGTCCTGATTTTCCAGCCCCCGGAGTGCAGGGGAATGTGATCCTTGACCAACAACATGGACAGAACCCGCTCAGCACCTGCCCTCTGAAAATCAGGCCCCTTTAAGGTATGTCAAGTTGGGCAGCCAAAAACCGAGGCACCTGACATTACTAGACTCTTTTGCAAAATCTTGGAGAAGGCCTAAGAAGAAAACCAGTATTTACAACGCTCCTGCAATACGCACAGCACTATCTTAAGCCATGTCCAATTGAGTCACAAGCTGCTGTTCCTTTTCGTTCATTTATTCCAGTAAATCAGATCAAACATTAATTTAAATAATAGGAATAACAATACGGGGCATTTTCTATCTCAATAAGTATTTGCATCCACTGTACGGGTGGAGAAACTGACGTGCCGGGAGATGATTTAGTGCACTCAGCGGCAAAGCCGTGATCAGACCTGGGGCTCTTGCCTCCCAGTCTGGTTCTCTAGCCACAGGGCCTTGCTGCCTTTTAGATTATTTTAATGAATGTAATTACGCATGTGTTTATTTTGACTGGGTCCCATCATAACTCACCAGGGTGACTTACAGCAATAATATCAGCAACATACCAGCCTTTTAACTTCAAATGCAAACTCCAGAGCTAATTCCCACTTGTTAATCCTCAGACTTTCAAAAACCTAAGCGAAAATTCCATTGACAGTGTGCCCTAAAACTCACTACACTCAGGCTATGGAAAGAGCAGATCCCAGAAACACGGTCCTTTCACTGAAAATATTCTGCCACCAGTCTTGGAGTGTTTCCTCCCAGCAACCAGTAACGAGAACAACCCAATGGATCAGTTATGCCTATGATGGGACACATTGGGAGTCAGATTCTTGGTTCCAAAACTATTTCCAAATAACGAGTACCTTGAATAGCCCCCAGAAATGCACAGGTGTTCATTGCATGGAGCACAAAGTATGGCTGTCACATGCTCATACTGCATAGAGTACAAGCCTCAGGTGTTCATGGCGCTCACAGTGCCATATTGGTGTGATGTGCTGTGAATGTGGTGCCTGATCTGACCTCACTGACATCAGTGAGTTTTGGAGCAGGCCCCTGGAGCCTGCAATGGAAATGCAAGATGTCTCGTGCAGCTAATGCCACTCATGACATGAGACTGCACTAGTTGATGAACTAGTGGGTTCTTTTCAAGGGTAGCTTAAGTATAACTCAACGAGGCAGACAGAACTAGCAAGGCCATGGAACAGTGTTGTGATTCCATGTTAAAGAGACGCTAATGCCTGATGGGGGAAAGGGAGTGGAGAGCCAGTAAGGATCAAGACTGGTGGCATAATATTTTCAGTGAAAGGACTTTCACTCTATCTATCCATCCCTGCCCCAGTAACAATAGAGGGGGGGGGGGTGTATGGGAATAGATAGATAGACAGATAGATAGATAGAGGGAGTGTCTGGAGATGAGATAGATAGATAGATAGATAGATAGATAGATAGATAGATAGATAGATAGATAGATAGATAGATAGATTCACCCCTTCTGAGCTAGCACTAATGAGTGAGCAGTCCACATTGTGTGTCAGAGAGATGGAGGGAGTCGCTGGGGACAGTCTCAACACTCGTTAGTGGTACATTCCCTCCAGGGGAAAAACAAAAGGGAAAAATGCTGAGGAGGGAGGCAGAGTTGAAAGCACAGACCGGGGACATCACCCAGAGCTCCCACTGAGTCTCTACAGATAGGAGAATCCAAGGGCACGTACATCTCTATCTGGGGAGAGGCATCTGAAAAGGAGAGGCCGTCGGAGCAAATTAAATTCTCCATCTTCAAACCGCCCAGGAGACCAAAGGACATAAGCGGAGAAACAAGTTCAGTGCAGACCTTGGGGGCTGTGGTTTCAGACCAGAATGAAATGCAGCAACCAAGGAGCAGGACTGAATATGTTAAAGAAACAGAGCAGAAAGGTTCCGAATGAAGCCCAGAAGTACCACGCTAACGAGGCCGCTTCCCCACCTCACTCTCCTCCTCCCAGGGGATAACGCTGCCTATGGGCCTTGCAGGACAACCAGGGGATGCCATGCACAACATATGCTCCAGCAACGAGGCCCAGCCACGTGGGCTAAGGGCAGAGTCACTCCTTTTGGAGCTGTCGCCATAGCCAGGTTGAACTTCCCCGCCTCCCTTCCAGCTTGCTCACTCCCCCTCTCCTTGTAAAGCACGGCTTAAAAGCCACCAGCTGCTGCATGCTGCCCACAGCCGATGAGCTGTCAGCCCGTGCCCCTCCCACACAACCCCAAGCCCCAGGACTTGCAATTACCAGCCAGCCTCCTGTGCCCCCCAACACCTCAGCGTTGCTGTTCTTATTTACTGGGTGACATTAATGTGATCAAAGGAATGAGCCAAATACCCTGCTCCAAAGGTCTGACTTTCTAAGAGCCGGATTGTATAGTTCTGCATGCGTAGGTGAGAGACCGCTACGGAGGTGCTTATCTGCCCCCCCGTCTCCACAGTGTCCAAGCACCTCACAAGCATTCCTGCCTGCATCCTCATGGCAGCCCTGAGGTATAGGAAGTATTATCAGCCCCATAGGACAGATGGGGAACTGAGGCACAGCGAGTCTCATTGGGTTGCCCAAGGTCGCTCACAGAGTCTGTGGCACAACCAGGAATACACCCCGAGGTCTCCTGTGTCCCAGTCCAGTGTCTTTACACAAGACCACGCTTTCCCTCCCCGGCCTCCCGCCCCTGATCTGGGGCTGGATACACGCATAGTCCTCCTGGCTCCTGAGTGCAAGACTCCTTGAGATTGCTGCAGGCATTAGATACCCCCAAAGGCTCTGGTGAGGGGCAGGATCACAGCAGGACCATGGCACTGAGCTGGCCTGACACAGAGTGAGAGGTCTCCCTGCCCCCTTTCAAAGGGTGGTAGAGGTGCTTTTCCAGCTGCCCCTCCCTGAAATGCCAAGGACAAATCCAGGCTGAGCAGTTTGTCTAGGGATTTCCTCTGCAGCACGGCCTCTCCCCCGTCCATGACAGCATTAGGCCATTAAAGGCTGAGATTTTCAAAGGGGCACGAGGGAATTAAGTCCCCAGAGGAGTTCTAGAACCTTGCCGGGTCCTACAGCCCAGCCTCCAGCCCGAGCCCAGACATCTACACAGCTGTGAAACAGCCCCGCAGCCCAAGTGCTGCGATCTCGAGTCAGCTGGCATGGGCCAGCCATGGGTTTATAACTGCAGTGCAGACATATCCCTTGTCTTCTTTGACCATTCAGCCCATAGCCTCTGGATTAGATACACAATACAGCTCAGGTTAGCGCACCAAGAAAAAATCTAATTCCAGAGCAACGTTTAAAAAGAAAAACAGTGCAAGCCAAAAGTGATCAGACATGATAGCTGGAGTTCACTTGCCAGTGAGAGAGACAGACAGATACATGACAGCTAACTGGCTAGACGGATGTTAGAGCTACTGATCAGGGCAGTAAACAGCAGTCCGTTACCCTTGGGGTGTTCTGCAGGGCAAGGCTGCACGTGAGGGCTGGCTGCTGCCACAGAATTATAAGCCTTTGAAGTAACCCCCCTACTTTCCTCCCCCCACACACTAAATTATCTAGTCTATCCCCCATTAACCCTGGCCAAGAGAGGATTGCCCCCCGCCAGTGGTGTGTTCTCTAGCCCTGTGTCTAGTCTAGTATTAATTGTTTCAAGCAGCAAGTCCTCCTATTTCCCTGGGCAATTCTTCCACCGTCTCTTGGATGTCACTGTTAGGAAGCATTTTTGTTGTTGTTTTGTTTTTCTCTCACTGATATTTTGTGGAAAACCAGCATTTGTTTTGATGGGGGGGGATGCCAAGAACAACATGGATTTTGCAAACAGCGCTGAGAAATAAATGACTTCAAAGTTGGGTAGATTTTGTGTGACCTTGAGAGTACCTCGGTAAGTGGATTGTTCCAGCACTAAATTAAAACACAATCAAACAAGCATGACTCCGAGTCTAGTGCTGTCTGTTTGGACAGCGAGCGAGCCTCCCTCTGTTTATGAGTGAGACCTAATTATTGGGTGATGGAAAGATCAATTTAAAAAAAAAAAGAGAGAGAAGAAAGTGGAATACATTTTTATTGAGCCAAAGCCTAGGGAGGGTAGGAAAGATGATTTAGTGGACAGGGCATTAGGATGAGCGGCAGAAGACAAAGGTTTGGTTCCCAGCTCAGATTTCTAGTGTGACCTTGACTAAGTCATGTAATCTACTCTGTGGTTCAGTTTCTTATCAGTAAAATGGGGATCATTTCCCCCCTACTTCACAGGGGTAAAGTCCACTGATGACTGCGAAGCTCTCAAAAATGGGGGCTGTATAAGTCATAAGATAGACTGTGGGTTCCAGATGCTCAAGTCTTCTTCAAGGATGCTGAATCTTCCTCCAACTGAAGACAATGGCAAAACTCTCAGGACAGAGGGCCACATGTTTTCAAAGCAGCCACTGATTTTGTGTGTCTCCATTTTTGGGGGGTTCCCAATTTGAGACACATTCAATAGGCCTGACCAAAAAAAGTGCTGAGTACCATAGTCCATCTGATATCCATGGGGGGGTGCTCAGCCCCCCTGAAAACCAGGGGTCATGCAGTGTCCTAAACTGGGCACCCAAACATTGTGAGACAGTGAGAATCAGAAGCTGTTTTTGGAAATTCGGCTGCACGGCTTTAAAAGTGAGTTAAAATGTGTTGTCACTTGGCGGCGTCCTCTTTTTTGTTTGAGAAAGAAAACAGGAAGAGCAGAAGGTGCTAGGTCGCGTGGCAGAAAATGGATCAATCTGTTGGAACACATTTCGTTTAGCTCTGGGGGATGCCAGATCCTCAGGTGGTGCAAACCTGTCAAAGCTCCTCTGACGTCAGCAAAGGTACACTGAATTACAGCACCCGGATCTGGCAAATTTTGCTGGAATCCATTCTCCCTGACCACAGGGATCTGGTCATAGTGAGATTGCCTTCTGGGCTATTTAAACTTGTCAACTCATCCCCTCATGTTTTTATGTGATATTCTGTGTGCACCTTTCACCCCCAGCATCACTGGATTTACCCTTTCTAACTCCAACCTTCACCATATCCTTGTCCATACTGGATAATTTTTGCAAATAGTTCCCATTACTGCTAACAGCCATTCAGCTGTTTGCAGCATCATTCTGGAGTGATCTGGAATGAAAAAAGTTTGACTTGAGTCAGAGGTTCCCCCATGCCAGGCCAACCCCCTAGGCACCAGGCGCCACACACCTATGGGAATCGAAAAGCCCAGATTTTGATCCAAAAATGGGTGTTTTGATACAATTCCATTTGGGGGGAAATGTTTGAAAGGTTTCCAGGATTGTTCCAATATGAAACAAAACCCAAATTTTGAAACCTTGCAAAAAAGTTACCACAAAATGGAATTCTCCTCCTCCATTGGGTGCTGGCCCAGTTTCACTCCCAACACAGTCCTCTCTTTAGCAAAGAAAACTTGACATTCCCCCAATTTATCAGTCCAAAACTACACCTCAGCAAAAATCAGCTTTTCTTTCAGAGCCCTGATATTTCAAAAGTTTGCATGTTTGTGGCTGTCTCCATTTTTGGGTTAGTAGCATGACACACCTGAAAGGAGCTTGATTTCCAAGCATAGGTGCTCAGAACTTTCTGAAAAATCAAGCCACTTCAAATCAATGGAAAAAGACTCATGAAGTCTATTTGATGGGGGAAACTGAGGCACAGAGCGATGAAACCATTTGCTCTACGTAACACAGACATGGTGGAGACAGGAATAGAACCTACATACATCTCTTCATAGCCAGCTCATTGCACTATTCATCAGGCCACACCGCTTCCTATGTTTTTCCTACTGACTCAAATGATGTGAAAGGCTGATACAGCCCAGTGCAGTTAAGAGTGGACAGAGGCAGATGACAGCTGTAATAAGGTCCCTTTAAGACCAGCATTCAGCTGTAACTCAAGAATCCCAGTTCTCATGGGATGATTAGGCAGCAGTGATCAAGCTCCGGAAGAGCGTGAAGCAGAATCTGCTGGAGTTCTGCTAATGGAAAGGTGCTGGATTTATTTTTCTATCCACGCGAGGAAGAGGTGATGCAAATGCACACCAGCATTTAGTTACCACCAAGAAATCCCCAAACAAACCACAACAAAAACACCCCAGAAGTTGAGAAATCAGTCTAATGAAACTCAAACCACTTCCTTTGGGAAAGCTATATTGACCCCATCCTGTTCTTGTGTTCAGGAAGTGGAGGGGGGATTTTGTGAGGTTAGGGTGTGGGACAGAGTTGCTTATAGCTGAATCTATATGAATGTATAGTCCCCTGTATTTGTTTCTCTTAATCTTTATATATGTGTATTTTTATGAATAGATTATTATCGTCATGATATTTTAGCCATCACAAGTGCCCTTCATCTGAGGATCACAAGAAGTGAGGTTCTTACCCATGAAAGCTTATGCTCCCAATACTTCTGTTAGTCTTAAAGGTGCCACAGGACCCTCTGTTGCTTTTTACAGATTCAGACTAACACGGCTACCCCTCTGATACTTTATTAACCAGCTAAGTCTTATGGTATCCTTGTGATGGCAGAGAGATATTATAATACCCATTTTGCAGGTGGAAAAACTGAGGCACAAGGAGGTTAAAGGCAAGGTTTTCAATGCTCCTTGCACTAGGATTGCAGTGCATGCAAAATGCAAGCTAACAGACTGTGCACACAAAGCCCCACAAGCACCTCTTTACATGAATCACTTTGGTCATTTCAGCTGTAAAGAAAAAAAAGTCACACCCGCACTGACGTCCAGGAGTGAAATCCAGTCCCCCACTGAACTCAATGGCAAAATTCCCATTGGCCTCAGTGGAGCCAGGATTTCACTACAGGTGTGCAAATGCAGAGAACCTGAAAAGGGCAGCAGGATCACAGGCAGTACGGAAAGCTATCCCATAGTGATAATGGCAATGGTCTCAAGTTGCAGTGGGGGAGGTCTAGGTTGGATATTAGGATAAACTTTTTCACTAGGAGGGTGGTGAAGCACTGGAATGGGTTACCTAGGGAGGTGGTGGAATCTCCTTCCTTGGAGGTTTTTAAGGTCAGGCTTGACAAAGCCCTGGCTGGGATGATTGAGTTGGGGACTGGTCCTGCTTTGAGCAGGGGGTTGGACTAGATGACCTCCTGAGGTCCCTTCCAACCCTGATATTCTATGATAGGAAGTACAGGCCCTGTGCAGAGGGCAGAGTGAATTATCTGCTTCTGCTAGAGGAATGAGCAGTTACCTACCCTGATTGCTGGGCTTTGCATGTGTGAGCAGGATTGGGGCAGTTGGGAACAATTAATTAATCAATTATACACCCAGCCTTGCCCAGCACACTATAAAAGGGATGTGCAGTAAGGTAGTGCTGGGGGTTGTGTTTGTTAGTGGGAAATGGTCTTGAGAAAGGGTGGGTGTGGGGCACCTTTTCCTCTGTTAAATGACCCATATTTCAGACGGTTGGGTTGGGGTGAGCCATCTCATGTTGTTGCTCAGCTGAAGAAAGCCCTGCTGTGCTTGGTTTGGGGTTGAAAGAGGCAGGATAATGTTTCCCCCCTATGCTTGTACAGGATCCTTCTTTGCTTGCATGGAGCTTTGGCCTAGAAACTGCATAAGGGCTAAGGCCAAAGCATTGCTCATCTCTGGGCTAAAGAGAGTACAGCCACTGATAACTGACTACTCACGAGGGGTGATCCAAAGAGGGCAGAACAGAGACAGTTATGGTTCTGCTTCCCCCCACCCCTATGCCCACCCACATAGCTGGGCAGGCTACCCAGAGAGAAGTAGGCTGCTGAGCTGTCTGGATGCACAGCTGTATTCCCAACCCCATCTGTTCAAAATCCATGAGTCAGGCCCAAAACAATCATGAGATCTTACAAAAAATAGAACACATTTGGGGTTCTTTTTATTTCTCTTCTGGGTTTTGAGCCTTTTAGGGATCCTCTTTAAGGCTTTTCTCTGCAGCTATGAGAGACAGATTATTATTATTATTATTATTATTATAATGAAAGCTGAGAAACAAGCATGTGACTCCAGGAGCTGGGGCTTAAAGACAAAAACAAACCAACACCAACTCTCACAGGATTCACAATAATAAATAGACCTCACTGCCTCCATCCTCATAACCAAATCCCTACCAAATCCAGCTGCTGGGGTATTTACCCAGCTTTAGTTCCTTCTGTGATGCAATCACCCCAGAATAGGGTGACCAGATGTCCCGATTTTATAGGGACAGTCCCGATTTTTGGGTCTTTCTTCTATAGACTCCTATTACCACCCACCCCCATCCTGATTTTTCACACTTGTTGTCTGATCACCCTACCCCAGAATCCAGTATTGAAAGTGTGTTTCTGGCTCCGATCCTGCTCCAGTTGTAGTTGATGCCAAAACGCCTATTGACTTTCAAGAGGAGCAGTATCAGGTGCTCTGTCTTTCTCATCTTTCCATCTGTCCATCTGTCTGCTTTCCTGTGGATGCCAGTATTTTAAAGGGCAGGTGGTGGCTGTATTTAGAGCCTCAGTCTTCCTGAGCACTGAACCATTCTGAGTCGCACACTCATCGCTGGAGCTGAGTTTCTCTGACTGATTGTTTTCCGATTTTGTTTGGCATTGTATTTCGGCTGCATTTAAATCTTATTATAAAATCATTTTCATGTCCATGGATTATAGCTGTGACTCGCTCCAGTGGGGGCGCTAAAGGGAGGGCAAGAACACAGCATAGGGCATGCAAAGTTCTGAGGGACTTTTAGAGGTGGTATGATACTATCTCTAACAGGGGCTAGCTTGTAACAGGGGCTTGCTGAGCAGATATTGTGTGTGGTGGACAGGTACCAGTTATCAGCTCCATATCATCCCAGGGGTGGCTTTCCTCATGTCAGTAATCCATTTCTCCTCCTCACCCCTCTTACTATTAGATTAACAGATTTTAATGACAGAAGGGACCATTGTGATGACCTACTCTGATCTTCTGCATAACCTCAGCCACAGAATTCACCCAGTGATGCCTGCATTGAGCATAACTCCTTGGGGTTGAGCTAGAGTGTAGCGTTATCATCTGTTTGTTTATTATTTGTATTCTGGTAGCAGCCATCATGTGCTAGGTGCTGTCTGCACAGAGAAAGACACGTTCCCTGCCTCCAAGGGCTTATGATCTAAGTCCCCGATCTGGCAAGTGAGGTCAAATGGGGGGACTGCAACTCTCACACGGGGCCATGCTGAAGCCAAGGGGCCTCCATACAGTCCCCCTGAATTGTTGTCATCTGCAGTATAGGGGCCTAAGAACACAAGCAGCCTAACAGCCCCCATGGGAGAGGAGAGGGATATAGCCCAAATGTGCCGTATATATTAAAATCAATACACCTCCACGTGCCTGCCATCCCTTCACCCCACCCTGATCAGTTTCTTCTGAGCATCATGGCAGAACTAGGTCCTGAGGAGAGATTCGGAGGAAAGGGTAGGGATTAGAGTTGGTCTTTTAAAAGGGGGGGGGAAGCTGGGAGAGAATTCACAGATTTCTTTTTCATTCCTTTTTTCCCCCCCAAATGTGAAAAGATTCCAACCAGCCCTGGGAGTGACCTGGCGAGGCTGAAAAGGGAGAGTGCGCCATTCATTATGGACAGTGGGGTAAAAGGCACTGAGGTGATTATAGGAAAAGCCGATGTGGGTAGTTAAGGCTCCCATGATGAGCTGTGAGAGGTGGAGTCAGCTAATAGCGTGCATAGTTTGGTCCTTCTGAAACCGGACGGGAGGGGAACTACAGAGAACAGGCAAGGCTTCAGTTGCCTTGTGAGAACAACTAGGAATAGTAGGGATCTTGGGGTGGGGGGATCCTCTTCTGTTGGTTACATTGTATATGTCAACACAAGCTATTCTCTTCTCTTTTCATGCCACCCTCATCACCCTAGGATCTGATCCCCTTCCAGCAGCGCGTTGTGCAACATGACTAATATCCTTCCCGTCTGGTTTGATCTTTCCTCCTCCTCTCTCCTGGAGGAGAACTGTGTGTGCAGCCTAGTTTTCTGTGGAATGTTTGACACACACATTTCCAGAACATTCTGTCTAGTGGAAAAAGCCAAATCAGGAGAGCAGAGAAAGCAACCCCCTAGTAAGCTACCAGACACGGACAGACGAACAGGCTTGATGGCATTAGGTCAAAGTCTCTCCACAGCAAAGCCACTTCTCATGTCCAGGCCAGGTGCCTTCCAAAGGGGTTCTCCAATGTCATGCCCCTCTTCTTTCTCTCTCACTAATCATGCTCAGATCTCTGCTCCTTTCCCCCATGCCTGCTCCTCATCTAAGCACCACCTTCCTCCCCCTTCACACGTTGTTAGAGCGAGATGCTTCACCTCAGCAGATCTGGCCGTTTGGAATCACCCTTCACATGTCTCTCCGTCTCATTGATCCCCCATCTCATTTCAATCTCAGCTGAAATCATATCTTTTTTTCCCCCCCTTCCTGGTGTTCCCTCTGCTATTATTTATGATTTATCTCTGCAAGTGTCCTAGTTAGTGCTGCAGAGTGGTCAGGGATGCGGTTTGTATGAACAATGCGTAGGAAATAAAGTAGTATTGCATGGTATCTGTCAATCCAACCAAACTCAGCCGCACTCCGTGTTACACAGAAGGCTTGTCCCTCACTCCTAGGCCACTAGATTCTTCCTTCACTGCCTACGGAGTCCAAGAGAATTCCAGAGAGTGCAGCCACCAATGAAATGATCCCCACACATTGTATGCAACTCCCTGAGGAAACGGCCAGTGAAAAGCCTTTATACACTTCAGTCGAAAAGCAGAACAAGCCTTTAAGATCCAGCCAAGACCCCCTTTCCTGACACCTGGCTTTTGCTGCTACGTTACTCTAACATGAATGAACCCCCCTTCCTTGGGGACAGACCAAGGTGCTCAAACTGTGCCCAAGTGGGAGTTTTGCTAGCAGCTTGCCAGGAAACCAATGGTGGCCCCTAATTTCCATCAAATGGAAGAATTGGAGATATTCTCATCTTTAATACAGAGCCATGGCCCATATAAACTACATATCTCAGCATGTAGTGTGGTGGAGCCACTTGGATCAAAATGGAGCATGAATGCTGGGACCCAGCAGTGTTTGATAGAGGGGGCAAGCCGTATTGTAGAGTTCCATGGATGCCTTTTGTCTATGGTCCACCACTTTGGCCATTCCTAGCCTTGAAGCTATTGCTTTTATTAATGTGAAAGTACCAATAGAGAGACATGCTGATGATATCTCCCATACACCGACCTTCTGGACCTGGGCTGAGACTCATCCTTGGAGTATAAAGTTCTGTGAGGACCTAGATGTACTAGAATTCCATTAAATGAGAACTTGTCCGGGCCATGTTGAAGAGATTTCCACCTGGCCCTTTCCCAGTTCTGGAAAACCAGGAATTATCAGGAAACAGTCAAACTATTCCCAGTAAGACCCTCTGAGTCCGTGGACTCGTTTTTCTACATGCATACTTCTTCCTACTGGGATTTTCCATGAGGCAAACTCCATGGTGCAGCTGGTCATGGGAAGGCTTCTGCCTACACACTAAATATATTCTAATGTGATGCTCTGTTTCTCTATGGAAACTGCACCCTACGTTTCTCTCCATGAGTTTTTTCTCATTTCAGGCTCCATAATAAATTAACGAGAAGATGTTTTCTTTACACCAACCAGAGGACAGACTCTTTTCTGTACTCGATGAATCTTTAGTGATCTATATTAAATATTTATCTGAAGAAACGAGCCCTGTATTGCAGCAACATTTTCTATTATGAGACTTTATCATATCAAGCAATATTTTTTCCAGTGCTGACTCGCTCGTATATATTAAGCCAGAATTTCCGAGGGAATGACACATTTTTTCTCTCCAAATGACCTTTTCTCTTCGTAACAAGCTGCTGATATGTTGGAATTTACAGGGTTATAAACACTTTTTATTGTGTGGGAGGAGGCTGGGTAATTCGGCATCAGCTTTCCTAATAAAACCCGAGGGAGAGGTTGTGATATTTGACACCAGTAAAGGCATGAAAGGCCTTCTGGGATTGCTGGACACAAATGTCAGTGGAAGTCAGAAGGAGTGTGAGCCTTGTGCTTTCTCTCTGCTGATGTTCCTTTCAAACGACACCAGCTTACAGGAGTTTGCTGTCCCAGGAGACAGAAAGAAAGGGATCTAGAAAGGGTCTGGGTTTCAGGATTCCTGGGTTCTCTTCCGAACACTGAGAAGAGAGTGTAATCTAGCAATTAGACCAGGGGACTGGGAGTCAGGATTCCCAGGTTCTCTCTCTGGCCCGGGGAGATGAGTGTGATTGAATAGGTGATGAGGAGCCAGGACAACTGGGTTCTCTTCTTGGCTCTGCAAGGAGAGTGTGGTCTAGTAGTTAGAGCAGGAAAATGGAAATAACAATTCCTGTGTCCTCTTTCGGCTCTGCCACTTAATTTCTCTGTGACTATGGGCAAGTCGTCTGACCTCTCTCCACCTAAGTTAAACCTTGTGTAAAATAAGGATAATATTTATTTATTATTATTGTTGTTAATTTGTATTGTTGTAGTACCTAAAGGGGGACCCACTCATGGAACAGAACCCCATTGTGCCAGGCACTATTCAAACACAGAATAAAAAGACAGAGCCAGCCTCAAAGAGTTTATAACCTAATACTTCCCTGCTTCACAGGGGGATTGTGAGTTAAGCTGGTTAATAATCATCAGTGAATAGCTTATTCTACACATTTCAAAGTAGTTTTGTATAAATTGTTTGAGGAATATATGCACATTATAAATGATTTACCTAGCAATACAACCAAGCTGCTATGTTTTGACGAATATATCCATGAATAATAAATATGATGAATTTCATTATATTTTACTAGTAAATTATTCATTTAAAAAATCCTTCCCTCAGCTATCATTAGGAGGCTTAATTAACACTTGTTAAGTGCTTTGAGATCCTCAGATGAAAGATCCTATAGATAGGCTTGTCTGAATTCTATTTTTTTTTTAAATAATTTCAGTGGATAATATCAATGTTTATTTTAAAGCTTTGTTTTTTTTATTTAAGTTTTCACAGTTGTGGATTTTAAGCATTTTTTTTCCCATTTGTATTTATTTAAATTTTCACAGTTGTGGGCATTATTGTGGGAGAAGGGGGTCAGGCAGTAATTATCAAATGTCAACAGACATTGAGATTCAAAAAGTTACAGCATTATAACGGTTAAAATGCCAATTGTCAACATCACATGTCAAAATATACAAAGTAAAGATCCTTAAATCAGAATGCAATAAATTCTCAAGGAGCGTGTTTTCTTACTTGGTCTCTCTCTGTACATTTTGATTATTATCGATGGAAATATAGCTATTTTGTCAGTTCCTGCCTGCACGGTGAAATTGACAGTTACCGACATTTGCCGACAAAAATCTAATCCTTCCAATCCTAGTTATACAAGTGCTTGTTGTTATTCCTTTCTGGATGAGTATGTCCCTGGTGATTTATTGATATTATTAGGAGTAAATATTTATATTATGGTGGTGCCCAAAGGTTTTATTTAGTAGTGGAGTCTCATTGTGATGAGTGCTGTACAGACACAGAAAGGAGACATCTTCATGGCCTGAAGAGTTTACAGTTCTCCAGAAGTGGAGTCCGAACCCTTAATATTTCTCTTATTTGGGTATTTTTCTAGGACAGCAACACATCGTGCATATGTTGATGAAGTGATGGCTGTCATTTTTGAAAACAAAAGTGGAAGATCAATGTCCTAAGGACCAGATTTGAAAGATATCTAGGCACCTAAAGATGCAGATAGGTGCCTAGTGCGATTTTCAAGTGCTGCTAAGCATCTAACTCCTCTTGAAAGATATACGATGTAGACACATGGGCACTTCTGAAAATTACTATTATTATTAATGATTTGTATTACCATAGCCTGGTCCTAATCCCCGACCAGGACCCCGATGTGCTTGGTCCTGACCAAGCATGGAACACACACGGAGTCCCTACCCCAAAGAGCTGACAAACTAAATAGAAAACAAGAGACAACAGATGGATTCAAACAGACGCAGGAATACATGGAAACAATGAGACAATGAAAAAAAAATCCCTCTGCATCTTTAGGCTCTTAAATACCGTTAAAAATCTGGCCGTATGTACATTTACATGTGATTTGCTTCCTTTCTCTATAAGCCCATATTGTGTTGTGTTGTTCTGAAGACTTTTTGTAGGGTTAGCGCTAACAACAAGGCAGTTTGCAAGGTTTAGGCAGGCGATGTGCTGGCTGCATATTCTGTCTCTCTCTCTCTCTCCTCCATTCAGAAATATATTAACTTCTGTGAGCTCACAAGGAAGATAAAGGTTCCCACAAAGCAAGAGAGCTTCCTTGTATCTCTTCCGCAATGGTGGCTGATTGATTGCAGATTGGAAGCAGCTCCAACTTTCCTTCCCAAATGAAAAATGAAGAGCTCTTAAAAATTGAATAAAATCTATCATGCTAAGAGAAGGATTTCCACTAGCACAGACCGAAGAAGAGGCAGCATAGAGCCATTAAAAATGTCTACACATGCTGGCTGATCCTTACACGCCTGCCCCCTCGCACACATACCCGGCTACACTTTAGGATAACAAATCTGTGGCTTACCTATGACTTCATACCGACGCTGCATACCACGGAGCATCTCCCCCACTACACCATGGCCTCTTTGCACTAGCTATGCTGGCTGTTGGAAGTGGACCATGGTGCAGGTGTGAGTCCCATCCTGGAGAATACCACAGCGGAGTGCTATCTCCAAACAGTTCAGGATGCAGAGAGATGGGCCAAGTGAGGTGGCTTGAGGCCACTAGGGGGTTGTATGATTCTACATCCCCCTAATGGCCTGTGGGGGCCATTGCAACTAGGTGCAAATTAGGGTCGCCCTAGCCTATACGGGTGCTGAACATGCCCTAGTGGTCCCTGCGTAGACTATTCCTCCTTGTCCATGTGCTAGCACCTGTGTCAGAGGAGGGATGTGTTGGCAGTGCTGTAGTTCAGGGTGACATCAAGGACAGAGGCAGATCCTCTGGTGGCCAAAGCATGGGCCCCTATTACTTGAGTTCCATTTCCCAAGTATAGTAATGATAATAATCTATTATCACATCAACACATCGAAACACAAACACATAGCAATCAAAGCAACAAAAGGTGGAATTATGGGTAAACAATAGTATAATTCAGGTGAATGAAGCTGGCCAGAGCTGGCTTTTTCCCCTTCTCCCCAACAGAGGGAGCAGAGAGCACCATCTGTTCAGAGCAACAGAGGGTCCTGTGGCACCTTTGAGACTAACAGAAGTACTGGGAGCATAAGCTTTCGTGGGTAAGAACCTCACTTCTTCAGATGCAAGAAGTGAGGTTCTTACCCACGAAAGCTTATGCTCCCAGTACTTCTGTTAGTCTCAAAGGTGCCACAGGACCCTCTGTTGCTTTTTACAGATTCAGACTAACACGGCTACCCCTCTGATACTTGACACCATCTGTTCAGGTCTTCTAGCCCTGGAGTTTATACTGTTAACAGCTTAGGGCCTAATGGGGCTAAGCAGCATACACATGCACACTGGATGGTTCATTGCCTATTACCATAGCGAGACAAAGCTCGAGAGTCTGGCAAGCAGAAAAGTTCAAATATTGATTGTGACTGGTGCTGTCCAAAGGATGAGATTTTTGGTTCGCAGCAACTTTCAAGGTTTTGTCATTTGTTTTCCTTCTGCACTGGAACAAAAACATGTTTGGAAACGTTGAAACATCTGTTTTCAGCACTCACTTCCTCTCTGCCTCTGATCAGAAGTGACCAGAAAGTCTTCAAAACCATTTCCAATGGCAACTTCATTGGAACCAGTACATCTCTGCAAAACATTTTGGTTCTCACGAAACAGTATGGTTTGACAAAATGTGATTGAGCTGAAAATGTTCCATCCAGCTGCAATTGTGACAATAGTGCAAGAACTCTGCAGCCACCTAGAACGTCATGTTCCCTCACCAGGTCCATCTAGAACTTCACAGTGATGACACAGCCTTCCTTCCCTTGTATTCGCAACTCTAATGGTTGCTTTGAGTTTGGCATAAGAACAAATCCAAAAACTCAAAATGAAGCTTGTTACAGGAGTGCTCTTGTGTCTGTATACATGTAAATAATTAGACAATAGATAAGGTGCCAGTAGATGGCACTCAGAAACATGTAGCATAGTTCCTGGATTTTGCAGGACCCGTAAAACTAGTTGTGAATGCAAATAAATGGCTTCCTTTGTGCAGCTGTTTACATTGTCTCTTTACAAAGCTTAGCCTAATCTGGTGTTCACCCAAGATCATGTACGGTTCATCTGAAATTGAATGGTTGATGTGACTTGCTCTGGGAGTTAGCTAGATGGCGCTAGAGTATTTTTATGTGTTTCCACGATAATGTGACTGTTTGGTGAAAAATATGATGGTAGGTTGGAAGTTGCTAGAATAAATGAATGTTTAATTGTATGTGGATGTTCTACAGTTTGCTTTTTCATGCACATTCAAGCAATTGAGCTTTACTAGTACAAATGCTTTTAAGGCTACAGAGGCTACTTTTAAACTCAAACTATTACCAATATTATTATGATCAATGTTATTGATGTTGTTACTTATATTATTTCTATGAATATAATTTTATGTAATATTTATGTTGCGGTAGCATCCTTGATAAAGATGAAGGCCCAACTGGGCGAGGTGCTGGGCAAACACAAAGCAAGACAGTGCTACTCTGAGGCGTTTACACTTGTGATTGAATTGTATATCGGCGTGCGATATTCAAAATTTGGAATCTTTGCTGGCTTTGTTAGTTTATGGAAGACATCCAATTAGATAACAAAAATGGCATCATAAGCGTTATAGCACTATCGCCAGCATCAAGAGTTAAAAAATCATGGGATTCACTTAAAATTCATGACATTTGTAAAAGATAAATATAATTGGGGGGTTTACCTTGCCTCCTGCTTTCTGAATATTTTGGAGCCACGTTTTCAAGTTTTTCTCTGCAACCATGAGGGCTAGAAACCTACTGCAAAAATAAATTATCTGAGATTCTCACATAATCACAGGACTCCAGGTGCTGGGGCTTCCAGAAAAAACACCAGGCACAATGACATTCTCATTAAAATTTCCAGAATTAGCAACACTGAAATCTGTGCTGTGTTGGTTCATTATACCAAATCTCAAATGCTTGCCTTTCATCAAGAGGGAAACATAACTGCAAAGAAATTGGCGTGTCATTTTGCCTCGTGAATACATCTCAGAATTTCACATTCTGCTAATGAAAAACAAGATGCAAAATGAAGGAGTACATTATATTTGTTTAGGGATTATTCTTTCAGCTTGAACGAGGGATGAACGGAACAAACCTCCTTCTCTTTCCCTTCCTCTCTCCATCAACCCTGCAACTTATATTTCCCTCTCCCCCCACAGCTCTCTTATTAGTGCTGATCAGACTAGGAGTGCGGACTCCCCAAGGAGAACCCAGACATTTGGAGGGAAGTAAAAAGTAATGTTCTTTTTGGTATTTCTCAAGAGCTGGAAGCCAATACTGAAATATTTAATGCTGAATACTCAGCAGAGGGGCTCTCATTTGCTGAGCGGGAAGGAAACAGTAAGATAGAAAAAAAATTGAAACAGGCTGTGCTGGATGCATGACTGAAAAACAACTGTCCACATTTACCTTCTCGCCCCCACGTAGGGTTGAATTGTGGTTGGTCTTTACTTACACCTCCATGCAGTGGTGGGGGACAGGGGAGGAGTAAGTGTAACCTATTGGTCTATGTGTGTTGTGTGTCTTCCTCTGCGAGTCAGTCACAGCTGCCAACTACAGAGTCTGGCTCTTTAGCTCAAGCCGTAGCAGCTCCTGCTTTCAGCTCAGAAGATCCCCGCTTTGATGGCCAAGATGGTGGCCGTGACATACAGGAACGTTTTCTCTTCCCCAGAACTCCTGCCCAGAATAGCATCCCTTGAGTGTGAGAGAATCCAGGGGCTGGTTCCTAGATGCTCTGCCTTGGGAAGAATAGCTAGGATCCTCCCTGACCCTTCCTGAACGGGATGGCTGGGAGTTGGGGGAGCCACCTCTCCATCACTTCTCTGACCCCTGATCAGCAGGCGATGAGGAGAGTATGCTGTAGCCTTTCCAGGGGCATAACAGTCAGTCCCCTTGCTATGCAGCTAGGGAGTTCCAGGAGGCAGAATAGAGCTGTGGACCTCCACTTTGCCCCTTACAACGGGCTGTGCCCAACAGGCACCGTTTAGCCCTTAAGAATTGATTAGGGTCCAGGCAGAGACTGGAATCTCTAAGGAAGGGCAAAACATTAGCAGAAGCTGTATTAGCAAAGGCCCTTTGGCCCAGCACAGCAGGCTGAGAACCAGTGACAGGTGGGGTAGGGTTGTGCTTCGAGGCTGAATGCTATGGTAAAGTGTGGGGAGCTGACTGTGCCCTCAGTGGGTGAGTTGCTCAAGGAGAGCTGATTGGCCGCTGTCACACCACACTCCTCCACACAGAGCTGATCAGTTTGAAGATAAGGAATCAGGTGTGTGAGTGAATCCACTTGAAAGATGGAAAAGGCCTATTGGACATGGAGTACATTCCCCTCCCAACTCCTGGCCAAGGCAGGATTGTTCTGTAAAGTATATTCTCCAGTGCTTTGTCCAGACTGCTTTTAAATGACTTCCCTTAGGAGAGGGACCCAAGAGGCTCTCGATTACAGGTGTGTTTAGTTTGGAAAAGAGGAGATTAAGGGGGGACATGATAGCGGTCTTCAAATACCTGAAAGGCTGCCATAAAAAAGATGGAGAAAATTGTTTTCTCTTGCCACAGAGGGCAAGACAAGAGGGAACGGTTTCAAAAAGAGTCTGGATAGCCACCTAGCTTGGATGGTTTAGGCACAACAAATCCTGCATCTTGGCAGGGGGGTAGACTAGACGTCCCGTCTAACCCTATGGCTCTATTACAAAGGGAGGCTGGGGTTTTTTTTTCTTACACACCTGTTGGAGGACTCACAGTCAGGCATGGGAGGTCCAGCAGAATGTGGACCAGTGGCGGGGGCTCTGCCCACTCCAGCAGCAGCAGGAGTGGTCACAGGGCCCTCATTTCCTCCCACAAGCAGCATAAGGGGGAGCATCCAGGACAGTTGGAGGCTCGGTCTGCTCTGGTGGCAGGTTTGGGGGCCAGATGGCTTCCCTGCTGGTTCTGGAGGTTGCTGCTCCTCCCTCTGCTGGGGCCTGTCTGCAGACTCAGGCAGACTTCACTGCCTGGGTCATGTTTTCAAGTTTTCCTTTGCTACTACAAGCCCTAGGGCTTGGGTTTGTTCGTTTAATGGAAGCTTAGATTCTGATGTCATCCTCGAACTGCAGGAGCAGGGACCATCGGCCGGCACGCACTGTGGCAGATTTTCAGTGGGACGTGTGCTTCTAAATCCATCAGGCACTTTTGACAATCCCATCCCCTTAATCTGGCCCCATTCACAGCTGCCTTCATTTATCCCAGACCACGAGGAATGCCTACCAAGAGGCAGCAGGAGCAGGTCAAGGAAGAGGAGGATTTCCCAGGCCGGATGAAGATGGGGTCATCCCTTCTCCATTTAACAGTGTGGGTGAAGCCTCTGCTGCAAGGACCTAGCATCCCCCCTGCAGTCTGATTCCACACCAGGCAGGCTCATGGAATGCCAATGCGCTGAGATCTGTCAGCTCTGGCTTTTCCTCCCCCAGCCACAGGCCTCACCTGATGGGAGAAGTTATTTAACCAGGACAAATTACTCCCCTGTGAAGTCGGCCTCATTGCAGCTTCCTGTAAATATTTTATTGTAAATGACTTGTGTCCGGGTGGAGCTCTGTGAAGCGAGGTGCATGGGAAATAGTCTCCAAGGGCTGGAGAAGGAGAGAGATGCCCGCGCGCGATCAGTTACAGAGCACGGTCACCAACTAACAATGGCCCTGAAGCGTGATCCTGGCATCAGATACTTGGTATCCCCTGCGCCACCATTCAGAGATGACACCTTTGCTACTGCCGGCTGCAGAAGCCCTGATATACCTGTATAATCAGCTCTTTAAGAGCGGTGCAGGCGGCTACATGACATCTCCTGTGTGCACACATAAGCCACTGCACATTGCACGACCTGCCCTGAAGGAGTATGTAATGGATCTCTCATTGCCTGCAGAAGAATCCCTGTCACCCTAGGCTTGCCAAAATTCCTCTCCCTCCTACTCTATCTCCAGGGGCTGCCGATTCCCTTATACCTTCTTGCAATCATGCTTTTTCAGGAGACCGGCCCTTGGTTTCTGACTGCACTTGCATTGTCCAACAGTGGGTCCGTAAGATGCGCATGGGAAATCAGCGTGGATGTTTCCAATTGCTGGTTCAAATGGGGCTTATCTTGCTGCACTTACAGAGGTCAGTGGGCGGGAGTCAGACAGAATAAAAGAAGAAGAAGTAAGACTTGGAACACAGGGGAAAAAATTATAGGGGGATCCAGAAATAGAAAAAGCTATAAAAGGTAGAGTCATGGCATCTCCCTATGCGCTACTGGTGCCAGAACAAAATTATTCCTTGCATCAAACATCTGATGACTCCTTTTTTACATAACTGCTTCTGCAGAAATAAGCATCTCCCTGTTTTACAAGTGGAATTAAAAGCCTACCCACAAGGTTGAGTGACGGCTTCTCCTTGGCTTGTTAACCTTTAAACGGCTCTTAAGCCACAAGGCCTAGGTCTGCCTGCCTTCAGACATCTGCAATGAACATGGAAAGCCCAGCTAAGTGCTAGAGAGATCCACTACGGAGCAGTGCGGAGGAGACCGGTGGGTGGAGCACTGTGAATAATCCCAAAACTTGATGTACGTAGAGGAGAGTGGATCCCTCATCACTCCATAAGAAAGGGATTCATGCAGGTGAGAAATGAGAGGGAACAGAATTCCCTTCGAGGCCCAAGAGCATGTGGTGTCTTCTGTCCTATGCTCCTTGTGCCACCCTCCTGAAGACATGGGTTTCAGCTGCTAAATTCAAAGGAGGACCTGACCTTTCCCAAAGTTTGGAGAGATGGTTGGCTCTAAGATGTTAGCATGGAATGATTTCTAAGCTTATTAATTTTCGGGGCAATTTATGCTTTCCTCGGTCAGCGCCCCTCAAGATTATTAAAGATGAGGAGGGATGTCTGATATCACAGCTGCCACTGATATGCTGAAACCCTGACCATCTGAATCCAAATGCAGCCAGAACAGCTGCTCATCAAACCCAGATGAAGGCCAAACTCCTTGGCTGTATGACCTAGCAACCGCCAGGATTTTGCAGAGTATTAAACATGCCCCAGCAAGCCCCATCATCCTCCATCCCTGCCTTTGTTCTCCTTTATGCAAATATATGAACGGTTATCCATATGCATGGAGATTCATTATGCAGGGAATGTAACAACACTGGTCCCTGAACTGCATGAAAAATGAAGGTTGTGGGTAAACGAGTAACTACGTGATGTAATTGGCTGGTTTACGCCAGTCTCCTGAATGTGTCGTCTTTGCCAAGCTGCAGTGTGAGAGCAGTGAGATGGGAATGTACATTTTGCATCTCTCTCATAAAGTTGCGTAAACTTGTGTTAGTGTCATTTTCAGATGAACGTTTACATTGAGGAGCACACTGGAAGGTTTCATTGTTTACACACATTATGTAAATTGATTTAAATTCCTGGTTTACACACATTTATTTACAAGGTGTTTACTGATTACAAACCAATGTACATCACTAGTTTACATGCATAATGTAAACTATGTAAATTTCTTTTTTTTTTTTTACATGCAGTGATCTGTAGCATCCCATTGCTTATTCCACACAGTCAACAAGAACTTCCTTTCATCTCTTCTCCTTCAGTCCTTCAACTGCTACATTACTGCTGAAAATCATCTCACCTCCAGCTTAGAAACATAAAAGAGGATGTCTTCTTTACACTGAGAGAGTAAAACCCTCGTATGAAAACGTACTGGCTGTCACCAGAATTGCAGTGTGACTAAAAAACCAAACCAAAGCAGAGAATAAGAAATATAAAGGAGCCTGTCCATTTATACAAGAGGAAAGAGGTTCCTGAATGCAGTGGAGAGGAGTCTTGGTAATATTTTTGGTAATATTCCTTCAGATGTTATTGGCATCCAAGCTACAATAGTTGGACAGCAGCAAAGAGTCCTGTGGCACCGATAGACTAACAGACGTATAGGAGCATGAGCTTTCGTGGGTGAATACCCACTTCTTCAGATGCAGATGGCATCTCCCTATGCGCTACTGGTGCCAGAACAAAATGCAGAAGTGGGTATTCACCCACGAAAGCTCATGCTCCTATACGTCTGTTAGTCTATAGGTGCCACGGGACTCTTTGCTGCTTTTACAGATCCAGACTAACACGGCTACCCCTTTTATAGTTGGACAGAAAGCTTGCCATGGGGTATAAGTGAGAGACAGAGAGACTTTAAGATAAGGCATAGTTAAGAATAGGAGTTCCAGGTTTCATCACAGAGGCAATGAAGAGACTACACCAAACTCCTAACCTGTAATTTGAGAAGGCAGCTAATTGGTAGGTAGGTAGTGGGTTATTTTCTAAACTATCCATTTGGGGAGTGTCCATATTTTGTTTTGGGGTCTAAAAAGTCAGTGTAAAGTCAATTTCCTTTCAACTTCTGAGAATTCCCACCAGAGTCTTGCACGTTGTGCGGTACTGTACTAGGCAAGGAGTCTGTGAGGCTGGGTAAGTGATACAGGACACAGCCTACAGTGTGAAGTGGATAATTAGACCTGGGCTGGGCTGGGGTGAGTAGCCCATTGCAGGCACCTCTCTGCTAATGCTGATAAATGCTCTCAATGTAGAACGACAGCTTGATCTTCTCTGCAGCTTTCTTAGTGGGAAGAAATGTCACCGTTGCTCACACAATAGGGAACTTGCTGGAAAAAAAAGCTGGGGTAGGGGGGGAATGTGTCTGACTTGACAAGTGTTATTTTGCAGACTAACCTGGGGTGTGACTCTCCTCCTTGGCACGCAGACGCTCTATTCTGCAGTCTTTATTTAATGATTTCTGCAAATCCAGATGGGTTGTGAACGAGAGTGAAAACGAAACCTAACAATAGCCTGGTGAAGTGGCACTGGGAAGGGGCATACTCTGAATGGAGAAGATTTTAGCTTTGGCTTTCGTCGTCTCTCTCTCTCTCTCACTCACGCACACACACACACACACACACACACACACACACACACACACACACACACACGCACCATTTCAAGAATTAGCACTTGATTCTCATATACACTCTGGCCTCTTTACACCTCTCTGGCATCATAAAGGGACTAAAAGTGGGACTATGTTACATTTATGCTCACTTTAAAGTCCCTTTGCACATCAGGAGTGGCATAAAGGGGCTTCAGTGTAAATGTGAATCAAGTTCTCACTGGTTGGCTAGAAAATGGTCCTTAGCCCTATGAACGGACATAGAGCAGGCATCACACCCCTGTCACTGCTGTCCAGGCACATAAACCTGCACTCCAGGCTGAAAATGAAGGATAGAATTAATGCTACCTCACTCCTATGGCACCTGTCACCCACGGAGCTCACATTGCATTACAGAGTTGGGTTTTGTTAACCCTTTACCATGTAGAGGGTCAACAGCTGTGGGGACTGAATGTGGGACCTCTCATTTTAAAAGACCCTGTTCTGTTAGGGAAGGCTATAGCAGGCTCATCAAACTCTCTCTCAATGTGGAAAGCCACCACTAGAGAAGGCCAGAGTTACATTGGGGTTACATACAGATGGGGAAACTGAGTCAGAGGGAGGTGAGGTGACTCACCCAAAGAGACCCAGGATGTTGATGATTGTTCTGTTTGTTTGTGGCAGCACTCGTCATGAGCTAGAGACTTTTCTGACCTATAGGAAGAGTCAGACAGCCCCTGTCCCAAGGAACTGACTGTCTGAAGACGGCTGCACAGACAAGTAGACAGAGGTCGGGGATGTGGAGCAATACAGGGGATTTTCTATACAAATTCACGAGATGCTCTATAGACAGCGCAGCAGAAGTGGGTTTTAAGAAGGACATAGAGTAAAGGGGATAGGGCTTTGGGGATGACTCCAGGGATGTCGGATGATGCACACAGGGCGGTGTGGATGAAAGAAGGGAGGGGACTGATGGGGAGAGTGGCAGACAGGCTCAGAAGAATAGGAATATGAGCAAGGCAGGTGGCAGGGAGACCAACGTGTAACTCAACTCAAAGGAAGATAAAATGTATAGAGAGTCTTGAAGGAGGTGACTGATAGTTTAAATGTGATGCAATAGACAGTGAAGGGATTCAAAAAGAGGAGTGACATGAACAAACGAATGGGCCAGGAAGATGACAATAGCAAAATTGAACAGAACTCTGGTTTGCTGATGCCTTTTCCTCTAGCCACGGGCATGCATTGGCCAAAATGGAACCATGTTGAGGGCCTAACATTAGATATAGCAATTTCTATCGGATTTCAGAGTTGTTGAGCACCCACAATGCTCCCAGGGATTTTTAGGGCACATTTATGCCACTCCGGGCCTTTTACCCAGAGCAAAGGGGCCAGAACTGGAATGATTTTCTGGCCCATCTCAGGTTAACAATGAAACTATTTGATGAGCTATGGAAGATCTCAGATAAGTTGACTGTCTACATATCATTGATATGACTTATTAATATTATAATATAGAGCTGGTTGAAATGTTGATCGTATTTCATACTGAGGGCATTTATAAATAGTCTATAAAGGGTTAATGCATTATTCATAGATATTTTAATGGTTAGTTGATTGTTATAGAGTCTAGAGATTTGCTTATAACCCTGCTTTACAGCCATATATAACACCATCTGTTGATATGCTTATAACTATCGCTATCACACACATTAGTGTCTGCAACGTGCATGTGGCATCTATGAATCATTTCTCAACTCTTTATAAACTATTTCCGAATCACATCTTGAATATAAAGGGTGGCTGAATATTTACATTTTTTTAAAATGAATTTTGAAATTTCAACAAAAATTAGGAATTCTTTTTTCAAATTTATTTTTGATTTTGGTTTTTTTCTGGCTTTCCTCCTCCTGACCAGCTCTAATTAATCTGTTCACTGTAACCCACAACTAATCCTGGATTTCTTCTTCTATATACTTGGTGCCCTCTTTGTAACTAGCTTATGTAACAAAATAGCTTTGTATTGTCACCCATTTAATTTGCCAGTGTTTATTGTATGGTGATGTATGTGATTTTAAGAGATGATAAAGTGTCTAGAGGTTGGAATGGATACTTTTTGTTTTTCTTTTTTCCTTAGGAACTGAAATAAATAAATGCATTTGGAAATTCCACTTTTCCTCTCCCAATTATGCCCCCCGCTTCCCCATCAAGCCAGTCCTTTATTAGCCACTCAGTAAAAGAATTATTCTTTGTTTTTCTATAGCACTGGACATCCAAAGATCTCAGAACAGTTTACAGACATTAATGAATTAAGCCTTGGAATGGCTCTGGGAAGTAGGCAAGTATTGTTATTTCCATTCTACAGGTGTGAAAACTGAGGCATAGAACGGTGAAGTGACTTGCCCAAGGCCACATGGGGAATCTGTGGCAGAACCACAAACAGAACTCAGATTTTTCTTATTCCTGAGCTTTAAACATTAAACTGTGCTTCCAGTACTGTGTGCCCTTCCACCTAGATGACTATGCAGACAGCCCACAAATCAGCACTGCCATCCCATCCACATTATCACAGCTCATAGGACAGTCATCAGTGCAACATTTTCCATCCTCAACCGCACCATAAACCCGCCTCATTATCATGGAGTTGATTCTGAATAATGCTCATTCTTCATCTCTTGGCTCTATCTATACTGTCCATGACCCAACGCTCAGTACAAAACAGCTCTCCATATCTTCGCTCTACCTCTCAAGACCAAAGGTGAGATACAGACCTAAACTAAGGGGTACAAGCAAAATAATCATTTCAGGGTTCTAAGGAAATTACCCTAAAATCCTGTAGAACAGAATAAAGAGAGAGATCCGTTCTATCCACCTACAGAATGTAACAGAGAATTATGTCGCCAAGGTAGAATTCTAGAGGCAGGTTTAAAAATTCTATGGAAAGAATATCAGTGGCTAAACATTCTATGGAAAGAATATCAGTGGCTGTTCAGTTCCATAGGAACTCTGCAGAAGGGAAAGAGTCCTTTTGCATTGGATGCCTTTGCCAACCGGAGTAAGGCGCTTGGCCTACTAGTAAATGTCTGAGCTTCAGCTGTGGCAGGAAAGGGGCGAACGAGGGGCTGGTTTTTGTGAGGTTGGCTGCAGACGCTAGAAAATCCTGTGTTTTGCTTGACGTCGCTGCGTAACATTGGCAGTGGCTTTATCTCTGAGGGTTTTCAATGTAAATGACACGGTTCTAATGTGCTGTGTCCATGTTTCCTCACAGCAAGACACTCTGGGGAAATCACCACTAAACAAGTTACAGTGTTCCAATTAGGGACGGGTGAGCTCCTTTTTGCCTAATTTCGAACCCACTCGAAATTCACGGGTCGGGATGGCTGATTCGGATTCTAGCGACACCGGGCTTTGGAGATGCAGTGAGAAAATCACCCTTGAGGAGGAAACTTGTCTTTAAACCAGAATTTGATACTTTGTGAACTCCAGCTTGCTTTGCAGACCTGTGCAGTAGATTGTGGAGCCTGCAAAATGAGATTTGCCCACCCCTAATGCTAACAACCCACTATGTTCTGGATGATTTGAGGGCTATGAGCCAGATCTTCAGCTGCTATAAACTGGCATAGCTCCATTGAATTTAAAAGGGCCGCACTGATTTATACCTGCTGAGGATTTGGAAATAATGGGCCCGATTTTCTAGTGCTCGGCACCCTCAATTGGAACCAGATTGTTAAAAAGTCCTCAGTACCCAGTTGAACAGCTAAATAAAGGCTTGATTCTGCTCCATTCAAATCAACGGCAGATTGGTTTTGGTTTTTGTTTTTTTTCCCAGTGACTTGAGCGGGAGCAGAATCAAGGCCAAGCGGAGCAGATTTTCAAAAGGGAGCCGCTCCCAGCAACTCCAGTATTGACACAGATGCCTGGATTTTCAAAAGAGCTCAGCTTCTTCATAGGCTCCTAACCTAAACCAGAGGGTAGAATTCCAGAGCTCAGGGTCCTGCATGCAATATAGTGATTTACTATTATTGCTCATTCGGAAGAACTTGTCCTTGGGGTGATTTGTGTCTGATATTTGGGCAAGGGGAGAAGACTTAGCCACAACTCCAACTCTTTCATGTCCTTTCTTGACTCACACCGTCCAACTACTTCCATTGCCCATAACCGTGTCATTATCCCCTAGCTCTGAACTCTCTGACCCACCCCACGTTTTCTATGTCTTGTGAATCATGACATCATCCCAGCTCTCTAGATTCCAGCAGCTGCAGAACGTACTGCCCACATCCTCACATGTTCAAAGAAGCATCCCCATCCTTTGGGATACTATGGTGGCAGATGCCTTAGAAACATCACAGACAAACAGATCCATTACTGTTTTCCCCTATGCATTTGAGGGTCTGGTTTGGAACTGCTCTCAGCTTCCTTAATCCTTTATGGATTTGTTGGGGTCTATCACAGAGATTCTCTGGCTACTCTCCACCCTGCCATGTCTCATCAACTCAGTCATACTATCTCACTGCTCTAGGTATGAGAGCCTTCTCCTCTGCAATCTCTGCCATCTGCAAAGGGCTATCTTGTCTCTCGTGATCCCTCAATGAATGTCCATCTCATTTCCTATCTAATTTGAAAACATAACTTGTATCCCTTCCTTAGGTGCCTCTTAATACCTCCCCCATTCCGCTGTTAACCCCACGCCCCCATTTAGCGCCATTATTTAACTCCACAAAGTCAGTATATAAAATAATGTCGGAATGCATGGTACATTTCACCTGTACTTGTCTATGTGTATTTTATTGTGGGTGTTCACTGATTTATGCTCGTGCATATGTATAGACATACTTGGGGGTGTTTGAGCACGTATCAGGCATAAAGTGGGAGGCATTCTCCTTCCCACCATGGACCCTCTATACCAGTGGGGTGGCCTACGGGGCCATAAAAGCCCCTTAGCTGGCCAAGGAGAGTTCTCCTGGAGCAGACACTGCATAGAAGAGTCATAAGCAGCCCTGCACCGTTCTCCTTGAAGCCCCTGATATACTTGGGGGTGCTGAAGGTGTCCCAAGAGCAGAAATGGAATCCCTGCAGCATACATGTGTTCTCTGCCGCAAGGAGATGTGGAGTTTGTGGGGGAAATGGGGCAGCAAAAACTAGAGCAGCGGGAGGCTGCTTCTTCCCCCAGAGAAGTTCTGAATGGGGAAGGTAGAACAGAGTCTGTAGGCTATGGGCCATACCTGCTGGAGGCGCAGTGCAGCGTCTCAGCCAGTAGATTGTGGGGTTATTCTACATCTGCAGATGCTTCTGGAATAATGCCTCCTAGGAAACATTGTGTGTGTGTGCACTCCATCTTTTTTGTTTTTACTGTGTGTGAGTGCAATGAGCTACCTTTACGTCCGTGTTACATTCCTACCTATTTGTTTGTATTGGCGTGTTTATTGGTGCCTTATGCAATTGTATACCGGGGCCTATCCACATGTGTGTATAGGAACCCTACCACCTCATCGAGTCCAGTCCCCTGCCCGCATGGCAGAGACAAGGTTGAAAACACACAGTGAATGAAGCCTAAAGGCTTAGAAAGCAGAAGGCAAATACAAAGAACCCAACACTTATTATTTCTGTTAAAAAAGAAGTCTCCTGATTTTGAAGCCAATCTCATGATTTGGGGGGGTCATTTGTTTCTGGGGTTCTTGGGGTGGGTAGTACTTCTAGAGGTAAATATTAGTTGTGTGAAAACTGGAATGTTGGTGTGTGTCTGTACGAGGTATACTTAAACATAACGTGGGGAGATGGACTAGATGACCTTGCGTGGTCCCTCCTGCCCCGACATTTCTGTGATTGTATAGATTGATATGTCAGCTTGTGAATGCATGTACAATAGGCAGATGGCTGGGTTTGCATATAGAGTTGCATTCAAGTTCATGGGCACAGTGCTAGATGCGTTTTGATGTGCTCATTTGTGTGTCCATGTATTTCATCTTTGCCCATATATGATACATTCACATGCACATCGGACAGGTTCTCCCCTGAGCTCCTGTCTGTCTCTCTACATTGGTTTTATATTGTGGTAATCACCTGGGTACCCACACACCTTCATTGCTTACGTCAGAGCTTTACATCTACTGTACCTGAGTCTTTGAAGCAGATGTCATTGCTAACGAAA